>NW_028258343.1:11830407-12135475 GCF_053883595.1 Heterocephalus glaber | reverse complement strand
GGGATAGTATAGTTTGTGTGCCATTTTCAGTATTTTAAAATGTAAGGGAAACCAAGTGTTTACTCATAGTAAGGATTTTCTGGATTTTAAAAACATCTAGATCCTTTGATTTGGGCTGTTTTAAAAACTCATTTGTACCTGCTTCCTGTCATAATAGTTAGCAGCATTGATTGATGGCAGTACGAATGATTTCAAATATGGAGATGAAAACGGTTATTGTCCACTAAAATATATTTGGCAAATGGAGTCTTCTTAAACACATGGTTCATGGTGGAAAAATAAACTACTGTTATGCCCCTGATACATGTGAGGTGGGGGTACTCACTGGTGATACTCACAGGTGGGGAAATTGAATTTTGGAAAGAATGGTTTTTATATCTCTGGTTACTATTTGGCAGTATGCTAGAAATACCACATGACAACAATCTCTGTAAAATGTAAATTTTTAAAAATCTATGCAATTTTCCTACTTAGTTATAACAGTATAAAGGTATATAATGGTATACTTTAACATATATGATTTACTTTTATATTTGTAGAAAGACTTTGTGAATCTGGTGTAAACTGTGATGAAGATTGTATTTTTCATCAGAAAAAATGTAGTTATTTGCACTCTTTAAGATTAGAAACTGCAAAGGACTTTATTTTTGCGTGTACAGTTTCAAGAGATTTTGCTGCATTTTTCTTATTGTCCTCACTTCCTTCTCCTCCTCTAGTTTAGGAAAGAACATGACAATCCGTCCAGTCACCTTTAATGCATGAAGAACTTACTTTATCCTTCTCACAGTTTCAGGCATGGTTGATTGAGTCTCTATTGTACCAGGAACAGACATATGCTTTGCTTCAGTGAATACCTGTTCAGTTCCTAAGCATTTAGAAAATATTGAATGACTTATAATCCCTTCGGAAAGTAGCCATTTCAAAAGCATATTGCATTGAACTTGGAAAATCTGACTTATATTACAATACTCAAAAAGCACTAATTCCCTGAAATGATTTGGGTGCAAAGACACTAGTTTTGGAGAGCCTAGCCATCTTAGGAATCAAGAACTGCACCTGTCCAAATAGGATCTCTAAGCACTCTAACAGAATGGCTACTTTTATGGACTTTAATAGACTTGGGCAGCTCATGGCATCCAAACCTAAACTGAACTCTTACTGTAGGTGAAAGATGTATATTTATCTAGCTTCTCAGCAGCAGCAACTGAAGCAGACAGTACTGGTGGGGAGATAGCGCTGTCTTCAGTTCCTAGGGTTACAGCGGTTTCTTTCCTGCAGCCCAAAGCTGAAATAGGTATATGACCTTCTACTTGGTTCCTCCGGAAAAAGAGCAGCCCTTTAAGAAATACTCATGCTACAGATTATCCAGATGAGGTATTTACTCTTTGCCTGTAAATCATTGCATTGTTTAGAGCCAAGCTGTAAAGAGGAAGAAAAATGAAAGAAAAAAATTTCAGAATTACATAAACAAACTGGAGTCAGTAATTCCCTTAATATCTGTAAGTTGTTACTGAAATTGCTGAAAGAAACCATGCAATGCATGTAGTCTTCATTTGAGTTCTGTGAGATACATTTTTAAAGGGATGAAAGATGAATGTGACTTGATATTACTTTTTATCATTAATTAAGTTTATGGGTACAATTTAGACACACATAATGATCACATTCATCATATAGAATTTGTACCTGTGCATGACATATCTTTATTTATATTTTCCCATTCCCCTTCTCTCCCTTCTACCCTTCTTATTTACCAGAGCTTTGTTTCCATTCTTTCTTTTCTCATTTTTTTCTTTTCCCTTCCTTTCTTTCCCTCTCCCCCTTTCCTTGTGCCCCTTCCCATTTGAAAATTTTCTTCCTGTTTCACAATATCTGTTATACATTTTGGTCCTGATTTACACTTTCAGTTTCTCACCCCAGTGAAGCAATGCAATATTCCTCAGACAAAAGACTGATATCTGGAATAATGAAGAACTGAAAAAAATCAATCCCTCCAAATTTAAAGACCCAATCCAAAAATGGGCATCTAAGATGAATACACACTTCTCAGAGGAAGAAGTACAAACGGCCAATAAATATATGAAAAAATCCTTGACATCACTGGTCCTTTGAGAGATGCAAATTAAAACAACTCTTCCATCGCACTCCAGAAAGAATGGCTGTTATTAAGAAACCAACCAATAACAAATGCTCTTGGGGTTGGGGGTCTTGATATTACGTTTTCATCAGTTATTTAAAAAGGGAACATAAATACCAGATAATAAGCTTAACTTGCATCATCCTTATTTCTTGAATTTAGCTATTCATGTTTCATCTTAATTTTATTAGCACTTAACATATCCCTTCTCTTTTTGGTTAAATAAAAAGGCCTTATTTTAGAATACATGTTCTGTAAAATAACTATGTGTTTGTGAACTTTTCTAAGTGCGTTCATTCCTTCCTTTCTTGCAAATGAAAATACATAAAAAATGAATTAAATTAGAACACCTATACTCATTCTTATTGTGTTGATATACACATGTGCTTAAGAGAGGAAGAAACTTTGTCCTTGTTGTGGACAGTAATGAAAGTGAAATCTTACATGCTTAGTCCTTCTTCCAAAAACATAAAAACAAACAAAAATGTAAAATGTTGGTTGGGAGCTTTAAATAAGTATCATTCTTATCTCTCTTAACTTGCCAGGAAGTATTTCTTCTCAAAGAAATATTCTGCTGTAACAGAAATTTAATGTACCATTTCCTTTTTGAAAATTGAATGCAGGGATTTAATTCTTTGAGGGGTTACACCAGTGGGCTGTGAATGTGTCACATGACACAGGTTGACAGAGTCTAGGAGTCAGTCAGATCTGACTTCATTGAAAGCACTCAGGAAAAATGCTGGGCATAGGTTGGATCCCTCAGAAAGACAGGCGCTGTGGATGAGGGTGACCTCTGACAGCAGTTCATCCTACTATAAACACAACGGCAGGGAAGGCCATTGGTGGGAGCCCAGAATGTTTGCTCTCCAGGGTTTCTCCTAGTTATCATAACTGCCCTGCTGCTGGAGCCGGAAGGTTCCTGCCAGAGCAAGGTGTTTTTAAGGCTACCTGGATGTTGATTAGAGACTATAAACCTCTCAGAACCTTCTGTGATCCTCAAACCAGGCTTCTTTCTACTGACTTTGCAGACTGGAATTTATTGACTGTTGAGCTTCACATACACACACACACAAAACTCACTTCCAGAGACAACTGGAATTCGTTTCAGGTGTTTGGAATTTGAGGTAAGTTGTATGTAGCTTCTGACTGAAGCATTGTCATTATTATTATGCTACTTAGACAGTCATATATTTAAATATATCTGTCTTGGGAGGAAATGTTTTTCTAGTTAAAATAGTTTGGAATTTTTACATTTTTAATATAGAGATGATAAAAGAAATATGTTCGTAAACACTTTACAAGGAAATCAACTAGAGAAACATCTTTAATCTGTCCATACTTAAAGTTTTAAATACATTTTGTCTTTTTACACCATAAAAATTCACCTATTCTAGTTAGATCATGTGAATGATAGAGTAAAAGCAGGTAATGTGATAATTGATAACTACTAGATTACATATCACTACAGAACTTTAACAGGCATCTTTCAGGAGTTTTACCCTAATTTTTGCATACTGCAACCTTTAAAAAACTAATGCCAGCTATTTAAATTAAGGATTTTTTTTTTTTTTTGGCTAACTTGCTTTGAAATGTTATGCTTAGTTTGAGTTTTTCATCAGGTTTGGAATGTTGCCAACTAAATGATAAATATTTCACATAATAAAATGAATGTTTTTCCTCCATTTATGGAACTTCATCTTTTTTCTGGAATAGTAAGACCAAGTTTAATTTTAACTCTTCCAGAAGTAATATTTTCATTGGTTTAATCTTCATTTGAATGACTACTAGAACATATACTTTGAAAGAATACTAGAACATAAACCTTAACATGGAAGCCTTGGAATGCTTTGGTTTAAATCTTTTAAATATGTATTTGGGTTTTTGAGCAACAAAAGGAAAGGCTGTTTGGTTGATGAAAGGTCTGAGATGTGGGTGAATTGTCGCAGTAATGAGAGTATGAAAGATTTGTTTCACTCTAGATAACTGAGGGACAGTTTGCTGTATTTGTAAAATTTTATCCTTCTTGTGAGTTAAAAAACCCCACTACACAGAAGAAGAAAATATCCTCTAAGTATCTATGAAAACTGATTTACTGCCAGAGTTAGAGTGTTTAGGGAACCTGAAGAAGAAAGGGAGGATAAATTATCTCGGCCAGTAAGTTTTCCTGTTTGGTTTCTAGGGTCTACTGAGCATCGGTTAGCACTATCCAGTTTCCTGCTTCTTTTCTTAGTTGCAGTTACTGTTTTTTGAAATACTGTGCAATTAAATGATTGCTGAAAAGCTTTGCTACAATTTATGCAAAATAGATCAAAATGCAGCATGCTACAAGTACATTCTTCTTACTGCATAGAATTTAATTTTGGATTACCTTATTTTTCTTTTTGTTTTCTAACTGAAAGTTTACTAAACTAATAAAATATTACTTATCACAAATGAATAAGAAAAGCAAATACCAAAATCATATAGTACATTGTGTAATAACTTTTTGAGTGGAGGGAGTGGGAGAAAGACCAATCTTTTTATCTGTACTTTGATTTTTCTCCTTCCTCCAAGTTCTTTATATATGACCTCTGTTGAAATTTTCAAAATTGTACAGTCTGACTTCTTGAGCTCAGAGCCACTCTGCAGAAAGGGAGGTGGTTGTGTGTGTGTCCTAGGGCAACCACACATATTACTTTAGGGAAACAGCCCAGGCCAATTTTAAAGGTAATGCAGCTGTTGAAGAAATACAAAAGCCAGATGACTTCAGAAGTGTGCATTGAGGAAATCAGGATAAATTGTCCTTAAATCTAGCTTTCAGAAAGCCATTTTAATTGAGGTCAAAGAGGAAAAAATCGTAAGTCTATCTCAATTATTTATTAGGTTTGCTTAGAATGAGACCTTCACTCCAGATAGACCTGATCTATAATTCCTTTCCTCTTTTAACCCTTGCATTTTCTACCCTGTGGAACCGTTTTACATTTACAGTGCAAACTGCACTTCATTCTTTAGGATAGACAAATATTTAGGACCAGAGAAATTGTGAAGTTAACTGACTACATTCCATTTCCATCTAAGCAGTCGATTTTTGCATTTAAAATTTTTTCCAATAAGCTACTCAGTTTTGACTTGAAATCACAGTTAATGAGGCTATTTCTTCTGGCCACATTATATATGTGAAATATGTGTCACATGGAACTCTTTTTCCTTAAACCCTTAGCTCGCATGTAATTTTAAGTGTTACTTTAATTTGATAGAAAATCTGCTCAAACAAAAAACACATAATTTGCATTTTTTTCTTGTGTTAAATTATGCTATAGTTTGTGTTTTATGAACTCTCACAATGAAGAATTTCATTTTGTTATTAAGACCCATGGAAAAGTGATTTATAGGCTTTTTATAACAATGATTAAACAAGATAGATTCAATATAACATGACTTGACAGTAGACTTTTAAACTCAGAAATGTTGCTGTAGTATTGTGAATACAGATTAAAATGTCATATCCTACAAATACATATTTTTATTATATAGTTTAATTTTACAAATAATTGGATGCCAGCATGTCAGAAGTATTCTTTAAAAACTGATCTTAGTAGATCAAGAATATAATTCATAAAAATTAAAAATATAGCTTCTCTATATATTATATACTTACCAAGGTTTTTTGCCAGAAAGTTACATTTCATATAAATTTATCTAAAAATATATATAGATATGTGCTGTTTAATTTAAAATTACCTTTAAAATTTTGTTTGCATTTTATCAATTTGTTTCTAGGTTGAAATGTTTCTATTTTCTTTAAGAGTTATGATGACTTTATTAGCACCGAAAATTTTATGCTCTTTAGAAATCTCATTTAATATTCACACACACATGCACACACACACAAACCAGAAAGATTTTAACAGAAACTTTTACATGTGAATCCAGCAGTTTTATACTGATAAACCAAACCATACAGTCGACTATTGTTTAAATTTTAAAAATTACTTAGCAGTTATACCTAACAGGCAAATGATGTTAGGTACACTATAACATGTTACACAATGATTAATATTCATGCTTAAAACATATGATATCTAATCTGCCTGTGGCCAGATTCTTTTGAAGTTTTGTGACTAAGATGAGCAGAATTTGTTAAGAGAGAGGGGACTGTGTTGTCTGGGGTCCTGTTGTGCTTGGCAGGTCATGATAAATGAGGAAGTTTTTCTTAACCTTGTGGCCAAAACATTCCAGTGTCTTTAAAACAGGGTATTAAGAAAAAGATGCACAAAATACTGCCTGAAACATTACCAAGGGTTCTCTATTTAAAGGATATGGGTAAATTCTTAAGATTGTTTTTAAAGCATTATTCCTGAGAATTCATAAATCTTCACTTGCATGGAAAGAAATCTAAAACTAGAAATTTTGATACATAAAACTTGGAATTATTGCCTCCTGGTTCAGTGTGAAGATTCACAGTATAGTTAACAGTTTTAGTTTAATTGCCGTGCATTTGACTAAATTAACATTACGCTCATTAAGCAATGGTTTTCAGTTTATAATGGAGTATTTTGTTTTGGTTTTTGTTGCTTGTTTAAAGAATTTTCCAACCTTTTTTTGTAACATACAGGACTACCCAAACAAGCAAACAAAACCCTGCTTGTAAATAAAAAGTTTTATATAAAGGAAATCAAGATAAATGGGGAATATGTTTTTAGGTGTTCATAATGCACATTTGTGAAAAATCCTCTTAAAATTCTTATCTATTATATTTATGCATATAGTTAAGGCTGGGTAATCTTGTCTCATTACCAAACTTAGATGTTTTCACTGGTGCTGTGAAAGCACTTTATAAGGCATCGAATGGTTCCTTTTGTGGCATTTTAAAAAAGAAATTAGCTTTGGCCTGGTGGGAGATAATGAAAAAAATGTAACCATAGAAAGAATTAGAAATATTCCTGAATAATTCATACAGTATATGTGGTGTGTGTGACAGGTGACCAAGGACTATGGCATAGCTAGGGAGAAAATGTGTTTTAGAACTTTAAAGATTAATGTGGTTTGGCATTTGGTTTAAAGCTTATGTACCACGCATAAATAATTATGCTTTGTTTTCCCATGTTATTGTAACTAAGTTGCTTTTTAAACATATTCAACCTTGCCATGAACTCTCAAATAATTTGAAAGCTATTGTGACAGTTGTCATTGATGAAGAGTTATAGACTATAGGATTTTTTCCATTTAAAACATAATTTCTCCCCAGTGTGTGATTTTTGTCTAACCTCCCTCCCCCAAATCAGCATCCCGGGAGGCCCCGTACTGAGGGCCAGAAATCAAGTAAGATCTTGCCCTTGACAGCCCAATACACCAGGGATAAAACAATTTCCACTTTGGGTTATTGGTGGTGCATTTTTATTTATTAACCTTCTAACACTACCATTCTTAATCTTTATGTTTATTTTGTCTACTGTTGCCAATTTCAAACAGAATACTCAGTTGTATCTTTGTTATACAGCAGGTAAAGAACAGTGACAGCAGTTTTACTTTAAATGGAAGACATGAAGACCTTGGGTTGTGGGCTAGAATTCTTTAATAGGTGGTAGTTTGAAGACTGGCACTTGGTGGTAAGGAAATGATACCTAGGGAGGCTAGGGAGAAGCCTAGGTAAGAAATGATAAAGAAAATGAAAAAGAATTTACCCAGAAAAGAGAGGAAACTTTCTCAGCTCCATAAAAAGGATTTCAGAGATATATACATTTTTGAGCTGTAAGATTTTTTAAAAGGAGACAGTTAATAAAAATACTTTTATATAAGCTAATAATGAGATTATCACAAGTTCTATTTCTAAGACTTTGTTTTGACTATCATTTGACAAAAAGGCATTTTATTTTCTTTGAAAAACCTGTCAAGTTTGGATGGACATAGTAGAACATAAACACATTTTTAAAAATTCATTGTGACAACTTTTGTGTTCTAAAGGTTTTTTAAAAATGTTTTGAGTTTTTAAAGTCAAAGAAATGAATTATAGCATTTACAAAAAATGTCAAATAACTCCTATTGAGAAATACTGAGAGATTTTAGTTCCTACCAGTAGAGACTGTGTATCTCTGAGTTTGTATCTGTGTGGGTTGGCATTTCTGAAACTCCATGATGATCTTCTCCACATAAATTATATTTACATGGATCCCCAAAGGACCGTAAGTTATCACATTACAATGTGCATCTTACTTGAATTCTAAAGTAGCATTAACTTGTAAATATTATGTTTAGGAAATGAGCCTGACTGATCTTTCATTGCTTTAAGTAACTAAATATTGTAATAATTTTGATGAATACATTGTAAATGTTATAAATTTATGCACTGTTATCTGGACTATTGTTTTCGGGACCTCCTTTGTAGTATATGTGCTGCTGAAGTGAGCACGGGACCTCATTTTTAAATTAATTCATACACCTGCTTTTACATTTTCTTATGTTGTGCATACATGCTGAAACAGGATGGGGGAATTCTAATTAATATTTTCTGAATGCTGCTAATTAGAGGCCAAGATGATCTGGCCTATCAAACTATGTATCAATTGGTTATAAATTTTTTTTTAAATTTAATATATAAAATATCATTCAACTGATATGTAGTAAATGCAAGCATAATTTAAATACCTAGAATAGACCTGGGATAATTATAAGAAAATAATGTTAAGTTCCATTATTTCACTTAATAGAAGGTACTAGAAAATATAAAAATGTGACATGACCATTATATTTCAGAAGTCTCACTTTCACTAACAAGAACCTGAAAGTAACTAAAGTTGGTGCCATCTTGTACCTAACACTAGACAATGATTCAGTGATTCAGTTTAAGTGAGTCATGAAAATTTATGATACTGCAATACTTTTGTAATTATCATTTATTCAGTCTTATTCACATTGAGTCTTCACACTTCAAATATAAAGCTGAAAAAAATAAATAGTTGTACCACTTTCTGAGTTTCCAAAGGGTTTGTCATGCAATAATCTTATTAAGGTATGTAATATCTTACAAAACAATTTGTATTTTGGGGATGTTTTCCTTAAGCAATAATGCATTCAAATCTAATTTACTTTATATTTCCTACACAGTTCAGTGAAGAAATATTGCCTTACCTACCATGCATAAACATATGTGTAGTAAATTATTCATTACAGCAGCAACTTGCTTCTGAAGTTTTCATCTTGGACACTTAGTTGCAGATTGCTCTTTTATTATCAGTTTGTATTTTATGTCCTAAACTTAATCATTCAAGTTTATTTCTAAACAAAACAAAGTTTCTAAAGAAGTCTTTTGAAAACATCTTTTTCTATTATTCCATTTTTACATTTTTTTATTATTGCTAATGTTTCAGGAATTATAAACAAGATTAAGTACAAAATAATTAGGATAATAGATTCCAGCTTGTTTTAGACGATAGTAGGTGAAATAAAAGAAAGTTCGTTGTGAACTTTTTTATGAGTTAATTCTATTTTTCCTTAAAAGATCATGAGCTCCCCAAAGTGCCAAGTGGTTATAAAATGTGTAAAAAATTAAAATTGATTTTGCTACTTCAATCTAATTGTCATAATGCTAAATATTCTAGAATTTATATTTTCTCTATATATTTTCCTGACATTAAAATCATTCATTATTCTCCACTCCAAGCCCTACATTTATCTATACTTTATTTAAAAATTGTTCTCTGTGTTTTTCATCTGACTACAGCTAAAAATACTTCAATGATGAATGTATTGTGAAATATGAAAAATGATTTTTAAGAATAATTGTCTCTAATGTAATGTCATTGACCAGTCTTCTGTACTCCATTTTCCTGCTTTATTTTCTTCTCAGCATCTGACCCTACTGACATTTTTTGTTCACCAGTTCACACATTTGCTGTAAGACTCTTCCCCTAGAATTCATGATCCGTGCAGGCAGGTTTTTGTTGGTCAGAGTCATGACTGTTCAGTAGAAGAATGCCAACTATGAGTGTATGGTAAATTTTCTAGTAGCCATATGGTAAAAGTAAAAAGAAACGGGAAATTATTTCCTTTAGCCCTGTGTGTTGAAAATATTTTGGTTCTCAGTATAAGAAATAGCGATGAATTTTACTTTTGTTCTCATTAAGACTTTGACATCCAGCATGCCTTTGATACTTACAGTGCATCTCAGTCCAGACTGGCCATGTTTCAGCTTCTACATAACCACATGTGATGAGGCTCTGCTCTGCTCAGTTGCTTGGGCCGGCTTCGTCTCCGGCCCTGGAGGGTGTCTAGCATTTCCCAGGCATTCAGTAATGCCTAGCGAAATGAGCACATTGTGCTATTTTGGACAGGAAAAAACAAAGCAAAACAAAACAAAACAAAACTCAGAACTTGTTTTTCCAATTAGACCTTCCTTTTGCAGCTGTTTGTACTGTGGTTGGTGGTAGACACCCGAGGTATCTGGATAAGTTTTTCAAAATTCCTTTCATTTTGCCGACCTGAAGATTAAATGTTACTAGTACTTGTTTGAAAACTGGGTACTTCAGGAGTCAGTTCAACAGATGTATTTAATGGTTGATGTATTTTATAAAATGAAGGTTCTTCTTTCAAAACTATTCCATAAAACTTTCACTTCAAGTCTTAGTTTCAACAGGGCCCCAGGTTCTAGTTGTGTAAGATGAGCAATTCTTAGAGATAGATCCACTGTGCAGCATAGTACCCAGAAATAATACTAGTAATGTATTGCACAATTAAAGTTTTACCAAGAGAATAGATCTTATGTGTATGTATCATGTCCACACACACACACACACACACACACACACACACACACACAGAGGTGGGAAGACTTTTAGAGGTGATGGATGTGTTCACAGCATAGACTATGGTGGAGGTTTCATAGGTGTCTACTGCTCCAAACTCATCAGGCTGTATACCTTAAATATGTACACTTTTTTTTGTCTTTCAACCATACCTCAAGAAGAAAGAAAGGACAGCCTAAAAAGCAACTGGCAAATCTAGCCTAGGAATGAAAGAAAGCCTTGATGTGTAGTCCTCAGTCTGATTCTAGCCGTGCTGGTGCCAGCAGTGGACATGGGTGTTTTATAACATCTTTGAAGCTCAGTTTTGAAGCTTGTGGTTAGATGTTCCCCAAAGCCTCATGCTTTTCCAGAGGTGGATGAATCTAGAGTGTGTGATGCTGGGATTGAGGGCTGTGATTACTAAACCACTACATGTGAGTGATTGGTTTGGCACTGCCCTAATTCTGGTAGTCTGAATAAGATGAAAAGAGCAGAAAGACACTGGTAAAGTCCCTTGTTGCTTTTGTTACTTTCTGGCCACCATGAACTGTTTCTCTTGTTGCTTCTGCTGTCTTCCACCGCCATGAACTGTTGCCCCTCTGCCATGCCACCTATGCCTTGGAGCCAACTGATTATGGACTGAAACCTCTACAAACTGAGCTAAATAAACTCTTCCCCCCGTTTAACTTGGGGTGTTGAGTATTTTGTCTCAGCAATAAGAGAAAGTAAAGTACACATTGGTCATATCTATCTTCATTATATAGATAGTAGAAAAAAATTGTTGAATAAATGACAATGCTGTATTATGATATAATAGAAATTCAGTTTTTAGAAATTTCTCTTTTTTTATTAGTACATGTTTGCAGTGTGTGCAGTTTACAATCATCTTGTGTAGTGGGTACGTGTACACATAATCCTCTTCCCCTTCTCTCTCAGCTCCCTCCCTCTTCCTCTAAATCCCCTTTACCCATTTTCATTCTTGTTGATATTATTAATCTTAGCTCATATTTATAGCATATAGTGTTTATATTCACTAAGGCTATTAGGTTCCTTGCGTGGTGAATCTTTATTCTACTTACTTCCCCATTCCCTCCCCTTCTCCCCTCACCCTGGGTCTCCTGGATCCCTTCCCATTTGCAAGAGATCTAAGAATGTTTTGTTATTCACTTTAGTTTATATGTGTATGAATTTTAAATTCTCATCCTGTTAAAATGCCCTTATCTATCTGACTTTGAAGTTTTCTACTTAACTTACATAGAGATCAATTTATTTTTGTTCTCAGTATTATATGGAAATATTATATGGGAAAATAGTGTCTACCTAAGCATTGTGTCAAGCATATAAAAATACTCAGAATTTAATTAGTATTCATTTCTTAGGTCCACAAATTAGTATTTTGATATTTGTTTGTTCATTGAATACTTAAAATCTTCAGCATGCTTTCCTTTTACAAGTGGTTTTATAATTCCTAGGACAAGACATTAAGTCGGCTAAAATTCATTTTACTATAGCCAACTTGAGTGCATTGACACGTCTTTTCCTTTTCAGGTAGTTTTTGTCCACAGGCTGGTTTCAAACTTGTGACCCTGCTGCCTCCACCACACGGAGTGCTGGGATTCTGGGTTGCACCACCACACTCCTTGGCTCCTGTTTTAGTTCAGATCTTCTCCACCTCTTAGCAATAGGTTGAGTGATTTTTCTTAGCGAACTAGTATGTGAGGAGCATCCTATCAGGGCTGAGGATGTAATGATGCATGCTTAAGGTCAATACCATCTCTGTGTTCCTTATTGCATAAGGCTCTTACCTGTCTTTCAGGCTTCTCTTTTCTCCTTTTTTTCCCACTATCTTCTAAGCCGTCTCTACTCAAAGCATCTCTATAAAACTGTTCAGCAATCAACATTGCCTAAAGGTTAGTTTCCAATTCTTTACTCAATATAAGGGCTTCACATGTAATTCTTCTGTCAAACCCTGTGACACAGTGCCTGTTTCCTCCAGACTGGGTCTTTGAGTCCTGTATCCTTTAAGACTCAGATCTGAAGCCACTTCCTGTTTCATTTGCCTTCTTCCTATGCCCAGGGTAGTTCGGCCTTTGAAAGTCCACCGTACTTTATATTGACCTCCCTATGTCAGTCACAGGGTTCTAAATATTATCCTTTCCTCACTTAGCCATGAGAAAGTAAGTGAAACCTCTACTGACATCCTTTTTGGATAAATGCATAGCTCTAATAATATCTAAAAGGATGTACAGTACTTTCTCCCATTATTAAATGGGAAATCCTGGGCTATATATGCTATGCAAAGAAAAGTATTTCCCCTAGAGTATGTAGAACCTTTGTCTTCAGTGAAATACCAATTTGCTTTGGAACTATTTTAAATAAAGTGGAAACAAGCAGGCCAAGAAATGAGGCAGAATTCGTGCCCATAATTTAAATTCAAACCCTAGTTTTCATAAAATGTATAAGCCTGAACTTCTGTATTAAACAGTAAGTAAAGCAATAGATTTATTCTCTGTATTACAATCATTTCTTTGAAGCTATTTAAATATAATCAGAACTTTCTCATAAGCTATTTGGAGAATAGCTTTGGAAAGTCATGGATATTTTAAAAATACTTTGTGTTTCAATTATGGGAAGCTTATCTGGTTTTGAGTCTTGATTGAGAGTATGTCTTCTTATTCCCAAAGTCCCATCATGGTCTTCAGGAAAACGGCATTCATTTTATGGTGATTTCTGTGTACTCATTAGGCAGTTTCTATAGTTTCTGGTGGTAAGCCATGGGAAAAAAGTATTCTGTCTCCTGATGTACTTCCCATTTGATTCTTATTTTTCTTGGACAGATTTTTAATGGACAAGACTTTTATGGATTTTCTATTAAGCTTTGTGATGACATTTCCTTTTTTTCCCCTCATTTTACTTTCTCTTCATTATTATCTTACTCCTCCTCCTTTTTTCTTTCTTTCTCAGTGCTAGGGCTTGAACCCAGGACTTTCATACAGAACTGTAACCACAGCCATTTTAATTTTGAGACAGGGTTCCTAAATTGCTCACGCTAGGCTTGAACTTGTGATCTTCCTGTCTTAGCTTCCCAGGGTGCTCGGACTACAGGTAAGAGCTACACGCAAGATGGCTTTCTCCTCCTCCTCCTCTTCCTCTTCTTTCTCTTTCTCCTCCTCCTCCTCTTCCTTCTCCTCTTTCTCTTCTTTCTTCAGTAATTACTTTTGAAAACATTTCTTCACCCCTCCATCTTCCAATGCAGTTCCATCTTAAGGGCATGGAAGTGACTGAATAGAACAGAATGGCAATGTCTTTGCTACTCAGTTTTTATTTTCATGTAGTGTAAATGTATGCACAGGGAGCAAAAAAAGAGAACAAAGTTAATCAAGCAAACAGTTGATTTTCCAGATTACACCATGTCTAGGCTTGGAAAGAACAGCAAAATACATAGATTTTTACGAGTATAGAGGGTTTTGTGTTTGATTTTTAACCATTCTTCTAAGCCAGGGAAAGAATTACTTTCTAAACTGGAAATGTAATACTGTATCTTTAAAATTCAAAACCTATTGTTTAGCGTTATTATTCATTTTATAATTCACACCAAACAAGTGTGGCTATGGTACACATCCAATACACTTTTTTTTTTTCACTTCCAAGGCATATATTAGAAGCTAAAACTTCTAGGATTCTGTAGGATGCATAGATAGGCCATGTCAGTATGAACACTTAGAACATAAGGCAATGGACTTGTAAATGTATATTTTACACTTCCCATGTTAACTAAAGGAGTTTTAAGATTACCTCTGTATGCATATAGCTTTAAGACCGTAATAATCAGATGTAAATGTCTCTGCCTGAAGTTAACATGTGGAAGATGTGAAGAGTATGTGCGTTACCTCATTTTAGAGGATGTACCCCATATGTCTGTGCAGAAATAGATAACATACCCTAGCAGCAACATTTTTTTTCATTCTTTATCCTTTGTGGGTTAAAAACCTCAACATTGAAATACATTCTTGAAATATACTGCAAATATGTTTGAGAAGTCTAAGAATAATATCGAAACTTAATCAGTATGCTGAACATATAAGACATATAGTCCTTTGGCTGAAATAATGAAAATTAATACAGGAATGTGTTAGCTAACACTATGCTCTGTCTCAGAACCTGATTATTATTGTGAATAGTATGCTTGCTAGTTCCTAACAGGGAAACTTAGTTCTTCAGTTTCTTTGTTTTTTGTCCGGCTGGTCCCCAGCTATTTTAGCTGAACATTTTACATACTAACGGAGAGCAGGGGAGTGCATTTGGCAGCTGTTCATGGGATAATAATGAAATATGCAATTTAGTACTGCATGCTGTTGCTGTAAAATGTGAGGAATATTTTATAGAGATCTTGGTGACCAGAACTGTCTCCACTTTAACAAGTCTGTGACCTTGAGTGAGGAAGTTGAATTTCATGTGAGAATAACTGGTACTGTTTTCTTACAGGTAAAGAAAACGTGCACAGAATCCGATGTTTCAGAACCTCAGAATTCCAGGTACAGTAAAATAAAGATCAAGACTTCACTGAGAAAAACTGCAATTTTGAGAATTAATAGAATATTAGACTATACCACAGGCTCAACTGTGACTTGAAACATCGAATGTCTTAAAGAATTTTTGTGTATGGAAATTAGGTATTACAATGACTAAAGTATCATTAATCATATCATCAATAAAGAAGATTGATTGAAGTTAGTTTTTTAAAATGATTATAGAAATATCTCTAGAAATACTTGAAAATATTCCCTTAGATGTTGTTTTAAGTTAACCTTACTTTTTCATTCTACTCTGTTCTTATAATCCATTTAGATCTGAAATTGTGCCTGTTATGGAATAACTGACAAATCTGTATTTACAAAAAAAATAAAACAGCCTCCCCAAAATATCTTTCACAAGAAATACTTCTAGAGTTTGAGAATGCTGTCAGATTGTTAAACTCAACATTAACTTGGCATGGTCTTTTTGCTTTTTAGAAGCTGGTAAAAATGATGAATTAAAATTGTCACGCAGCTCAATGGAAGAACGTAGCACCATTTTGTTGTTTGTGGTTGGACCAGATCCCAAACAGATTTTTAGGCCTGTGCATTTTCATTACATTCATTTCAAAACTTAGGCCTCAATATTAAATGGAGAAGGGCCGGGGATTTAGCTCAGTGGTCCTGGCGCCTGTCTGGCAAGTGCGACGATCCGAGTTTGATACTCGGTACTCCCCCAAAAGAATATTAAATGGAGAAACAAAACTGTTGCAAATACCGTGAGAATAATAAGCATATGTCTTTGATAGGATGTTAATGATGTGACTTACCCTATTACACTGAGAAATTTGTATTCATTGTGAGGTGGGTACTAGGGTCTTGTGCTACTCACTGTAGCATATGACATGGTTAATAATTTTCTTGGTTCAGAAAAACAATACAAATCTTGATAAAATGTTAATGGTCACTATATTTTTCTTTTATAGATCAAGTATGTATTATGTACCAGTATGATATGCTTATCACTGATTCTTCTAGATATCAAAATGATTGTACATGTATAATCTGTTCCTTTGGATCTTTAATGGCATGTAATATATAATATAAGATTATTTGCTCTTTAGTCTTTCTTTCTTTTTTGGTTTTTTGGTACTGGAGATCGAACTCAGGACCTTGCCCTTGGGGTTGTGAGGCAGGCGCGGTTCCTCTGAGCTATATCCCTGGCCCTTATCTTTAGGATTTCTAATTAGCTATCAAATAGAATGAAATAATTTTCAGCTTATGGGAGCATTAGAAAATGGATGAACTGTTAATTATTTTCCTGCAAAGCACAGAAAGGTAGGACGTGTAGAGAGAAAGAAGAGCTGGAGCACTATGCCTTGCAGGTGCTTCCTTCCAAATCATTCTGCATGCTCTGAAAGGGCTATAGAAGTAATGCAATCATTTTGTAAATGTCAGTGTGCCATTTTTTTTGAAAAACTTTATTTCAATTTAATACAAGTAAACACTAACAAAAATATTTTTTAAAAACATTCTTCTGTGAAAAAAAGCAAAACTTCATTACAAATTAGAGAACAACCCTAGCGAATACTCAGTGTATCTTGAAGACAGAGTCAGAAGGAAAAACAGAGCAGTAATCATCTGTGTTATTAATATTTCATATCAGTTTTTGTGCTTGAGGTTGCTCAGGATTTTTTGATAATAAATTTTAAGCCAATTTGGTAGAAAGCTACCAAACTGACTTGGTATTCACAGGCTGCTTCAGTAAGTTAGAGAAAAATTCAAAAGTTTTCATAGCTCAGTGGAGTTTGAAATTAGATCATTCTTTTTTATATAGGAAAATCTCAGCCTGTGTGACATTCAAAGTAGCGTTTCAGAGCTGAGGGGATGGATCGCTTGGCAGCATGCACGAGGCCCCGGGCTCCATCCCACCACTGCACCAGAAACAAAAACAAAAAACCGAGGAGTGAAATAAATTTTACTTTTAAGATAAGTACTGGTTATTTCTCAAGATTGTTTAAAAATGTATTCTATTCTTTAATAATATTATCCCTGTAAATTGAAAAGTGGCTGCAGTTCCTAGAAATTAGCAGATATTTTCCATGGATTAGCTACTTCTTAAAAGTTACTTTCTTCGCCCCCTGCTGCGCAAGCTCAAGGACCGAGTTGGATCCCCGGTACCAAAAAAAAAAAAAAGTTACTTTCTATGTAATATAAATGGGTAAAATTAGGCAAATGACTTTCTAAGAATGCTAACGCTTTTTTGCAATCAAAAACAAATACACTAAATAAACAATCCTTATCAAAACTCTAGATGTAAAAGCCTTCAAGAGAACCTGGGGTCACTTAGGCTTTCACGGTGCCCAGACATCTTCGCGGTGGCCGGTTTTTTCCTGATTTTTGCTTTGGTGACCAAACTCCACACTGTAGCCAGGGTCAGTACCATGCAATATGACCGTTCTGGGATTTTGAAATTTAGTTACTGACACTAAAGCTGGGAGACCCTAAACTGACACTCACGAAGAAAAGAATAAAAGTAGGCTGAAGAGCACTTTGTATAAAAGGATATGATAATTACTGAATAGTTAAGGAATCAAAAAATGCTTAAAATAACATTTATTATGTGCTTTCACAGAGGTTCTGCTTCTATAACCCTAAGCAGTGATTTAGTATGCAAAAAGGGGTTCATTATTTTTTAACCATTAAGAACCATTACATTTATATTTTCTCATTTTCTCCCTTTTCCTTAATCCACTTGCAAATGCATGTGTGTGTATGTTTGTTTGAGAGAGACAGATAGACAGACTCAGTTGGATTGTAGAGTTTAAAGCCTGGTGCTTCATGATTCTGTTCTAAACAAACCTTCAGTACGGACTTGAGCTCAAAATGAAATATACTGTATCAGCATAAAGTCCAAGCTGAAAACCTCCTGTCTTACAAAATGCTGCCTCACTTGGAACCTAGAGTTAATGTCATTCATTTATTTAGCCAGCTTTTTATTCTGTGTTGGTTTTGGATTTTCAATGATTCGAATAAATACAGATTGGAAAATGTTTTTACAGTAGGGAAGTAATTAATTGGGTGTGGAGGCTTTGTCAGGAGAATTCTTGGAGTGACATATGTGTATCAGCAAATTATTTGTCTTGCTTGGCCCTAATTCCTTTTGGAAAGAAATGCTGGGACTGCAGATGTAACTAGTTGATTGGGGAAAAGAGAATTTACGAACCCATGCAGTATGAGTGAGGCAAATCTGTCTTCATAGAAACAGCATTTCGTATATGTACTGAAAGGTAGACATCAGGGACAGTATTTGCTCTGCTTCCTGAAACTATTAAATTTGATGTCACATGGAATGGAATATAATACATTTCTTATAAAATTTTATACTCATTAAATATTTTCCTTTTTTTTGTTTTTCTTCTGTGTTGCTAACCATGCCTGGAGTACACTATTCTTGGCCTGTATTCTTAAAAATGTTAATCATAAAATATGTTCTTTAAAAATATTAAAGTTTATATTTATCTCATGTTTTACTTATCCTCAAAGTAAGTCTGCCACTAGATAAACCATCTTAAAAAGTAAGCAGAGACTTTATTTTTAAGTTGATTTTTTTTCTGTATTGATGGTAAATTTATCAGCATAGATTTGGGCCTTGTTTGAGTCACTTTAAAAGTACATGGTTCTTATTAAATATAATAGATAGCTCCTGAGCAACTGAATTTTTTACCAGATGTTTCTCCGAATCTCACATTTGAAAAAATACTTGTAATTTCAGTTTTTTTTATTTCTGAGGGGAGAGGAAATAATTTGCCTCATTCTTTCATTGGATCCTTTATAAATGTTTTAGAGTTCTTCTAGATTAAAGTAGCCTGGTATACTGAAGTGATTTTTTGTTGTTGTGATCTTTTATTCAGTTTTTCTTTGCCTTTTCTCTTTTGGGGTTTCTCTTTAGTGAACTGTCACCAAGAATACATCAGAGAAAGGAATTACAACTCAATTCAGGCATTTTTATTTTACACTAGTTCTTTTAATGAAGGAGTGAATGGAAATAAAAATTTTGGTAAAATTCGGCTGTGATGGAACTTAGAGCAGTTATAGCAACTCTTTTCCTTTAGTGGCTTCATCTCGGCCTGCCTACAGTACTGCCTGCAGAGCACAGTAATAAGATTGAAGAGAGACTATTGAAATAGAAAAAGTACTTATGGCACATGGGAACTAGAATGATAATATTTCCTTTTAGTGAGTAAAAAAGAGATTCCATGGGTAATGGTGAGGGTCGATCTTCCTCCTTCATTAGCTAAAGACATTGAATTTTCTGAGAACTTAATGATTGCCTGAAATCAGCAAAGGGCCCAGCCCGAGTCTACTTGCCTAAGTCTTTCCTAATGTTGCAATTATCCAGACAAAGGCAAAATGACTGTCCAGCTTTAAAGAAGCACTGGAATTCATTTTGGCTTGATAGCTAGGGTTTTAGTGAGGCTCAGGAAGTTTATTGATTCAGGGCTTAGCTGCAAGAGCTTTAAAAATGCAGTGAATTCATCATCTTAAATAGTTATGATTTAACAATGTTACAGTTAAGTCATTAAATTATACATATTTATTTGTTAGGATAATAAGTTTTGCACTGCTTCCAGAAGACTGAAATGTTTATCTGCATATAACTGCCTGTCTAAAAATTAAATGCTATATTGTTTTCACTGCAGGGAAAGCTGAGGGGCCCTTCCTGAAAACATGGATACT
Organism: Heterocephalus glaber; assembly: GCF_053883595.1. NCBI lineage: Eukaryota > Metazoa > Chordata > Mammalia > Rodentia > Bathyergidae > Heterocephalus > Heterocephalus glaber. The sequence goes on along the minus strand of NW_028258343.1, from coordinate 12,115,325 downwards.
TTATTACTGTGCCAAAGCCGAGGTGCATCTAGTCCAATATTCTGTCTTCAAAGATCATTTCTGCCGGGTTACATTTCCTCAAACTAGAACATTTGGGAATGTAGTTCCAATAAGCTTAAATTCTCTCAATAACACAAGCTAGCCATGTAGTCCATGCAGTTATGCAACATTTCTTGGACTCAGTTATATTATTAGCATATGATATTTTTGACTAATGAACCCAGAAAATTGCTAGTCATGTGCACAATAATAATCAACTCCTTCTAGTTATTTAAAACAACCTCTTTCAAGTCATAAGGTATGCATCTTCTGAAAGTGATAGGTGACAGATATTCTAAGAGTATGGTTCAATTCTCCTGTGATTTAGTTAACCTGAGTTATGTTATAGCTTAATCCCTTTCTTCCAGTCCACAGTGTTTTGTCTTGTTGCACAGTTGGGCCTCGTTTGGACTTCTCTCCATTCTCTTCATCATTTTTCTCCATTCACTGGAGGTTTTCTGAATTCCCATTGATAGAATGCTACAGGTGTGGATTCAGCTGGAGTTGTGAGTGTGGATGATGTGTTGTTTTTTGCTGTTAATGGCACTCAGCAGGTAGCGTTAACTTGACTGTTTTGGTCATGGTAGTGTCCTGAGCATATTTCTTCTGATAATTGATGTCTCTACTAAATCCACGATATCAGTAATAATTTAAAATTTAAATATCTCTAAACTTCACTTGATCTTAGCCAAAAAGCCGAGAAGCGATCTAAACTTAAATTGTACTTAAATGTGTTATATATATAATATGTCCCCTGTCAGTCCTTTTTTATGTCTTATTGGAAACTCCTGGTAATTTATCCTTTCCAGGATAAATTATACTATACTAATTATAGCAAATATACTGTCTGTATATTTGTTGACTTCTTGGTATCTTTCTCCATTTAGAGTGAATCTTGAAAGCTTAAATGACTGAGCAGATTAGAGTAAAATAATGCAATGGGTTCTGACACATTGTTCCTAATGGAGTAGTTGACTCTTAGGGCTTGCATTGAACAAGACCAGTCCTGAAGCTCATGAGAGAAGAGAGATAAACTGCACTAAGGCCTTGCTCTCCACACCCCTTCATTCACTGCATGTTCGGTTGGCCTTTGCTTTACTGTCTTCAGATTCTGAGGTCTCATTCTTAGTTTGTTTTACTTTCCCTTTTTATCTTTTCATGTATAGTCCCTGTTCACGACTTTGGTCATGGCTCACAACGCCTAACATGCTCTGCTCGCCAGAAATTGAAATGTAAATGTGTTTTAGAGATGAATAGTCCCACTTGATTTATGCGAAAACTTAGAGTATATTGTAAACTAGGTGAGTTGGCCCAGATGGTGGCTTGCGTAGTAGATTCGTTATTGTTTTAGATACAGCTACAAATATGTTATTGGTTGCAACTACAAATATGAACCTGTCAAAGCGGAAAAGGGAGTTTTGATTTTTTTCTTATTTCGTTTTGTTTTTTAAGGAAGGATATAATATCCCTTGGAGAACTTGAGAAGGGAGGGTGTTCTGAGTCTCAGAAGGTATGAGGGCCGGGGTGGCTGTCCAACTCTCCTTCATCTCTCTGCTCCCAGCTGCTCCAGTGTCTCCGTGTCTCTGGATTCGGACCAGTGGATTAGCCTGATGTTTCCTCCAGGACCCGCGAAAGGAGGACAATTCCCATGTGACACTGCTCTTGATGTTGTACATTTTATCTCTTTAACCCCCAAGTAGATAGTAGAACTTCCCTTTTTCCTTATCTCATTTCTAGATTTCTAGGGAAGAGAATGCCACCAGAGAAGCAAAACAGAATGTGGCTTTTAGGAGCCACATCTGGGAACATACAGATGGGGGTTGAGAACTCCCTAAAGAGGGACACCGAGAAGATAACCAGCAAGTGTGCGTTCCTTCCCAGAATGTGTAATCCACTTGTGTTATCCAACACCCTGTTCCATCCTTCCCTTCATGAAATATAGAAAAATGAAAATGCACCCTCTTCCCTAGTGAGATACAACTCAGTGGTTATTCACTAGTATGAAGATTTATTTCATAGATCAAATATTTATGAACTGTGATCTGCAAAGCAGAAATTTCTTGAGACAGACCCTGAAGTGGAGTGGCAACCAAGCTTTGGTGTAAAAGGACCTCCATTGCTCCTCCTCCTCCTCCTCCTCCTCCTTCCTCTCTCTCTCTCTCTCTCCCTCCCCCTCCCTCGCTCTCTCTCTCTCTCTCTCTCCCTCCCCCTCCCTCGCTCTCTCTCTCTCTCTCTCTCTCTCTCTCTCTCTCTCTCTCTCTCGGCTTTGACCTTCTTGTCCTCATCCCCAAGCTGACCACTTACCACCCAGTAGACCCAAATCTCTCTTCTGCTCTCAAATGCTAATCTAAATGCCAATTACCTTCTTCATTTCCTGTGATTAATCTGGATGTTAGATTATCAGATTAATGCACTTTATCCTATGATTTCAATTATTTACCTTTCTAAAAATAAGTTCATTGAAATTAGAGTCTTGGTTTGGACTTTGTTTTGAAACCAAGTCTGCAATACTCTCAGAGAAATATAACCAGTAATCAGTAGCCTAGAGCCCAATTTGGAAATTTTGGCAGACCTTCTCTAGACAGCAAGTGGTCTCAAATGGGTTTCTGGTCAGGTGATAACATGATTAAAATTGTACTAATGATGACAGATCAGCCATGGGACAAGTGCTTGGAAGCAGGGAAACCAGCTAGGAGACTTACTTAAGAGGCCTGAGGGAAATTTAGCAAATTGTGCTTATTTGGGAGAGGCATTATACACTATTTTTCTCATGGTTAAAACATGTTTTCCAAATTTTCTACACTGCATATCTATTTCATTTGTCTTTCTTTTGTCTTTAATTATATACAGAGTATGAAATAGGCATGACAGTAATGGGACTGGCTGCTTCTTCTTGATGCTTTTCATCATTCTCTAGCAAAGAGAAAATGCCTGACTTCTCCACATGTATTAGTGATACAGAAAATGGTGATGCTCCTGGTCAGCTTCCTCTGTTGCAGACTGAGCATCTCTGACATCTCATGAAGCAGTCTTTCTACAGACAGTAGAAAGTTACTTGCTTTGAATTAATTGGGTCTGAGTAATGCATCACACAAAGTAGCATTTGTTTAATGCCATTTTGTTTTATTTTTTGGAGCTGGGGTTGGAACCTAAGCCCCTGTGCATGCTAAGCACATGCTTTGTCTCTGAGCTACATTCCTAACATCTTGTCTAGTATTTTTTTTATCCAGGGGATCTAAGGATCTAAGAAAAGACTATTTTGCATCATGGGGATAATTAAAATTATTGTGGATGGGAGTGGTGAACATCGCTGCATATAGGTCTTGTTGACTGGTCTGCTTCGGGGGTATTGAGATGCATAAATCCTTATTGTCATCCTGGACGTGGGGCATCATTATTGCAGAAGTTCTAGAAGAAAAGTGGAAACTTTTATATGTCCCACTTCATGGTGTACCAATTTAAGGTGGAAGAAACAAGGGCTCTAATGGTTTCCTTTCTGCTCTTCAGTTACAGAAACACTTAAAGTTACTGTGTATTGGGCATCTACTATGTGTCTAGCACTGAGTGTTTGAGATGATCCTATGCACAAAACAAAGATTATGTTAAAGTGTAATAAATACTGGGCAAAAGAAGAGACTTGAGAACACCGAGGAATAGATTGTGATTTTAAATGTGATGCTATTTGAAGAAAACTTGAAGATGATGAGGAAGTAACCCAAACAGAAGACTAGAGGAAATATATTCCCTTCGAGAGGACCAGTGCATGGGCCCTTCAGCAATGGCCTGCCTGGCATCCAGACCGCAGAAAGGAGGGCAGTGTGGCTGGAATAGAGTAAACCCAGAGTTTAAAATTAGAAGTAACGCTATTCCAGAAAAGCTATTTCTTGCCCTTCCAGTATTTTGAAAATATTTGCTTGAAATTTTAATAAATGAGTTGCGAATAATTTTTTCTGGACTAATTGGTAACAGTCTCTGGCAGGCATTCCATCTCCCAAGTGCTACCAGATGGGGCTGCCCCTGGCCAGGACACCTCTCTCTGCCACACCACACATTCCCTCTAGGAGTATAGCCATGTCCTGATCAGAAGGCTTGGGGCTGCTTCACCAGCAGAGCTCAAGGCCTTAAGCCTGTGTGAAAATAAAGCCCTTACAGTTTCTGCCGTAATATAGATGAGGTTTCAATAACAATTCCAAAAATTTGATATTGAAAGGTACAGAGATTCTGCTCATTATCTGACATTTAATCGTCACGTTTCAGTTGTCTTAGCAACCTACGCAATGCTCTCATTTGCTTTTCAATAAGCCAGAGGGTGAATGGATTCTTTGTTCATGTGTTTATGAATTTCTATCACCTGATACTTGATGTCTTTTGGACATGCTTGCTATGCCAAATAACTGTCTCCATATTATATTCTTGTAACTAAAATTAAATTCAACTTTTCCCAAAGATGTTAATTTCTGAGAGAATATCCAACATGTGAATAGTTGGAGATACATATAGTTTAAAAATGCTTTCATTTTCATTTTGGTTGTAATTAATTTCCAAGGCTCTATAAGCTTGACAAACTTAGTTATCTAACAGACATCACCCTCACAGGCATATTTGAGAGCTGCAGAGAGAGACAAAAGCCTGATAAGGAGTATAGGTGTCCTAGAATTTGCTGAGTACTGTCTCAGTGTGAGTCTTCACTTACTGCACATATAGTCTAAACTCTAGTGGAGGAACATGTTGAAATCATTGACAGAAATACAGGAAACTAAATGACTGCTCTTAATGATAGTATTGGAAAGTGGCAAAAAGAGGTAGAAAAATAATTAAAATAAATGTGAGAATGCAAAATGCTTAGTCACTTGAGGTATTTTAGGATTCACACTAGAAACACTGTAGACAATTCCCAAGGCCATGGATATGTCTTAGTACCTACCGTGTAAAGATTCTTATGAGTGTTGGTCAGCCTGATTCTGTAAATAAAAGTTAATTGTTTTTAGAGTCATAATATTTTGGAATTATTTCTATACTGCATGATTCTATTTTAAGTACACTTTTGCACAAATACTCAAAATTTGAGTATACTCACAAAATTTGAGTTTATTGATAATTCTTTGAAGGTTTCTGGACAGCTAAGTTTTGGTAGTTGCATTCCTTTTATTCCACTAAGAAGAACAACTAAAGCGTCTGTATCACTGGGGTTTTTGAAGTTGGTGGCGGGTGGAGGGTTCTAACCGGTTCAGGTACCTAGCATGATTCCTGGGACATAGTAGGAATTAAACAAATGTTTGTTATGTGAATGGGTGAATGAATGAGCAGTGCCCTTTTACTTTTGGGGGATAGAAGAGTTCTTCATATCTTTACCTATGCTTTTTTCACTACAACATGCCGTGTAATACTAAGTAATGAGGTTTAACTGTCATTTGTTAAGATCAAATTTCAGGAAGGCCTCTAAGTTTGCCATAGAAAGTAGAGTACCATTATGTCCCAGCTTGCCCCTAAAACAGTCCCAGTTTACACCTGCTACCTCAGCGTCTCTTTGGTAAAACCCACTTCACTTTCAAGAAAATTTTGTTGGCATGATAAATTTTGAGTTACCTTAAATAAAATCACCATGGCTTTTACAAGCTTCTTGAGATTAAAAAAATGTAATATTCTATCAGTGTTTCTTTTTTATACTTCATTCCTTCTATCCTTTCCCTTCCTTTCTTTCCTCCATAGGAAGATTTTTATAGTGGTCCCTTGTGAGTTTATCTTTATAGTAACATAATATGTGAAAATCTCCCTTGAAATAAAAGATCATTTAAGAAATATCCTGGATTTGTAGGCTTGACCTAAATAGGCAGCTCCTCTATTTCATTCTGTCATCTAATTAATGTGTAGGAACTCCATACTTCTCAAAAACAGTACTGCCTTTTCCAGAATACACACAGAGTTATCACGTGAAGATCCCAGCTCGTATGATTCATCTCTGCTGTCACCGTGCTCTGGTATTCTTCTCCTGGGTGCTCTGAAGTCCCAGCTAATGGGGATGTTAGATATGCTAGTGCCTGGGAAGAAGTGATTAATGTGGCTTGGACAGATGCCAGGACAGATGCACCATGCCCTCAGGGTGGCAGCTGTTGTGGTGAAGATTGCTGGCCTTAGACAAGAGTGTGACGTCCGACTTCAGACAGGAGATGAAACCAGGCCACTGTAGCTCAGACGCTGGCTTTTCCATGTTCTTAACCTATGTGTTATTGCTCTTGGAGATTCACTATCTTAGGCTTTCTAATTATTTATTGTTTGTTTTAAAGAGAAACATTGATAAAAACCATTTTATAGAGATCAGAAATAAGGGGGGGGAGTGTGTATGTGAACACACACATGCACGCAACATGGCAACATGACTGAAGTATGGACAACCCCCCACTGTTTCTCCAAGGGAGATTTGGGTAACTCAGCTCTGTAAGGAGGGCCTGTCCAGCACAGAGCAGTGCTGACCCACACACTGCAGGACTTTCTGACACAACCTTCTTCCATATCCCAGTGAGCCAAACTTTCTGCCACTACCAGTGATGCCTGATTTTGGTCAGAAGAGGCTGCTGTGCTTACTAAAAATTCAGAGGCTTTGTGGACTGAAAACGATTTGGGAAATACAAAGCTTAGAGTATTCTGATGGGGAAACCAACCCTTTGAAGGCCCAAGAATGAATCACTCCGCTTTGCTGGAAAAGAGTTTCTCTTCTAGAGTGACCCTCACAGTGACCCTCAGTCTTGGTTCTTACAGACACGACATGACACAGGACACACACGCAAGCCTACAGGCAGCAACACAGACCTCACCAGTACATTAGAGAAACATCAAGGCCAATGTCCTGATGACAGCCCTTGACTGTCGGTGCTGCTTATAGGGTCAGCAAGCTCCAGGGCCCAGGTTCAAGGCCTTGGAAGAAGAGTAATATGAGGTTTCAGAATTGTTTTTCCAAAATTTCTACATTTCTAGTGTCTTTGTACTCTTTCCACTCATTTCCAATTTACCTGTTCCATTCCATCTAACAAATTCTTGATAGTAGAACATAATGATTTTTGTAAAATTTAATTTCACTTCACGGAAACATTTTTTATTGATGTTATGGAAATGAATGGTGTTTAAGGAATATTGGAAATAACTTTTCACATATTGACAACTTCTTCTTGATTTGTCATTTATCAGTACAGTATTCTAAACAGGATATGGGAATCTTTGATAATGACTTCTTTTATTTGCACATATGCTGTATCCCCTGATTTATCACACTGAATCCTTTGTGTGTCCTTCTGCATTGAGGCCCCATTTAGTTAAGCAACTGAGTTGCTGCTCAATGCTTTGTGCTTCATACAAGGGATAAAAATTGGAAGAAAGGGAGGATGTTGCAAGATAGGGGCCTTGTCTTCAGGTCAGGAATCAGATGAATGGCAAAAGCATACTTGTTTTTCCTCTGCTCAGTTCCTAGAAGTGACCAAACTGACCAAACTGGTTTTGCAAAGCATAGAAACTGATTCTATGTGGATGGTAGGGGTTGTTGATTCATGTGCTGGAGATATTTACTAGAATTTCCATATTTTCTAAGTAATCTTACCCTTTCTTAAGGGAGAGGGATTTTATGCAATAGATTGTCATTGGACTGAATTTTCACAGCCAAATTGAAGCTGTTAGCATTGGTTGAACTCTTCTTGCTGAGTGACTTTCAAGGTGGTTTTCAAATTCTTCCCATTAGAGCATCTGATGCATTTCAGCTGCTTCTTTTTTGCTTCGTATTTTCATGCTGTTTTGACTCAGTGGCTTTTCTGATTATCATGTCAGTAATAACAGCAGTTTTAGTCTGACGTGTGTTCCTCATTTAAAGTCCTGGTCTGAAAGTGCTTCTTTTCTGTACATGCTGCAGGAGGTTGGTTTCAAAGCGCCGGGAAGATTCTACCTGAGTGGATTTCAGAAAATAAGGACATTTCATATGGTAGATTGGGAAAGGCCAGCTTGCTAAACAGTCCTAATGTGGGTCCTTTGGGGAAAAAAATGCCACTTTGCAGGTTAAAACTGTACAGAGTAAAGTATTTCCCCCAAATGACACAGGTGAAATATGCACAGGATAGAGAAACGAGAGGTGATTGGTGCCTCCTGAAGGAGAGTGGAGTTTATTGAAAGATTTTTAATAAGATACACGGATGAAAATAAATTAGGTAACTATGTATAGCATCATTATATGGTTGGGATGTTTTCGCTAAATAGTTGCATTGTCATATCTGTAGTCTTCTCCTTTCTCCTATCTGTACCCATCTTGACTCAGCTCAGCTGGTACCCACTGAAGATCATGTTCAATCCAGCTCAGTATTTGAGAAGAGACTGCCTGCTCTGCTAGTGGATTTTTTGTTTTGTTTTGCGGTACCAGAGATCGAACTCAGGACCTTGCACTTGCAAGGCAGTTGTGGTGCTAGTGGATTTTTAAAGCATAAATTACACATGCTCAGATTTTTCAGTATTATCCATTACTTGGTTAGTTCATGAAATCCAGAAGTTGGTGGGTGGAGCAGAAAGGTAGGAAGAGTTACAGAGTTAAAAGCAGGTTGAAACAAGCTGTTGAGGGGCAAAAAAATCCAAGGAGGCCACTTAAGTTTTAAATCAAGAATATATTTTCAGTGAAAATAGTTTCTCATGATTCACAGAAAAATGTTGACAACTTCTGCCACATCTGCTGGAAATCACAATGTAAGTAAGTATTTGTGTGGCACTGAATTATGGCAGGGATCCGTGCTGTGATGTGAAGCAACGTTCTCATGCAATGGCAATACTTTTGTATTTTTCTGGCTTTAAAAGTAGTTTCTTGACTTCTAAAACATGTTAACAGCATTTCTTCTTCTCCTAATTACAAGGATAAATTGGCATTGTGCCTGTATGATTTCCAGAGTAGGTTTTTAAAAATAAGTGTAATGGGAAAGATAATCGTTTAATGCTGGTGGATAAAGTTCTGGCACAGTTTAAACAAACTTATATATCAAAACATAAAGAGAAAGTTTTATCACATTACTAGGAAAACAAAATGGAAGGATAATTGGGCAGTTAGATCTGAAATGATGAGGGCTGGGTTTCCATGTTTCATAATATTCTTAAGGATTTCTTATTCTGAATTTGCATATCAGAATAGCAGCACATTTTTTTTAACCTATTTCTAGTTTTTATGTGTTTATATAGTCTCCATTTAAAAGTGTTTCATTTTAAATTAAACACACCTAGTCCATATTATGTGCAAAACAACATCATTTTGTCAGTGAGTTATTAAGAATAAAGTACTAATAATGGTACATCATTGGGCTGGGGATTTAGCTCAGTGGTTCTGCCACTTGCCTCGCAATCTCAAGGTCCCTAGTTCGATCCTCTGTACAAAAAAAACAAGTCACATTATTTCTAAGGTATAAACTGATACAGATACAAGTTTAAAAAACTTCATACAAGCTCCCTTTGTAAACAGTCTGTGGTATTATTTTATCGGTTTATTTTATTTATTATTTAGCACAGTTCATGAAATCAAACTCGGTATTTGTGCCCTAGATATTATGGTGAATTACGGTATACTGATGGAAAGGATAGTAATAAAGCATACAAAGTATTAATGGCTACCTTCTCTTTCAGTTGTGCTATTTTTTAGGTAGTGAAGAGGTTCTATATTCTGATTTCAGTTTAAACTAACTTCAGGTAGCATCTACCTCTTTTATGTTAAATTGTAGACTTTTTTCTTGTTATCCTGGGATAAATGCTAATCAGTGATTCTAATAACAAACTTTCAGACCATCTTGATTCATCTGAAGTGAAAAGAGGAGTTGATATAGAATAGGAACTGTGAAATAGCTCCCTATCTTGCTTTATTAATATTTTTCACAGACCATATTTAATTCCTAAAAATCTAGCTTAAATAGTAGTACTTTATAGGGCGTAGTCATATAAGATAAATAAACTTTCTCTTTTCCCCAAATGCCTTCTTTAACTGAAGGAAGAGAAATAATATTTTTGTTCTGATATGTTCAAGAGGAGTACAGGTAGTATGCGATGTTAATTCCGTGTTGAAATGACAGTTCATGGAAAGCGTTTATTAAAGAACACATTTAACTTCAAGGATTCTTCTTAATACCAAACAATATTTATTTTTCACAATTGTCCTTAATGTATTCAAATCTAAATACATCAGTCTTCTGTTTAGACTGTCTTTTACACAAGAAAATACTACAAAAAATACCTCACAACTGGAAGAAATCTTTCAACGTATCTTCTTACTAAAATGGCTCAGGACTTTAAGTGCTGAGTCTTCCGTTTACTTACAGTTTTGTAATTCAATGAATGTTGCTGACGAGAGACAAATTAGAATAAAAGTACAAAACATGTTGCCTTTTTTCTAATGCTGATGTTTTGTTGATGATGAAAGAGCAGATCAGTTCTCAGGTTACTGAATGGATGAATATTTTTATCCATTAATTCATTCCTAACATTCAGGTAGGTAGCATTTAGTGAAAAGCTTTGTTTGCCCCATCTTTGTACTGCTTAAAGAGACTCCATTCTTACTTAAGTTATTTAGACAAATATTGGCTCTCAGTTCAAAATTTTTCTTAAAACATTCAGGGTTGATTTGTTTCATTTTACACAGAAAATGCAAAAGTTTGTAGTAAATAAAAGAAAAATAATTTATAGTTTCAGATCATACAGTCTTCCAGTCATAGAGAACAATTCCAGTCATTGGCATGAATAATATCACATTTTTGTAACATTAAAATACTTGAGACCATTAATTTCTTATGAATTCACTTATCAGCAAATGTAAGTGTCCACCTAACAGAAAGCAGTTTTGTTTAGTTTCGAGTGTCCTTTATGTTCTTGTCACCCTGCCTCATCCTCCACCCCCAGTGAATCACTTATATCCAGCTTCTAGTCACTTTGGGTCTGCACATGAGGGCAGAAAATCCTAATTCCTCTTCACTCAAGATTCAATACCACTTGCCTTATTCTGTTTTAAAACTCACCTGAGAAGTGCCTTGCTCACTCATTCCTGGCTGCCATCAGTCTGCTGTTCTTTCTGCATAAGCACATACTCCTGGTTCTTCACTGGAGAGCTCTTATTCTTCCATTTTCATTTGGGAGTCTCCTTCCCTGAGAAACATTTTCTACCATAATGTGTTAGAGGTGCCTTTCCTGCCCACAGTCTCCATCTCCTGTGCTCACCACTGCCATGGCCTTAACACAGTGTGCTATCATATCATGACTCCTGCCATCCCAGCTGGACTTTGATTTGCTAGTGACCTTATTTTCTAATCTGTGTTCCAAAGTTGTAGTCATGTTCTAGCCCATAGCAGGTGTGTTATAGGCTATCTATAGGATGGATGGATGGATGAACATTATTTTGGCAACATTCTTCCCGCAATAAATCTCCTCATAGTACAAATGGCTCAGATCGAATATAATGGTTTTGGGGTGGGAGGAAATATCATTATTGTAAAATCCTCAGTGCTGTCTACAAACTTATTTTTTCTTACATTGTCATAATGATGTGACTCATTTCCTCTGATCTTATAAAAATCACTCTTGATGTTTTAAATCCTAGTACCTATTTATGGAATGCAATACTCTTGACTCATTAACTCAAAAAATTAATTCAAGAAGTATTTCTTTTCTCTCTCTTTTTTTTTTTTTTTTGGTGCTGGAGATCAAACTCGGGTCCTTGCACTTGCGCAGCAGGTGGCGAAACCACTGAGCTAAATCCCCGGCCCTTCAACAAGTATTTCTTGAGTGTCAGTTATACAGTAGGCACTGTTCTAGGGTGAGAGGGCTACAGCAGGGTGTGAAGTAGAAGCTTCCTCCTTGGGCTTTATGTTCTAATGAACAGACACAAACAGTAGTAAAAACTGGTTTATAGAACAGTATATTGGATGGTAGTAAATGCTATGGAAAAATGCAAATCAGGAAAAGAGATGTGTGGGAGGAAGAGGATTACTGTTTCTCACTGTTTGTCTGGGTAAAGCCCTAGTGAGAGGCAGATGGGGGAAATGAAGGGGTTAGTCATGCAGACACTTGGGAGCAGGGTTCCAGAAAGAGGGAAAAGTATGTGTAAAGGTCCTGAGGTTAGAGCATATTTGTTGTGTTTTGGGAATAGTGAAGCCAGCTGGAGAATGTGAGAATAGGAAAGACAGTATGCTGCGTGATATACCTGGGAGTAGAGAAGAGGCAGAAAGCAGTTCAGCTATGGTGATTAAAATGCCTTTACCTTTTACTCTGAGTGAGCCGGAAAGCCACTGAAGGCCTGTGAGGTACGAATTGAACAATTGCACTTTGTTTGTAATGGGCTCACTTTGATTTCTGTGTGGCACAGTGCTGTTCCATATAGCTTTCTGCAGTGAAAATGCTTCACAATCTACACTGTCCAGTAGCGCAATAGCCTTTTGCCATATGTGCCTATTGAATGCTTGAAATACGAATGATGCAACAAGGAACTGAATTTTTAATTTTCAGTGATGTGGTTCCTATTTACTGGACAGCACAAGGGTCGAGTAAAAACTGAAGGGAAGCCAGTGTGGGAGCCCGTGGTGATAGCGCGGATATCCAGGGTTGTCTCCTCTACACAAAGTAGGCCTTTGTCAGTATTTTCTTTCATTCATTCATTCATTCATTCATTCAACAGGAGGGTACTCCACACTTAGCATGGTCCAGGGTCTGTCCTAGGTATTAGGGGAATTTAATATCTATTATATGTAGCTTTGTTCTTACAAAACTTATGAAATAGCAAAGGTAAATACATATGCAGCTAATGATACAAGAAAGCCTCATAAGACCGTGACTATTAATTTGTTAAAGACGAGAGTGAAAATGAAGGCAGGGCTTCCTGGAAAAGGTGACGTCTGACTGCACAGGAAGAGGTGCTCAGTGTGAGCAAAGCATAGTACATAATGGCGTAGACTGGGGTTCGTCTGCAGCCCTGGAAAGCCTTTGAATAAGGGCAGTATGTATTTTGTGAATTATCTTCATTAAAAATGTTCTAAGGTCTAGGCAGGCATGATGGTGCATACCTGTAATCCCAGCACCTGGGAGCCGGAGGCAAGAGCATCAAGAGGTGGAGGCCAGCCTGAGCTGCCTAGGGAGACTCTATCTCAAAAAAAGAGAGATGAGAGAGAGTTCTAAGATTTATCAAGACACTCAATGCTTTGATCCTCAAAATCATAATGCCCCTGGCTACATGCCAGTAAATGCGTAGTTAGAAGGCATAGCTTATGTAAAGCTATTAACAGGCTATATAAAACCTGTTCTTTATACTTTGACAAAATATATAACATCCAGGTACACTGTTATCATTTTTTAATTCTAGAAGTTTTTCTATCACAATTAAAATGAAATGAGTAAAATTCATTTCTTTTCAATCTCTTTTGCTTTTCCTGAGCAGAAGAAATGCAGTTATGTTAAATCAAGTTATGCTTATGATTATAAAGAAAAGCTGACCAAAGAATTAACATATGTATAGCACTTGATTTTCCTGCAACTGAAAACTGAGACACTTAAATATTTAATTTTAACTTTCAGCTGTACTGTCTATTAATCTTGTGAATGTTTTAAATACAGGTGCTGATATGAAAAATACAAGATATCCTATTTCTTTGAATTTTGGAAGAAATTTGGAAGAATGACTCCTTTTTTATAAATGAAAAGATTATTTAGAACTCTTAATTTGAATAATTTAAATTCATTATTGAAATGCTAATTCAGTTTTATCAACCACACCTTATGCTGTGGATTAATGAACCTGAACTGCTGACTATGGAGTCTAGGCATTGTTTGTTATGTACTGAAGGAAGGGTGTTCATCACAGGATGTTTATTTAGGTCACTTATTTCGTATTGTTAGGAATTTGTTAGTGTTTCTTAAATGGAAAGAAGATTGGACTAGACATTAGGGGAGTAGAAGGAAAGACCTCCCTAAGCCCAAATTCTTCTCGCATAATGGAGACTTTTGTCCTTGCTTCTTCTAGATCCTCATCCCCCACCCTCTGCACTTGGCTCATGGCCTCACATTACAGCAGATCTGGCAGAAGCAGTTCGCAGACTGCCTCCTACCCTTGACTCTTGAATACTCCGAGGACCCCCTGTGCCGGAGATGAAATGCAATCATAAATCTTCTCAGCTCCTGTAATTTTAGTCTCCTAAATTCAATTAAATTGAGCCTAGTAAGAATTTATAAATCAGAAGTGAACTCTGTGTAGATTTAGTTTAGGGTTCTGATGTTTGCTACTGATTGTTTCTCAGGAAAGAAAAAAAAAGGAAAATTACTGCAGCTGATTTATTTTTTTTTTGGAGCTTCCTCGTGAATGTATGACTTATAGAAATCAAAATCATATTTCTCAAATTCCGAGACCACTGCCTATCGGGCAATTCAAGTCTGTTTCCCAAATGGTGAAGAGAGTGCCAGAAAATCAAAAGCTTTTGGTTGCCTGACTTCTCTAGCATTCTTTGGAGGATTTCAAGTTGAGGTGGGAGGAGACAGTGCAACCAATTTGTATTAAGAACTAAACATGGAAAGGGGATTAGGAAAATCTTTTAACTTACTAATTATGCAAACTTTCCAGGCCTATTATGCATACCTTTATAGTTTGTTTTCCTGTTTATGGTGCAGTTTGGATTTTGTTGAAAAGTATTTGTTACTAAAAATTTGGATGTTATTACCAAACACATTACGCATGTAATGCTTACACTCTGCATGGTGAACAGACCATGGCTTCTCTGTCTTTTGTTGATGAATGACCTGCTAGAGGTCCTGGTGATGAACAGGAAGGATCTTCCTTCTCCAAAGGCGACATCTGGCTCCTTGGCAAATTCCATGTGCATTTTTGTTGATGGGGTTGACTTTGCTCAGGACTGTTTTATGTGGTTACACTGCAGATGGGCTGTCTGAATACTCTTGTCCTTTTCAATTATTTGTATGAAAGATTAAAAAAAAAGAAAACTTTCTCCTGATTTTTAGAATTTTCACATAAGATTGAATGGATCTCAACAGCTGTAGATTTTTTAGGTTTGGAAAAAATTGAAAAGTTGTTTTTACAAAGGTAATCTGATATCATGGTACCCAGTGTCAGACGACTTAAATTAGAAAGCTGGACTTAGCACTTGCTAGCTGTAAGGTTTTCAACAAAATATTTAACCTCTTTCTGTCTCAGTTTATCCATTCTGAGAGTAGGTGATAATAACACCACTCACTTCCTAAGTTTCTGTGAGTTTTAAACAAGGTTACACCTCCAGAGCTTTTAGGAAACTACTCGGGAACCTAGCAAGCATTCAGTGTTAGTCATGATATGATAATTTTTTTTTCCACTGGACTGGAGTGTATTCTTGTAGGTGTGTGATTTAGGATTATTTTTGGCTTTAACTGTCAAGAAGTTTAATGCTATGGGTAGCACTAAAGGAGAACTTATTAATTATGCAAACTTTCCCAGAATAGCCTGAATACCTTTGTAGTTTTCCTATCAGTGTTACAATTTGGATTTTGTTAAAGAATGTTTATTACTCAAACTTTGGATGTTATTACTGAACACATTATGCATTTTATGCTTGGAGAAGAGACCACTGCTCCTCTGTCTTTTGTTGATAAGTGACCTGTTTTTTGATAGGGGTCCTATAAGTTTGTGGTCATTTTCAGCTGTGAGTAACAGTGATTTATTTTTAAGAGTGAAAAAAGAATTCACCTTCTGCTAACTAGACTTTGATCAGGCAAAATCCCTCTTCAATCTGGGTTTCATTAGAAGTGATATGAAGTTGGCGTTTAAGTGGTCTTGATTCCATAGCTGCCAGGTTACATGGAAACAGCTCAACTCCTCCTGGCAAGGAAGAACTGTAGGCTGGATTGGTAAGATGATTTGGAAACCTGTCCTGATCCTATTCAACATAAAGCATTAAAACTCAAAACAAAAAACTCAGTACCAAAAAGAGATGAAATCAGCACCTTGTAGAAATGTCCATACTCCTGTGTCCTTGGCAGGATTATTTACAATAGCCACATTATGGAAGCAGCTGAAGTGCTCATCAGTGGATAAATTGTCTGTGAAGGAGATATATTATATATAATGCATAATATTATAATATATAATACCTTAATATTAAAGTATATTACTATTGACTATTATTATAAAATTCAAATATTAGAAAGTAGAATATCAAAGTATTGTACTTTAAAAAGTTGAGCAATGTTCTAAACATATTCTAATAATATTAATGTTAATAATAATATTCTAATATATAGCAAATGAGTCCAGCAGGGTGCAGCAATAAAGATGAATCTAGAGGACATTATACTGAATGAAACAGGCATGGAAAGACAAATACTACATAATCTCTCTTGCATGTGGAAACTGGAAAAATAAAATGTGTTCACTACATAGAAACATAACAGAGAGGTACCAAGCAGAGATGGGAAAAAACCACAGGAGGAAACATAGGTTAAATAGTACGAAGTTACAGTTACACAGTCTAGAAATCAAAAGTACAGTGTGAGGACTACAGTCAACATTGTACGGTATACTGGAATTTTTCTAAAACTGTACACTTTTCTCAGTGGTAGCCAACCTATGGTGCAGTGGTGCAGTGGGCTTTTTGTATCATGGAAAGCTCTAAAAGCTTTAGGTGTTCATATGGTAGAATTTCTGTTCCTTTCTTCAGGGTTATTTCAATGATGAGTTAAAAAAAACACAGGCCTTAAGCTTTTGAAACACTTCAACCTCTGGGTATCTATCAGATTTAATGCAGTAAATTTGCTAATATTTGACAAACCAGTCTGAAGAAAAATAATTTAGGTATAGTATATCAAGCCAGTGTCCTCAGTGCTGTGAATATCTTTGTTGTTTAAACCTTTTCTTTGCTTTCCTGAGATGGTAAGAGTTTACACTTGACCTTGCCTAAGTGTATGAGGAGGTTGGCATCCTTGAAAACTTTCTATTGAATACATTATAGGGAAAATAATCTAAAGGATACATTTTAGACATAGAGATGTGTTATTGGTGTTATTTAAATATAAATCACATCCTGTGTCTTCTTCAGAATTGACTTAAGCTTTAGAGTGAACAGCATTGTTTGAAGATGAAATGGAGAAAAGACATTATTTTGAGAAAGTATTATGTAAGGTGCTGTAAACTCAGCATAACTAATGATATCAGATAATTTTCTTCAGGCTATATACCTTTAAAATAAATTATTAGCTAATACAAAAATTAGGAAGTTTTTCCAAAGCAAAAGTCACAACTTGACTCTAAAGAAATCTCTTGCTAGAAACAAATTCTCTGTATTTTTCCACTAAAGTAAGATCTTAATTCCTTCTATCCATCATGTGTTTTCTTCTTTCCCTTGAAGGCTCCCTGCTTGCTGCGATGGCCCCACAGTCCCTCTGTGGGCCAGGCTTTCCTAGCTTCTACTGGGCTCCCCTGCAGTCCACTTCAAACAGGGCTCAGGCTCCCCAGTGAGCCAGTGAAGTTATTACCCCCAGGTGTTGATTCACCTTTGTCATTGCTGGCTTTCACCTCCTTCAGCCCTGACTCACTGGGGAAGGGGAGAGAAGTTGGAAGAAGATCAAAGTCATAGTGCTGTGGTTGGAGCATCAGAGGTGCCCTTGGACCCGAGGTGCGGTGCTGTCTTCTGCTCTTCCTTCCTCTCCCTGACACAGCCCCATCCCACCCTACCCCTTCACCCTCTGACATTCTGCCCTCCTCAGCCTATGCAGATGAGCGGGGCATGTGGGTAAACCATGAACGGAGTCCTTAGCATGACTTTGTTTTTACTTTTGCATACAACAGCCAGAGGTTCAACACTGCATGGTGCTTATTTAACGATTCGGGACAGTTACAGATGATAGAGGAGGGCTTATTACTTTCTTGACTTAATATTTTAAAACCATCTTCTCTGCTCCCTGGGAGGCAAGAAGGATGAAGGGTATGATGACGCAGAGATCCCTTGTTTCTCGGCACCACAGTCAAGTGGCTCATCAAATTTTTATGCAGTGGTTCGTAATTGTTATGTGTGGTATAAAACACAATGTGAAATTCCATGAGAAAAACAAATAAAACAACAGCACCCGTGATTTTCTTTTAAACCCACAAAGTATTTCATGCTCTTTCTAGAAAATCCAGAAAATATGCAATATTTTAAACTAAAAACGAATTCCTTCTACCCAGAGATAAGAACATTTTGGCAATTTTTATGTGTATTTGGAATAATACTGAAAATTTACTTTTTTTATCCTGCTCTTTAAAAATTTTACATTGAATTACAAATAATATACAATATTAAAAATTACCTCCATAATATCATATCATGGGTTTATATGAGTTTATGTAATTCCTCATTGGGGAATATTTCTGACTTTCCTAAAATTTTCTTATCTATGATTTATTGAACATATTTGTGCATAAATCTCATTTTCTTGGAATGAACTTCTAGAAGTGTAATTCTAGGTCAAAGATGATGCCTATTTTAAAGCTGACAGCTGTCCACCAAGCCTGTACTGTTTTGAAGTAAAGACTAGCAGTACATAGGAGTTCTCGTCTCATGCTTGTTGATACTATTACTTTTATTTCAAACAGTTATATTTGCTATTTCATAGGTAACACTGGTATACATTTTTAGTTACTTAGGTTGTGGCTTAGTTTTTAAGTATAATATGCATACTGAGAAATACACATATCATAAATGTGCAGTCTTGAGTTCAAGGAACTGGACACACCGATATGATCCGCACTCAGAAAAGACCTCAAACAGGAGCTATTTCCAGAATCCTCCGTCTTACTCCCTCCCCTCCAAGTCAAAGTCCTCTGTCCTTGTATTAACATTAATGTTAGTTTGTGTGAATGGGATTTTATGTAATGTTTCTATTTTTTTATGTCTGGCTTTTTTTGCTTAACTTTGTAAAATTCATACATATCTCTGCGTGGGATTGCATGTTTGTTATAGCCTACTGATTTCTCTCAGGTGGCTGTTTGGTTGAGGTCTCCAAGGTGTCCAGTCTTTTGAGCCTCTGTCCTCCCCAAACGACCTTCACCTGTTCTTGTTCCTTGTCTGGCTGTGTAATTCTCAGGGCTCATCTGTTCAGCTGCTGGCCTAGCAGGAGTCATAGGTTTCTATCCCTTTTTCTTTCCACTGTGCTCCCTGGCTGGTGGTTAGGGCTGATGTCTTCTTCACCTGTCTTCTGCTGTTTGGTGAGAGTGCTCTGGTTTTCATCATAGCCCTGCAGCTGGATGAGGCAGGGGCATGAGGTACCCATGAGCACAACCAAAGCCCTATTCACTACTATGGAGGAAGGAAATCAGAAATATTGGGACGCAACTGGGAGTATGTCAGAAGATGATCAGTGTATTCTTCAGTCTTAGACCCTTGATCCTACCTGGGAATTAGTCAGAATTTCAAAAATAACTCTCTTTCTTGTTTCTAATGGAATGTATTTAAAACCTTTCCCACTCTTCCTTAGTCCACTTCGTCTTCCCTTCACATTCCCACACTTGAAGTTCTTGCCTCCTACTTCTCAGATTAAAACAGAAGGCTAGACATTTCCCTTGCTTCCTGTCTCATCTGTTACCTGAGGACATCTGTCTTCAGCCCTTACTGCTGTTATTCTGACATAATATGCTTCATTCTGTCAAAGCTAATTTTCTCCTTTTATGCTCAGGATCATTTCAGAATTTGGCAATAACTTTTGTTGTTAATCTGGTGAATTTGCGTTTTACTCCTTTACTTTTTTATTCTCTGCACATTTGTCATTATTGTCCTGTTCACAACTCTCTGTTGTTGTTGTTGTTTGTTTTTGTTTTGTTGTTGTAGCTTTTGAGACAGGGTTTCACTATATAGTCCAGGCTGGCCTTGAACTCACTATGTAGCTGAGGCTGGCCTCGGACTCGTGGCAATTCTCCTGCCTCAGCCTCTCCAGTGCTAGGATACAGGCTTATGTCACCATGCCCAGCTTCACAACTCTTAAAACATTCTTCCTTTAGCTATCCTGAGGCCATACTCTCAGGGATTACCTCCTGTCTCTTGAATTGATGCTCTTCTTTTACGTCCGTCCCTTAGTAATGGTGCTTCACAGAGTGCTACCACATTTATCTTTTCACCACACCTCTGCCATACCCATAGATTGAACACTCTGTTATGCTGATGAATCTTAAATGTCGGTTTCCAGCATAAATTTTAACCCAAGCTTCCCATAGATGGTAGAGACCTACTTGCATTTCTCTTAGGCATCTTAAACTCTGCACTTCCAAAATTTACTTGATATATATCCAAAAGTTCGCCTTCTTTCATTGTCTCCTTTCTCAGTAATATTACTTTTCTCACTTTTTTTTTTTGGTTACAGGGATCAAACTCAGGACCTTGTTGCTCTTGCGAGGCAGGTGTGGTGTCACTGAGCTAAATCCCCAGCCCAGTGTTACTTTTCCCCATCACAGAAATCAGGATGCTCATTTTTGGGTCTTTTCTCATATTTTTCCTCATGTATAATCAATCACAATTTACCAGAAAAATAGAATTTGTCCCACCTATTGACTATTATTCATCTCTAGTTAATACCCTAATCTGTCACCTAAATAGTAGTCTCCTAATCATTTCTCTGGACCTGATTTTCTCTTCTAATTCATTTTCTACATGCAAACTAAAGGGATTTATATAGAATAAAATTGCAAGTGGGTAACTTCACTGTTTAACTACAGGTGCCCCCCCTCGCCTAAGGTGTTAATGTAGTTTTCCTAAAGGGACACCAAAGGCCCCTCACGATCTGGTGCCTGCTACACTTGCCAGCTTACCTTATTCTCTCATCCTTTGTCCATTTCACTCTACATATTCTCCATGCTCTTCCCCATGTTTGGGTCTTATATGTGTTGCCCACTCAGCTCCTGTATAGATTTCAGAACATAGCTTTTTATGCTAAGAGCCTTTCTCTGATCTGCTTTCTCCGAGGGTTGGTGAAGAATCCCTCTTACATATTCTCAAAGGGTTGTATGCTTTCTCTTATATTATTGTAAAGAACTTAGAAAAAATGTATTGCAATTTTCTGTTGATTGCATCCTCCCTAGAGTTTCAAATTCTTAGTTTTTACTGTTTTAAGTGGTATTAAAATATTTAACACCAGACATAGCATCAGCACAGACTCAGACTCAGTAGAAAGCAGGCCACACACCTTACTATACAGGCTTTACTTCCTCAGTTCACTTGTTTCTATTTGGCTTGCCCTTTTCTGCCCTAAGACCTGAGAGTTTGCTCCACAGCATAAGCTGCAGAAATAATGAGCTTTACCTGATCTCTTTTCTATTTCTCAGGGCTCCCAGAGTTGCTTTATATTCAGTGTCTTGAGAACTGTTGTGTCCTGCACTTTGCTATTTGAGTATTTTTGTTTTGTTTTTTGTTTTTCTGGTTGTTTTTGTTTCTTAATTATTTTAGGGAGATGGGAGTGTAAGTCACCTCCTTGTTAAACTATTTTGGGCAAAAGGAGAGGTAGTGTCAGCTGTTTTATCTATTTGAGATGGTTGGTATTTATGTTATTTCTTGGCCTTTATGTCAGATTCATTATGCAAATAAATGTATTTGATATTATTTCATAAATCTTATCCTGTTTTTCAGATGGGCAGACAGGCTTAGAAAATTCAAGTAACCATAGTTCATTCACAAAGTTAGTAATATCTCCATCTCAAACTCATGGCTGCTATCAAACATAGCTCGTTCTCCACTTAACCACACAGCTGTTTTCTTAAACTGCAGAGCCCAGCTGTATCGGTAGACCTGCTGTTGCAGAGATAAGTGACCCACCAGAGGAGAACAAGGTCTTAAACCTCACACAAAGGGAACCTATTAGTAGACATTTCTTACCTAGCCACTTCCTGTTTACAAACCCTCCAGTAGGTCCCTTTTTCTTTAATAATAAATGCCAAGAATTTACAGTAGTTTGAAAACCTTACCCAATCTAGGTCCGCCATTATCCTGGGCCCCATGGTCTGCTCTTCTCTACTGCTCTTTGGTTTTCTTCAGTCCACTGGCATTTTCTCTGTTCTTTGAACACTCCCAGTATACCTCTTCTCAAGCCCTTGCACAGGCTGTCCTTTCTGTGTGGCACCCTCTGCCCTCTGGTATCCACTTGGCTTGTTCCTTCACTGGGTTCAAGTCCATGCCCAGTGGGAATTAGGAGACACACATGACTGTTATATGTGAATTGTATCCCCTCTGCTCATCAGCATTGTCAGTATCTTCTCCAGATTTCTATCTCAGAACTTACCATTTCCTGGCATAATATGTAATTTACTCAGTTATTACATATGTAAGTTTCACAAAAAAAGAGAGATTTCCACTTGACAATACCATGCACTACTGCATAGTACCTGGTACTTTGTAACTACTCATAAATATTTTAATTAATTAATCAATGTTCCAGGTCCTGTGCCAGATAAGACAGCCTCCAAACCCATAATCTAATGGGAGAACACAGACATACAAATATAAAGCAGTGTGTCAGAACAGTGGTTGAGACATATATAGGGATTCCCTTAATCTGTCATGAGTGACTTAGGAAACACTTTTAGAAAAAGGTAAGGCCTTTGACATTTCTCCCAGGATCGTTTGGAGTCAGTTAAATGAGCTAGAAAGGCAAGATATTCCAGGCAAAGTGAATCTTTGTGCAAGGGTATGGGATCAAGAAAGACAAGTCCTTGTGGAGGCCTCTAAGATGTGCTTCTCTGAGCACTGGGGACTTGAGGGAGCATGCGAATGAAGGGTGTGCCATGGTCAGACGATCCTTTGATAGAGGGGTCACTCAGACTACAGCGTGAAGCAGGAATTTGAAGAAGATAGATCAGAGGTAAAAAAAATAAATAAAGGTCAATGCATAGTCTAAGCCAGAATCTAAACACAGAAGATTCAAGAAAAGTTCAGGAAATCAACATGTCAGGAATTGGTAGTTGATGGCATTCAGTTAGTGTGGGAAAGGAGAAGGTCAAGATAAACCCAGGTGACCCAGGTATCTGTGATCCAATGGCTTCCTCAGCCAATTAACAGGTGTCTACAGTGATCAGGTATTTTATTGTTTTCCTTGCTGGTTTTATTTTAAATTCCTCATCAAGTCCCATTTCCCATTCTAACCACACTCTAGAAACCCTAAAAAGAGAAGGCTTCAGGAAGAGATTATGAGAAGAATGTGTATAAGGGTCCTGTAAATTAGTAGATTGGCTTCAGGGAGAATTTCATTATCACATAAAAAAGACAAAACATTCTGTGTATTTTATATTGTATTGATATCTTTGATAAGCAAAATTACACATGCACGGCAGTTTTCACACCTATATTTATTGCGTGAAGAACAAAGGTTCTACATTTAACTACCAGGTTCTACATCTAACTACTAGGTTCTACATCTAACTACAAAATCAAAGTAGTAGAGCCATACTCCTTCGAGTAAAATTTATGTAATACCTTGGCTCACACATGAATAGGAGAATAGAGCAAAGCACCATCTCTCTCTAGCATCCACACTGAGTCTGATAGCTGTTAGTGACAATGGCTAAGGCCAGCTACCTGCTGTAGTTATGCAGCTGTGAGGAGCCGTGATGACCTTTTACTCACATGAAGTGCAGGAAAGCAGCCTGTTGGTAAAGCAGTTTGTTAAAATTGTTCCTATTCTGGTCATTATTTAATTTGAAACCATTGTCATAACTAGATTTTTGCATGTCATTTGAATCTTAAATATAAAAAAAAGAATATTCCAATTGGAGCCAGGTGTGGTGTGCAACCTTGTAATCTCACATCCTAAAAGGCTGAGGCAGGAGGATTGAAAGTTTGAGCCAAGCCTGAGCAACTTAGTGACTTACTGAGACTCTGTCTCAAAAAATAACTTAAATTCAAAAAGAGCTGGAGATGTAGCTCAGTTCAAAACTTCTGGATTCAATCCTCAGTATCACAAAAATAATATTTTAGAATATTTTATTTGTAAGACACTCAAAAATCAGGACAAACCTATTCAGCTTATAGTTAAGGAAACTGAAGGCCAGAGACTTTCAGTGGCTTTCCCAGTATTTGAGGAGTTTGAAGCAAGGACCAAGACAAGATCTTAATTTCCTGGTTCACATTTTTTAGCAAGGATATGTGAGGGCTGTGGCTGATCCTTGGGTTTTGTTATGCACATGCTAGACTGTTAGACATCTTGCGAATCTCTTCTCTCCATAATGCCTAGCACAGTAACTTGCATACACTAATTGCTCAGAAATATACATGGTTAATGAAAATTATTGATGGCATTATACTCTGGACCTTTTTTTCTATGACATTAAACACTGAAATGTTCACATTTCTCTATACACATTTACAAAATATTAATCTATACATGCTTATTCTCAGTGTATTTTAAATACTATAATTGAAAATCCAGTATACAGATAAATTGTATAAAATCTGAATAAACTTGAAGTTTTGTTCAAATGAGTACTAACCTTCACAGCTTAGGCACATTAGCTGGAGATATAGTAATATAGTAACTAAGAACAACTCTATAAACAAAGCCAACCAAATTGATATCATGAGGATCTAAAGATAAATTATAACTTTATAAAATTGACAATTGACATTTCCAAGTTAGAATATTGTATACTTTCTTGAAAATAGAGAAAACTGTACATCTGGAAGCAATAACTTCTGAAGTGATGAGATTTACTGACCTGGCTTCCTTTTCCCTTTGTCGATAAGGGTGGATAGAATGACGTAGCACCTTGCTTTCTCTCTTGTCTCTGGGCCAATGTTAGACTGTCAGGTTGTTTCTGTTTTTAGTACACAGCCAGATCTTTTTCTTTTCTTAAACATGGTGGACTTATGCAGTAGTAGTTCACTGTCCTTTCATGGATTCCTTAAATTCTCAGATTCTGGGTAGGATTTCAGCAGATGCATCTTCTGTATGGCTTCATAAATGAGTAGGAGACACATACTGGAAAGGAGATTCAGTAGCACTGTCTTCATTGAAACCAACACATGAACAGTGTGTCAGTCAGTTTTATACTCTGTGATAGTGAAGGATGTACTTTTCCAAATAGTGTTGGTCCTGCATCAAAATACAATCTTTAGTTTGTCTGTCATCCTTGAACCTTTATGATGTACTGCCTGGCATTGGCTTTTCCTGTGTGAGTGTGGTGGTTTGTCTTTCCAGTCAAACTGTGAACTCTTCCAAGCAATGGATTTTAGGTTACAAAACTTGATAGCCCCTAACTATGCCTCAGATGAAGTAGATTTCATAAATACTGGAAGTGAATGAAATATTTTCATCCTGTATGAAAAAAATTTTGAAATGGAAGACAACGTGCAGATACACCAAAAATACCATATTTCCTTACTCTTCTCCATTGGAAAGGAAAAAATGAGACAAACTGTTAACAGTTTAGTTGGAAAATGTCCCCAGTGTCATGAACTCATAGGCAGGGCTTTTGGAAGGTGATCGAATCATGAGGGTGGTGTAGCTAACCTGCTATTAGGAGGTGGGTCTGGTTAGGGCCAGGTCTTTAAGGTATGTCTCCTCCTTTCTGCGTCCCTCCTCCTTCTGCTTCCTGACCACCATAGTGTGATCAGCTTTTCCTATGAGATGCCCTTCTGCCATGCTGTATTGTGCAGGACCAGCCGACCCTGAACTGTAGCTGTAAGCCAAAATGACCGTCTCCTCCTTTCAGTTCTGTGTGTATGATATTTTATCCCAGCGACAAGGAAAGTAACTAAGACACAAACCAAAGCATTTATACTACCCAAACCAAAAGAATTTCTGTGCATGGACAAAAGAGTGCAGTACAGTCCCAGCAATATATCCAGCACTGACTACTTGGGTAATTGCATCACTTTATAGGGAGCAAACACTACAACTTCTTCATCATGTTATCAGTGGTGCTTAGCACAGTGCCTGGTTCATTAGCCATTAATGAATGAATATGCATGTGGATATGAATAATTAATGAATGAATATGGATGAATAAATAAATGCCCCACATTGAAACCACAAAAGAAATGTTTTATGCTATATTTTGCTTGGTGTCCCATTTCATGTGTCCTGTTTAGTATGTTGAGGGTGGCAATAATGTGAGTATAAAATATGAAGATTATATTTTTCAGATGACTTGCCACAGTGGAGAGCCGTAAGGGTGTAGTTGGGCAAGTGACTGCACAGAAAATATCCAAGAGATCTACAATTCCTAATTTTAGAACATCACCAAAAAATTACCCATAACTTACACAGACATTTCCATTAATTTAAAAGATGTTCTCAGGCATTCATGTCCATTACTAAGATGGTGAACACTTGTTCACCAAACTCATAGCAGAACCGTTAGCATACTGATAAATAAACATTCCAGTAAAGACTAAAAACTAGAGAAGAATGGATACTTTGTATAACTTCTTTGTTGTCAGAGTATTGTTTTTGGCATTATTACAATGAATATCTTGCATATGACTTACAGTTTTAAAAGCATCTATGTTAGTCAGCTTTCCCATTACTGGATAAAAGAGCTGACACCCACAACTTAAAGAACAGACTTAATCTAGCTCAGGAATTCAGATGATTCAGTCCTTGATCAGTAGGTTCCAAGGCAGATACAGCATGGCAGAAGGGTGTGGTGAGCCACGGTGGCTGGGAAGCAGAGCCAGAGAGGAAGGGATCAGAGATCCTATAAAGTACCCAAGGCCATGCTTCCATGATCCACCAAACACACCCAGAAATGTGATTTACTAATCCCCTATGAGCTTCTTCATCCAGCCCTATCATGAATAATGGGCACAGCATCTTTTTAAATATAGGTTACATCAGTCTTTATCTTCCTTGTTAGGCAGTGCAAGAGTTCTTTTTCTCATTTTATACATGAGGAAACTGAGGTTGAGTGGAGCCCAAATTATGTCACTCACTTGGCACATAGTGGAGCTAGGCCTCATGTGGAGGCCTTCCAAGCTTGCTGGTCTTGCTGTCTGCCCATTGTTCTTTTAAAATTGGATTCTGAAAGCTGGTTCTTGAGTTTGCCTTTAATTATAACAACATTGTAAGAAGGGATGACCTTGACAACCCTGAACAACTTTTACACTGTGTTAACCCAAGAAAAAACAATTTGCCAAACTCATGGTGAACCCATTGATAGATACTTGTATGATGGAGCAGACTGCTAAAGTCAATGTTAGTCCTCATAGAACCAATGGAGAATGTGACAAGCAGCACTTTCTCAAGTAGGACACTCAACAATTCAAGAGGAGCAGGCCATGCAGCAGTTGGACCTTATGTGCATAATAGGCCACTATTACCCAGCCTCTTATCTGGCTCACGTTTCTACCCACTACCCTTACTGCAGCCTACCCTTCATGTCAGGCTTCATTGTATAAAGAAGATGAGCACATACTCCTTCCCTACATTGGACTCCTTATTCTGCATCTTTTTTCCTGTAAAGACAAGGCTAAATAAGTACAGCTTAATCATGCAAGGTACTGGTCAGAATGAGACTTCCATCTTTATCCTTGGTCAGATGCATTCAAGAGAAGAGTCAAGCATAAATATTATTATTATTCCTACAGCACACTGATTATAATTACATTTGAGGTCATATTCCAATATAAATATCATTCAAACTGTCTTAGCTCTTCTGTCCAAGGATTCTCGAACTCAGGAAGAAGAGTTGGTCAAACCGCCAGCACATTAATCTAAACATGCCAAAGAATCTAAATAAATCAAGTAACATCTCATTTGGGATGATGTTTAATATACCAAGCTTGTGGCAAGCCACAATGTTTTGAGATTGTTCCATATGATTAAAATTGGGTTAAAGTATGTTTTATTTAACATGGGTGCTCAAGAGTGGCCTACATATTCTACATTTTAGTGTCTGTGTATTTGGGTGATCTTTCTGTGGCTGTCTCAAACCTCTTCTTCACTTTGAAGTGATACTGACAGTAATTGAATTGCAAAGTTCAGACTTTTCTGAAATTAGGAATCACATTATGGAATGGGATTGAACCATGTTTATCCATGGCTTTGCTTATAGCTAACTTTGAACAAGAGCAGCTCAGCTTTAAAAGATGTTTCCCACATAGGTTGTTCACATTACCCAAAGTTGAACAGTGTATATGCTCATTTGAAACAGGACAAAGTCATAGATAGCCATGTGCTTTCGTAGTGTCCATAAATTCATAAATATGGATATGGATTGGGAAAAGAATCTAGTCAGCCTATGTTACCTCTGCGACAACTGAACAGTTCACTATTTCCCATTATAATGGGGTTTTAAAGGTATTATCTGTCTGCAGGGATGACCCCTTTTGTCTCTATTTTTATTAGAAAATATGAAATTGTAGTACTAATCCTTTTGCTATGAAAGGGAATAAAGCTGTATGTTTTATTTTATTTTTACCCATTTTCTTTTGTGACATTGCAACAGATAAGAGACAAATAAATCTTTGTACCCATTTTTTTTTTTTTTTTTTTTTTTTGTACCGGGGATCGAACTTGGGTCCTCGCGCTCACGCAGCAGGCGCTGAAACCACTAAGCTAAATCCCCGGCCCTTTGTACCCATTCTTTACCTGTATAAAATCTTAACTTCATTGTATATTTACTTTGGATCCTAAAAATAGGCACTACAGAAACTGTGCGGATCCCTGTATAATCCTCTAAGATATCTGTCCCCTTTCTCTTCAGGAAAAATACTGTCCTGAAAGGAGACATTTCCATTCCCATAAATGCACTAGCATTATATTTTTAGTACGTATTAGTGATTTTAGAAACAACATGTAATATACTTCTGCTGGTTTTTAAAATCCACATGACTATAAATGGGATGCATAATTCGGTGGTTGGCTTGTTTATATTCTGAGATTATGTTCTTTACATTTATCTTTGTTCATACATATAGATCTAGCTCATTTATTATAATCACTACTTGCATTGTATTTATATAACTCAAATTGTCTATGCATTCTTTTCTAGATGAGCACTTAAATTGTTTCCAATTATTTAGCCTTACAAACAAGCAATATTGTGGATGATTTTTCTGAGGTTGAAACATAAAAGAAGAATTTAGGGATTTAGTTCATGATATTTGTCTCTGCACTTATTGTGTAATACAAGGTTTCATAGTCTTTTAAAGTACTAGACCATGTATCCAATGAAAGCATTTCATGAAACTAAGTATTTCCAAGACTTTCATGAAAAATCAGCAGGTATACATTATGGAACCATGAAATGTCCTTTACCTGTGATTGCCTTTGCTCTTTCCTTTCAACTTAAATGCCCTTCAAGTTGCCCTTCCAATTTGCCTGCCCTCGAGCTTCTTATCTCCCTGCTCCCTGTGATCCCTAGAGTGAAATTCTTCATCCTGTGGCCTCTTCCTGAATGCTGCCAGTCCCAGAGGCGTGTCTTCAGATGGGGTTTCCTCCATGCTCAACTCTTTATGGGGCAGGTGGACAGATATGCAATGATGAGGTTGGGATGGAAAAGACAAAAGACATGCTAAGAGCAAGTAGTTTCATGAGTAACAAAATGACCAAAGAGTTGCAGGGGGAAGGGCTGGAGAGATGTTGAAGAGGGGTGAACGAGCTGTGGAAGTCTGAAATATCACTATTTATGCCAAATGTGTACATGTTTGCCAATACTTGAAAATGCATCAATTGCTTGAATAGTGGAAAAATGAAAACTGGTACTGTATTACAATCATTAGTAATGTAAACACGTTTTCAACTTTACTAGTTATTGCAACATTTCTTTCCAAATTGGCTCATTAGTTTACATTCCCAACAGAAGTGTGAGAATTACACACTCTAGCTAACGCTAACCTTTATTTGATTTTGTAGAGTTTGCCAGTCTGATGGGATTGACGCAATCTTTCGTTATTGTTTAAAGATGCAATTCACTGATTATTAGGGAAATAGAATATGGCCAGTGCTTTTTAAAAATTTTACAATTTTTAAAAGTATACACTCATTACATAAGTACTATGTAAGTACTACCTTATTACATAAGATTTATGGAAATTCAAAAAGCAAAAGGAGAAAATTAAAAATTAAAATTAAATTAAATTAAAATGATTCCATAACCTAGTAGGTCTATTCAACACACCTTCTAAATGTTCATTCTGACACATATATGTGGAAGTAGAGACCCTAATGAAGCCCAAAAGCTTGTCCCTACCACTTAGTCATTTTTTCTTTTCTCCCCAGCACAATCTCTTGGCAGCTGCAGATCTTCTTTTGTTCTCAGATGCTGCCATGTTGTAAGTGCATAGTAATGAGTCATTCCTTTGTACTGCTGAGCCTGGTTCCATTGGGCAGAGATACCACAGTTAGTAAACACATTAACCTGCTCATGGATGTTCATGTTGCTTCTGGTTTGCTTGATTGGCCACTTAATCTTTTATAGAGTAATATTTATATAATATGCCTATAAATTTTCTCCTGAGCAGAACATTAAACAGAAAGTAATCCCCATTATTATTCAGGGCCTAGGACTTTAGGTTGTAAAAGTGTCCAGCAAAGATGAAAGAATTAGGTGTCTGTTGGCAAAATCTAAAATCTAATTAGGAAAACACAGCAAGAAATTAAAGAATTTGGAGGAGATGAACTGAACTGAAATCAATAATATTCTTCTCTAATCCAAATTTCTGAGCTTCCTTTCCCCACTGTTCACTTGAAAGTCTTTCCCTTTCTTCCAAACAACACATCCAAACCTGAATGACTTTTCTTTCACTCAGGACAGTCTCTTTATTTTGTTCCTCCTTAGTGCAGTTCTTCTCCAACTACTAAGTTCAGAAACTCATTTTTTAAAAATTCTGTTCACATCTAATTAGTTTCCAAGTTCTGATTGCCTTCCTAAATAGTCCCTTCCCAGTTCTTTACTCCTGACACTGTTTCAGTTTGACTCTGACCACCTCTTCCTGAGCACTTCAGTAAGCTCTCTTTCCTCCCTCTCTTGTTTGCCTTTGTTTCATTCAGCCTTCTTCACCTGGTCACCCCATGCTTCTGAAATGTCATTTTGACCATGCCATTCTGTTGCTTCCAATGTTCCACCTGCTCCATTTTTACTTTTTAAATCAATTTTACTGAGGTTTACTTAGCACGCATATTTAAAATGTTCAGTTGAATATAGGTATTTGCCTTTCAGCTAAAATCCAAACTCCTTGGCACAGAGCTGAGTGTGGTCTGTGATTTCACTTCCACCCAGAAAAAGTCCTTGGTCTCAGCGATGCAGGAATATTTCACTGTTTGTGGGAACCTGAGCACAGCAGGCCATTTCCCTTCCATGCCTTCCAGGAAACCTGTCCTTCTGTCTTCTGAAATCCTTCACTGACTCTGAGAGGAAAAACTCAGAGCTCCGCTTTGTGTACTCACCTAAACCTGGCAAAGTTAGGCACAGTTTCATCTTTGCTGTGTCCCTACACTGCCCTTATACTGTTAGAACCTCCTTGGTGGCCCAGAGTCACAGGAGTTTGAATCTAGTAATATGTAAAATGGCACTTGCCTAACCAAGTGCTCAGTAAATACGTTGAGTGTTAATAAATATGAGTAACTCAAACCGTGGGGCTCAGCAAATGTGAATAAATGAAAGCGTGATTTAAATAATCTGATCAAGGTGTAGTAATCTCGCCAAAATATGCCCAAACATTTCACTTGTTTTCAATTCTGTCATCACCACCTTACTCAAAAGCCATTTAACTTCTTGTGGAACTTGTTGTATTAGCTCCCTCATGAGCTCATGCCAATAAATTAAACTACACCAGCACAGATTAGCTAGGCTAATCTACAAAAAGCCAACTGATTACATTACTCTCCTGTCAGATTCCGCTGCTGCCTGGCTTTCAAACTCTGTAGCGATGTAATGCATTGTTGATAATTATGTTCACCTGCTGTGCCATGGAACACAAGAACCCAGGCTTCCTGTCAAACAGTAAGATCACACAGCTGAGTGGCCTCTCTCCCACTGTTCCTCTGTACTGCTTTCCCTTGGCCTCTGGAGGTAACCAGTATACTCTTGACTTCCGTGAAATGCACTTTCTTTGGATTCCACTTATGATTAAGGTCATACATTGACCACTACCCAATGTATACGTGAATCAGAACATCACACTGTACCTCATAAACAGGTACAAATATTATGTCTCATCCAGTAAAGTGTTTTTAATTTTTAAAATTGTGAAATAAACGAATAGAGGTATGAAATTGTCCACTACTTGGTGGGAGTACAAGTAATTCTCATTTCTTCAGGGGAAAAAAACAACAACTTTGAAGTATGAACAAATTTGAGTGAATATGATGCATTTCTATATTTCTTAAGCAGAACCACAAGACTAGTAATTTATAGTATTCATTCATCTAAAATGTAGCATTTAAATTCTGAATTTGGAGAAATTTCTGAAAATAGTAATTGTTGTACCCAAAAGTGTCAATTTATCAGTCATATATTTTCTGGATTTTTGGGCTAATACTAGTGTAAATTAAAATTAACTCAAGATAATTCTAGTATAAGTCTAAAGAGATGGGGCATAAAAATGATATGAGACTCTTGTAGCTCAAAGTAAAAGAGCAAGCAGGTTCTTGTTCAGGGTAGTGTGATGATACCTAATTTTGCTATGGCTAACTGCATTTACCAAGTCTTTCCTAAATTATGTGATCTTTTTTAAGGAGAAAAATTGTAGCCCATTTTTCCAAAGCTCTCAGTCTGGAAATCTGTAGTGGATTAATGGATTGATCTGTAATGGACTATTAAGTATTTAAATAGAAACCCCTGAAGAGCCTTTGGGAGAGGGTGTCAAGAAGGGAGTGATATAGTTATTGGTGAATTTCAGAAAAAGGATGTGCAAGTGTGATTATAGAGCTCCTATGACCTGGCGTGCTACCAGGTTCTAGGTTCAGTAGGCTCTTCCTAGGGATTCTCTCCAGGTCCTTGTTACTCTGAACAAAGAATTGGATGAGACATGTGAAAATGGTAGTGAGGTTTTTCATTTATTAAAGGTAGGGAAAAAAGTATGCTTTGCAGAATGAGAGCGGGCCACTGAGAAAACTGAGTGACCACGAGGTTAATGGTGGATCTCTTTTGTATCCCTCATTTTTCAAGCTGATGTCAGGTCTAGGCTGTCTTGTCAAAAACCTGCTTGATTTCTCACCAGAAGAATTGAAGATAGCACTTTCTGATTGGTCCCAGTTGCAGAAACCGGCAACTGTGCTTTGTGCATGTGTCCCAGATCTCTGGAATTGACAGGTCACACCAACGCGCTCTGTTGGCTAGCCACACCCTAATCTCCTGCCTCATTTCCCCCTGAGATAAATAAATCCCCATAATTCTTTATGGGATACTGAGCATGTGGAAGTCTCTGTCTTCATATAGTTACTTTCAGTTGAAAGGGGCTGCAGACCCTACTTACTGGGAATTAATATGGCCTCCAACTGCTTTGAGATGTTGAGGCTTACTGGCTGGGTGGAAAAAAGACCTGTCAGAACACAGTGAGAAAGAACTTAGCACCAGTATGTCAAGAACTGCCTGTTGCATGGTCTGTTTTAAAAGGTGGACTACGGCAGATAAAGTAATAAGTGAGCCACTCAGTCTGTGCAAGAGGTAGACCCTTCTGTAAAAGTTCAGGTAATGAATTAGGAGCAACTAATTTAAATAATGATTGGCATGAAAAAGCACGGGTGTTTTGGAGTCCATTTAGTGGAACACCAATAGAACAAACAGCTATGTAAAGATTGAGAGTTTGAGGAAACATCTAAGGATTTAATTTGAGTGACAAATTTAATAGAACAGATAAAGCTCAGAGCATGGCTCTGTGAGAAAGGAATGATCATGAGCTGAGGTGTGGACTTAAAAGCTTAGAAAAATTTGTGAGAAATCCCTGTGGAGAGAACTGGTATAAAATTGGAGATAAGTACTGGTGCTCAGAAAAGTTATGAGGGTTGAGGAGGGATAGATTTGGAGTGGATCAACAACAAAAAAGTTGTTGAAGACATAAATATGTGTGGAATTTCCTCCAAACAGAGTTACTTAGGCAAGATGAATTGAGGTCCAAGGCTTCAAGATATGGATATCGAAAGGTGAAGAGGACAAGGATGATCCAAAAGGAGACTGGAAATTAATGGCCAGACATGACATCAGGAAACCAGGAAAATAGTGGTTGCATTGCTTAAATGGTATCAAGTGGAAGTAATAGCCTGGCTCACCTGGCATAGAACAATAAAGTAATTTATTGGCTTGCATAACTAGAATTCCAGAGGTGGAATGGCCTCTCAGGAGTACGTGATCTAGGAGCTCAGTTTCTTCATCAGGAAACCACTTTCCTTTGTTTCCTTTTGCCTTGCCACCCACAGTTTTGGAACTGCCCTGTGTCTGTTGCTCCTTTCATGATAGAGTGACTAATAGCAGAAACCAAGATTCAGGACACTGTGCTCTCTCTTCCTCATCCAGCCAAAGAGGTCATTTGGATATGAAAGCTCTCCTAGGAGGGTGAAAAGGAACTTAACCTACTGTCTCCAGCCCAGTGCTCTCTGAGAGCCCTTGCCACAAATTTGGCTACCTGATGATTCCTAAAATAATCATTAATTTGGTAGAGAACATAGGCTTCCATGTCCTGGAGCTAAAGGGGGATTTACCTTCCCCTGGGCTGCTGGCCTTTGTTGGTGAGAGGTGAATACCTGAATAAAATTCAAGTTTTTTTCTTTTATGTAAAAGAAAATGGAAAATAAATACTTAGATACACAGCAGGGATCTCCACTTAGAAGCCATTGACAGTGAAATCATTGACATTGTCAAATTCCAAAAAGAAGCAAAAGAAACAGAACAGAAACAGAACAAAACAAAATGGAACACAAATTAGTTCACCAGTTAAGAGGAACTGACCCTAGACATGCTCTGTGGATTCTGATTGCAGTGGCACCAAACTGGGTTCTGATAAAGGCTCTTCCCATCACCAGGGTATGAACATGGTCAGAATCTCCATGAGTTCTCAACAGTTGAAAGGGGAAAAAAGAGGATCTTTTTTTTTATATATATATATATATATATATATATATATATATATATATATATACTGCACACTGGGTAGAGCTCAGAAGTACTTTAAACAACATTATCATTATTACATTCTTTATTGCTATTTTAGGTATATTTGTAGCTCTGCAGGAAAGGTCTGAAATGTTACATACTCCATTGAGATGTCAATAAATTATTTATTTGGGAACTGAAAATAGAAAACTTTTACTAACTCACTGTTTGCTTTTGGCTAAAACACATTTTTAAAGGAAGTGAAAGAAAATGTGTAATTTTAGATAAAACTTTTTACTATAGAAATCATGGTACCTGATGAATGATAGGCACTAATAATTATTAAGTTATTCTAGTCTTCATATCAAAGGATGAAAAAATATTAGATTGTTTATCAATCAAACTGTAGTATTATGCTTGTGATAGTTAACTGATTGTGTCCACTGAGAGAGAAATGCCCAACTAAATTGGCTCAGCACAGTTCTGGGTGTGGAAGACCCACCCTAGGGAGGACTGTTGCCAGAATGGCATAAAAGGGAGATGAAGAAGGAAGGCTGGCTTCTGTTTTCTTCAGAGGAGCTCCAGTGTTTGCCTTCTCCTTGGATGTTGTCTCCTGGCTTCCAGCACTGACCCTTTGGCCTCCTGATTCGGACTTGCACAGGGCACTCCACTGAGCTCCAGGCCTTCACTGGATCCTTCAGATCCCCAGTTTGAAGACAACCCTTTTGTGCTCTTCCATACCTGACTCTCTGGGTGGCCATTGTAAGGCAGTCTTTTAAATTCTTACATATGTGTATATTTTGCTTTAAATCTGTTTCTCTAGTAAGCACTGACTGATACAGATTTTGGTAAAAGAACCGGCTCTAGAGAAACAAAACTGTAAAGATGAAATCCCTTAATGGCTTTAGGGGTTCCTAGAGTTGGCTCTCTAATTTGATGAGACCTAAGGATCCCGTAGTCTCTCCTTATACTACTATGGAGAATAATGATTGCCTTTGGTGTGAACTGTTTAAAATAATACTCAGTGTAGATCTGTTTGATTATCCTAATCCATTACTTGTGAGATATAAGGAATTTAGCGACTTCATATATGAAACTTTTGAATATTTTTGGCAAAATGGGAAATATGATGCTGGCTGGTTGCTCTTAGTATCTCTGGACAAACTAGTGGAGGGAAACAATGAGTTCAAAACATCCAGAGGAAATCTAAAGTCTTTTGATTGTGAGGACAAATTAATAAAGGAAAACAAAGAGCTCGAAGACTCAAATTCCCAGCTCCAGACACACATAAAAAATTTAAAAGTTTCTCAGTGTGTCCTGAAAGAGAATCTCTTTTCCTTTAGCCACAGGGCTGAGATTGCAGAAACCTAAACATGGGCCCTCATAATTTGGTTGGCTGAAATACAGTGCAAGTTTAATGCTCAGCCTTCAAGGGTATCTGAAGTATGGGGGAGCGCACTGATTGGAAAAGAATGTGATCCTGTAAACTGGAATGGAGATATTTGGGGAGATCCTGATGAGGCTGAGGATGTTGAGTTCCTAGACTAAGGAGATTATTTTGCCAGAGGAAGAGATTTCCCCACCCGTAGTGGCAGAGGCATCCCCATCCCCTCCCCATGGTGTTGGCCTCTCCTAGTATATTTGAGGAAACTAATCCTGTGTTGACCAAACGTGATAACACTGACATTCCTCAGGACCCACCTTCACCATGTACTTTTGCCTGTAGGCCTATAGTCAGGCTCAAATCACAGAAGACTCCTAAGGGTGAGGTATACAGTGTGGTCCATGAAGAGGTCCACTATTCTCCCAAAGAACGTGTTGAGTGTTCTAACTCTTACAAGCAGAGGCCCAGTTAGAAAATGTGGGAATGGATTTTACAGGTGTGGGATAATAGTGGCAAAAATATATGCCTGGACCAGGCTAAGTTTGTTGATATGGGCCTGCCTCCCTTAAGCAAGGAATCTGAATTTAATATTGCACTTTGTGGAGTAAAGAAAGGTATTAATAGTTCATTTGGCTGGTTTACAGAAGAATAAATCAAAGGATGGCCCACTGTATATGAGTTAGAGATGTCTGATATTCCATGGTTTACTGTTGATGAGGAAAATGAGAATGCTCAAATGAATTTGTCATGTCAAACCTAATCTGCCACACTGGATGATCCCAGTGATCACTAACACCTTGAGAAACAGATTCCTGAGGGGAGCACCAGCTTCCCTAAGGAGTCCTGTCATTGCTCTTTGCCAGACCTTGCAGTGGGGTCTGTGGTTACTCAGTTGGGAAACTTAAGGGCTGTGGGTTTGATTGGATCCCAGAGTGGCAGGGATCAAATGGCAGCACTTAACTACCAAAGACAGGGTGCACACACTCGCCCTAATGGACAGCAGAAGCAGAATGATGAACAGAATGGCCTGACATGTATAGACCTATGGTGTTGGCTGATTAGCCTTGGTGTTCCCAAAAGTGAAACAGATGGCAAGCCAACAAAATTTTTGCTAGATTTATATAATTGAAAAGATTTAAGGACACACGAACAGAAATCTACTTCAAATTGTAGGAACAGGGAATCACAGCCCCTCGACCAGTTCCCAGATTTGAGCCAGCTCACAGACCCAGAGCCCCTTGAATGAAGGGGTGCCCAGGTCCTCTTGGAGGAGGACCCTGGTCCACCAAAAATTTATATGGTCGATCTTTCTTCCAACTGTCCCCAAAGGAACCTAAGGTCTTTCACCCAAGTGACTGTCCTTTGGAGGAATGGAAATGATCGGCCATTTTGTGGACTGCTAGACACTGGTTCTGAGGTAATGCTGATTCAGGGAATCCAAAGCATCATTGTGGCCTTCCAGTAAAAGTAGGGCCCTTTCAGTAAAAGTAGGAGGTCAGTTGATCAAAGGAGTTTTCTCAAGGGTCTGACTCACAGTGGGTCCAGTAGGTCCTTGAATCTATTC
Source organism: Heterocephalus glaber (assembly GCF_053883595.1). Taxonomy (NCBI): domain Eukaryota; kingdom Metazoa; phylum Chordata; class Mammalia; order Rodentia; family Bathyergidae; genus Heterocephalus; species Heterocephalus glaber. The sequence goes on along the minus strand of NW_028258343.1, from coordinate 12,077,333 downwards.
TGTAGTCATGTCCCCTGTTCCAGAATGCATAATTGGGATAGATATACTTAGTACTTAGCAGAATCCTCACATTGGTTCCTTAACCTGTACTATGAGGGCCACTGTGGTTGGAAAGGCCAAATGGAACCCATTGGAGTTGCCTTTGCCTGGTAAAATAGTAAATCAAAAACAGTATCACATCCCTGGAAGGACTGCAGAGATTAGTGCCACTGTCAAGGACTTCAATCATGCAGGCAAGGGTGGTAGTCCCCAGCACATCTCCATTCAGTCCTCCCATTTGGCCTGTGCAAAGATAAGTGAGTCTTGGAAAATGACCGTAGATTACTGTAAGCTGAATCAAATGGTGACTCCGATTGCAGCTGCTGTACCAGATGTAGTGTCTTTGGTTGAGCAGATTTACACATCTCCTGGTACTTGGTGTGCAGCTGTTGATTTGACAAGTGCCTTCTTCTCCATACTTATCCATAAACCCATTAAAAACAATTTGCTTCAGCTGGCAAGGCCAGCAGTACCTTCACTGTCCTACTTCAGGGTTATATTAACTTTACAGCCCTATGTCACAACTTATTTCATGGGGATCTTGATTACCTTTCTTTCCCGCAAGGTATCACACTTGTCCATTACATTAATGATATTATGCTAGTTGGGCCAAGTGAGCAAGAAGTAGCAACCACTCTGGATTTGTTAGTAAAGCAATCAAGAGCCAGAGGATTGGAAATAAATTCAACTAAAATTCAAGGTCCTTCTACCTCAGTGAAATTTCTGGGAGTCCAGTGGGGGGACACTTAGAAGTATCCCTTTTAAAGTAAAAGATAAACTGTTGCATCTAGGTCCCCCTGGAATCAAAAAAGAGGCACAAGACCTAGTAGGCTACCTGGGTTTTGGAGGCACCACATTCCTTATCTAAGTGTTCTACTCCAGCCCATTTACCGAGTGACTCAGAAAGCTTCTAGTTTTGAGTGGGGCCCAGAACAAGAAAAGGCTCTGCAACAGCTCCAGGCTGTTCTGCAGGCTGCTCTGCCGTTGGAGCCATAGGATCCAGAAGATCCAATACTACTTGAAATGTCAGTGGGTAGAGATGCTGTTGAAGTCTCAGGCAGGCCCCCATAGATGTGAATTTCAGTGGAGACCTTTCGGATTTTGGAGCAAGCCTCCGCCATCATCTGCAGACAACTATTCTCCCTTTGAGAAACAGCTCTTGGCCTGCTCTTGAGCATTAGTGGAAACCGAACACTTGACCATGGGACACCAGGTTACTATGTGACCTGAATTGTCTTATCATGAGCTGTGTATTTGATTCACCAAGACATAAGGTTGGCTGTGCACAGCAACAGTCCATCATTAAATGTAAATGGTACAAATGGTACATACATGATGGAGCCAGAGCAGGTCCAGTAGGTACAAGTAAGTTACATGAAGAAGTTGCCCAGATGCCTGTGGATCCTACTCCTGGAATATTGTCTTCTGTTTCCCAGCATACATTTATGGCCTCATGGTCTGTACCATACCTCATGAGCTGTCAGAGGAAGAGAAGGCTAGGGCCTGGTGATGGATGGTTCTGCTCATTATGCAGGCACCACCCACAAGTGAACAGCTGCAGCTTTACAGCTCACTTCTGGGACATCCCTGAAGGACAGTGGTGAAGGGAAATCTTCACGGTGAGCAGAACTTTGGACAGTGCATCTTGTAGTATGTATTGCCTGGAAGGAGAAATCACCAGATTTGCGACTGTATACTGTCTCATGGTTTGTGGCCAATGGTCTAGCTGGATGGTCAGAAACTTAGAAGGAACATGACTGGAAAATTGGTGGCAAAGATATCTGGGGAAGAGATATGTGGATAGACTTCTCCATATGAGCAAAGGATGTAATAATTATATCCCATTTTTTAAAAAAAAAAGTCTTCAAAAAGTGACCTCAGCAGAAGACTTTGATAATCAAATGGATAAGATGATCCATTTTGTAGATAGTAGTCAAGCTCTTTCTTCAGCCACACTGGTCATTGCTCAGTGGGCCTATGAACAGAGAGGCCATGGTGGCAGGGATGGAAGTTATGCATGGGCTCAGCAACATGGACTTCCGCTCACCAAGGCTGACCTGGCCACAGCCACTCCTGAAAGCCAAATGTGCCAGCAGCGGAGACCAACACTGAGTCCCTGATATGGCATCATTCCTTGGCAGTCTGATTATATTGGACTACTTCCATCATGGGAAGGACTGAACTTTCTCCTTATAGACATAGATACTTATTCTGGATATGGATTTGCCTTCCGTGCAGGTGATGCTTCTGCCAAAACTACCATCTGTGGACTTACAGAAAGTCTTATCCGACATCATGGAATTCCACAAAGCATTGCCTCTGACTAGGGAATACATTTTATGGCAAAGGAAGTGAGGAAATGGGTTCATGCTCATGGAATTCACTGGTCTTAGCATGTTCCTTGCTATGTAGAAGCACCTGGATTGATGGAAAGGTAGAATGGTCATTTGAAGACAGTTATAGCCCCAGCTAAGTGGCAGTAGCTTGCAGAGCTGGGAGAAGGTTCTTCAAATGGCTGTATATGCTATATGTAAATCAACATCCATTTTATGGTACTGTGTCTTCCATAGCCAGGATTCATGGGTCCAAGAATCAAGAGCTGGAATTGTGATAACACCATTGTGATACCACTCACCATTACCCTTAGTGATCCACCAGCAATTTTTTTTTGTTTCCTGTTCCTTCAACCTTATGCTCTGCTGATTGAGAAGGAAGGCTTGTACCATGAACCACAACTACCATTGAACAGGAAGTTAAGACTTCACCCTGCTCATTTTGGTCTCCTCATGGCTCTGGGTAAACAAGATAAAAAGGAAGTTAGTGTTAGCAGAGGTGTTTGACCCAGACTATAAAAGGGTAATTGGACTGTTACTGCACAGTGGAGGAAAGGAAGACTATACATGGACTGCGGGAGATCCCCTAGACTGCCTCCTAGCATTACCATGCCCTGTTTTGTTTTGTTTTGTTTTTTGGTACCAGGGATTGAACTCAGGACCTTGCACTTGCCAGGTAGGTGTGGCACCACTGAGCTACATCCCTGGCTCTCCATGCCCTGGCATTAAAGTCAATGGGAAACTATGGCAACCCAATCCAGACAGGTTAACAAATGGTCCAGAACCTTTAGGAATGAAGGTGTGGGTCACCCCACCAGGGACAGAACCAAGACCTGCTGAGGTGGTTGCTGAAGGCCAAGTGAATACAGAATGGGTGGTAGAAGAAAGTAGTACTAAATAAGAGCTATGACCCTGTGATCAGCTATAGAGACAAGGATTGTAACAGTTCTCTCCTAATACCCTTCCAATGTAAGATAATTGACAGACTTGATATTGGTTCTTAAGTATTGTTAAACCTATATTAGATCATTTGAAATTACTGGTCAATTTATTTGTACATTCAACACATGTTAATTGAGCACTTACTATGTACCAGGCACAGTTTTACATGCTGTAAGTACAACAGTGAACAAAAACTCCTTGTATGTGTCCTAGAGGGAGAGACAATGACTAAACATACAGTATGCAAGGAAGATAACTGCTTTGAAGAAGAAGAGTAAAAAATGTTATGGGTTGTTGGCCATGATTGCCTGTAAGAGTCACTGTGCTACCTAAGTCAGTAGGGGATCTCCCAGCAGGAATGTCTGAACATAGAAACAGGACCAGGGGATAATTAAGGGAACCGTGTTGCATGGAAAAGGAATATCAAGCACAGAGACCCTAATCCAGGAGTGGATTGGGCAATGGTAAGGAAGAGCAAGTTGGGTTGGAGAGATGGGATGTAGGAGGTGGAGCTCCATGAGTGAGGGGAGCCACTCAGGAGATGAGGTCAGAAAAATGGAGCATCCTGCATCGTGTAGGGAGTAACGAAAGCGCACCTGGGAGTGACTCTAAGAGGGACGTGAAGGCACTAGAGGTTGTGAAGGAGAGGATTGATGTGAATGAGTTGGTTGACTGCCATAGGGAGAACAGGCTATTCTAGGGAAGGAGTGAACTTGGGACATAAAAGTGAATCAAATGCAGCTTAAAATAAATTAGTTATGTAATAATAAAGATACTAAAGCATAGGAACAGGACAAAGCAGGAGAGAGTATGGAAGGAAGTCTAGGAAGTTTGAATATAGATAGTCCCTAGCTTACAGTGGTTCTGTTTAGACAAAGCTTACTCAGACAACCACTCTGGTTTTCATTTTCAGTGCAGTATTCAATTCAAGACCTTATTATAAATAGGTTTCATGTCATAGGCTTTTTCCAAATTGTAGGCTAAGGTTAACATGCGGAGCACATTTCAGTTAAACCCAGATAAGCTATGATGCTTGGTAGATCGTGTGTATTAAATGTGTGTTTGACTTTTCACTGTACAGTGAGTTTTGGGGACATAACCCCATCATAAATTGAAGAATGTCTCTAACACAGACAAATCTGTTTTAATTAGTAGATAATTTTGGTTTGTGATTAACATCACTGTTCATGTAGAAATTTTCTAACCCTCATGCAGTCTTCTTGACATTGAATGAATTTTGCTTTATAGTAGTTGAAATGTGAAGCACACTGTCTCTTGACAGATTACCAGAGTTTATCAGGGTCAATGTCTTTGAAATTATTGTCCTTTTGACATTTTATTGTAAAGAAAATTACATGCTGGATATTTTTATCGAGCTTCTAGGAACTCCTCAAATGCTTTAAATTTAGAATATCGTGCGATCCCCCTTCAATGTTCATGGTTAGAATGCATTTAAATTTATGCAATGTTTGAATACCTTTTTAGCAATAAGATTCATGGGAAAGTGACCTAAAGCTTCTGTCATCTTATATTTTATAGGCTAAACAGTTTACTCTAAGAATTTAGAAGCTGCCACCTGAAGTTACAGAATGATTTTATTTTGGAAGACAATTGAAAAGTAAAGATTACACAGAAGCCTAACAAAATATTCAGTTTACTTAAATGGTCTGGCCAGGACTTTCATCATGAGGGCAGACCTTAGTGCATTATTCCACACCCTAGGGATCTGCAAACCACCTCCAAGTTCCTAAGGGACCCTAACAAATGGAAGCATTGACATTTCTGCACTCAGAGCGGCCTCCCACCTGGGAAAGACAGCCCTGTAATTGAATCGCAGCATATGCATTGTCATTCCTCCCACCTGCCCCCCTGATGCTACAGCAAATTAAAAGATCTCCTGGGCTCAGCCTGCCTTCCAGCTGCCAGCCCCTGGTAGACATGAGGGAGCCAGCAGGAACCAGGTGGAGCAGTTTTGAGTTGCACTAAACACACAGTGCAAGAAGATTGGCCATAACTTCCCAATTGAATATTTATGCCAGCCCCATTTCTCATCTTGCTCTTTGGCTCCGATGGAGTGCTGAGCTCCTGCTGATTTCAAGGGCTCTGCATTGTGTTTGGATCGGCTCCGTGAACTCCTGTGCCAGATGAGAAATGGGCCGTGGGTTCCTATCACTGAGATGGCTTGCTGACTTTTTTTTACACTGTGACTATCATGTTCTAGTGTCCTAAGGCTGGGGGGCGGGCCAGGGGGAGTCCCCTGAAGTCCCCTGGCACTGCTGTTCCATCAATTGTGTACCACTCAGCCACGGCTTCCAGCAGAATGGAACTTTGACTGCTTCTGTGAAGGGTCACACAACACTGGCTTGTATGTGGCTGCATTTTTCTGAGGTTTTATTTTTGTTTGCTAAGGTCAGGCACTTATCACAGGGCTCTGTCATCACATTTCACATTCTGATCCCTCGCAGCAGGTGCTAACTTCCTTGGTCTCAAAGTGAATGGGTTGAGTAACCTCATAAAGATACAGAATGTCTTGGCAGGGAAAGGAACAGGGTACAGAATACCTGTCGATGGAGGAGTCTCAGTGTTATTTAGCGAGCCCTGTAAACCCAAGAAGATATTTGGAAAACTATGTACACACATCTATTAATTTTTTCAAGGTAGTAGATGAGATACTTAGACTTGTGTTCTTGATTCCTAGTCCAAATTATTGTCTCATGGGACACCATTCTTATGTGTATTTCATCATGAGATTTTCTGAAGAAAAATCAAGTTTTTTTCAATTGTTTCATGTAATGTAAAAAACTAGACACCACCAAATTGCTGATTACAAATGAAATTCGTAAGTAATTAAATGTCAGTGATTATAGGGCCACAGTCATGAGAATCCAGTGCTGTATAATTCCCTAAACCAAATAACCTCCTAGTCTTTTATGATAATAATACCAGGAATGAAGAAGAAAATCATGCATTACATTTATTTAATATATACAGACTTTAATAAAGTATGTGTGTCAAAGGCTTTCGATATATTTTTGAGGACAAGGGAAAAAGAGTCTGAATGCCATTACTGTTTTAGCTCAGTACTTTTCCTGAGGAGATGCTAGTCCACCACTGGAGGTGGACTTCCATTCCACTCAAGATCTGTCCTTGGCCCTGACCTGCGTGCGCTGGTCCCATTGTCAGCGTGTTGAGGGTATGCTGGGCTAGTTCGTGGTAACAAGGCATGGAAACAGAATCAGAATTTAACAGGACAGGCCGAACCAATGGAGTTAGTCTAACAACATGACTTTGGGAGGAATATATGAAAAGCTGTTCACTTGGGCTTTAGGTGCCAAGTGTATATTAAACAACTGATTAGAAACATGGGTCGAAAACATCAGCAGTGACACAGACTTGGGGACTTCCTTGGCTGTTTGCAGCCTGTGTTGGAACTGCAGAGTATCTGAGAGTGCTCCTCACCTACTCTTCAGGCTGCTGGCAGTCCCGAGAGAGCTGTTGTCTTTGCCATCTTTTGTATCATAACTGTGCGGCTGCAGGTCCCACAGTTTAGGTAGAACTCTGGGATTTCCTCAGAATGGAGCACTAGGAGGCTGAAGGAGCTTGGGATGGCCCAAGTGCACTGAAGAACGGGTGGTGCCTTACCTGAGGGTGGAAAGTCCCTCAGCCAGGACAGCTCCTTGATGTTGGAGGGGCTGTTGATGTTGGAAGATTTCGAATGGACCCAGGGCAATGAGTGAGTTTTCTTCTGGGTCCAAACTTCCAGGGATACCATGGGTAGAATGATTTCTAATAGTGTAAGTTATCTGAAACTGAAATGGGCCGCCTTTCTCTTTTCTTTTTTCTTTTCTTTCCTTTTCCTCCCTTTTCCCTCTCTCCTTCCCCCCCTCCCTCCCTCCTTCCCCCTCTGTCTCTGTGTACTAGGGGCTCGGGGGGGGGGGGTTGAACCTGGGGCCTTCACACTGCATCTTCAGCTCTTTTTTATTTTTCACTTTGAGGCAGGGTCTTCCCAAATTCCCCAGGCTGGGCTTGTGATCCTCCTGTCTCAGCCTCAGGGAGTGTTGGGACTACAGGCACGCACCACCATACCTGGTTTGGGCTGCCTCATAAGAAAAACTTTTTTCTTGACGATAGAGTTTTCAAACGAACAACACAAGTGTTTATTGTTAGTATTTCAGGAGTGGCTCTAGTAGTAGTTACCATTTATTATGTATATACTATATGTGAAACTGCTTTATATGCATGATTTGTTTAATTCCCGCAGTAGCCCTCAAGTGGATATTATTAACATCAGTTTTGACCTAAGGTAACATGACTGATAAATAGCAGTGGGGTTTAAAACAGATAAATAGGTGGGATTTAAAACTAAGTATTAAGGTGACAGTTCAGGTCCTTAACACTGCACTCACCCTTAAGCCTAATACGGTATTTTGTATTTAAGGAAATTTGATATATCTTCAGAAACTGAAATTCGATTAATAAGTAACCATCTTTATTTTGTTCATTATGTTAGTGCTCTGTTCTTGGTAGTTCAGCATTCTAGTATTGAAAAATAATCCTTGTTTGTTCATCCTGTATAATGATTTCTCCTTACTGTTGAGGTTTTTTTTCCTTCGAAAAAGGATTGATATGTTTCTCTGTGTAAATGATGATGTTAACTATTTTGATTGTGGCCTTACAGCTTTACCCTCTACTTGCTAGAGGAAAATAATTTCCTGCTTCTTTAACCATTGTTTATAACTGATCTGACAGAAATTTAAGCCCTGCATCGTTCAAATAATGCTTAGAGGATCTGTCGGATTTTTGTTTTCCAACGAAGGGAAGCTTTTGAAAACTGAAATTTAGGGAAATGCTCCTGTTATTTTGATATATTGACTCTTATTTCTTGGGGGTACAGGAGATCGATGTGTTTTATATGAATTTTGTAGAGTCAGAGAAGAAAGGGCCAGAGTTAGAGAGCTTAGGTTGAGAGTTGGAAGCCCTGGAAAGGAAGGACCATAAAAGTGTCCAGAGAACAGTATGCTCAGGGCTGTATTTGCTGCTTCTCTGGGGCCTGAGGTCACCCTGGCAGATGGGTCACTTGCCCTGCAAGCACTCATGCTAGCCTCGGGGACAAGCATGAGGTCGCTGCAAAGTAGAAGAACAGCTCCCTTCTTTCTCACAATCCACTTCCCTGACCCTTGCTCTGTGTGTTCTTCCTCGTGCCGTTCTGCCTCCCAGGCCTGACCCTGTCTGGGGAAGCGGGGTGGCGAGGGCCTCCTGCTGGAACTGCCTGTCCACTGGATGGTGACACAGACACCACGCAGCAGCGAGGAGCCACAGCTCCCAGCCTTACTGCCAACAGAGAGTGCTTGGCTCAGGACTTCAGCTGTGGCAAGGACTTTGGATCCTGATCTGAAATGTGTTAGGTTGAGGCGACCTGGCATTGTTGCTTGATATTTTTTAAAGCCTGTATTGTTTTCCAGAAAATAGAAAGCTGGTATTCTATGGTGATATGCCCTGGTTTTTTCCTCTGATATGAGTTGACCAAATTGCTTTATTAGTTTTCCTTCCTCAGTGACCTTCTGTCATTCACAGAACCTCCCTTTCTCTCTTGCTCTCCCCATCCCCATACATAGCGCACACAAATTCACACACACACCCCTAATTTGCTCGGGAGATCTGTCATACAGACATGTAGACATACATGTATGAACATTTCCACACACATTTGGGTCACTGTCTACCTCCACCTCTTCCCTCCTTTATCCGTAGGCTACAAGCCCTTTGAAGATATGTCAGGTTCCTAGAACTGTCCCTAGAAGACTGAAGATGCTTGAGCAGTGTTCATGGAACTAAACTACATTTGACTCCAAATAAGTCAAATTACTTTCTCTTCATTTTTGTGCATTTTTGTTTTATTGTTCGTTTCTTAGAACCTGCTAAATACACTGCACTACTCTAGCAGTGGGGGAGAGGGTGGATGGAAAGCAATGAGCAAAACAAAAGCAATCCCTGCTCTTCTGGAGCCTTACACACTCATTACCAGCAGAAGCTGATGTTGTTACATCTCTTCATCTGGAGACAATTGAGTTTACATTGCATAGAAAAGGAAATTCTGAGCAAATACCAGAACTCTTGCCCCTAAATTCATCCTGATAGTCAAAAGGCAGTTTTGATTACTAGATAGTTTCTGAGAAGTGGGGAATAGGAACATGCACCCGTACTGTCCATTAGTTTATGCAAAGAGGAAAAGCTGACAGGAGATTGTCCTTGAAAGTCGAGGATGCTTTTGCATTTCCTGGGTCATGAACAACTGATGGAACAGGCCTATAAATAAACTGGACCATGGCTCATTACCAGGATCCGTGTGGAGTGAATCATGGTTTCTGGGTTGGAGTAGATTCTAAACTGCACAAATGTGAGGATTGACCTTCCTTGGCTCTGAAGAAGATATTTCACATTGTTTAAAATAATTTCATCTATATACAGAAAAATTATAGAAAAGAATCAATATACAAGCTGCATGTGTTTTGCAATTCTCTATTTTTAAATGAGTCTTTGTATCTTTGGATGCATTAACCTCCTCATATTGCTCAGGCAGATGGATGCTAGTGTTTACATGGCTTGATGATATAAGAGCACTCAAAGGGGACTGAAGACATTTGCAAGGAAAAGAGGGTCACATGCAAAATCACAATAAGTAGTGTAGATTTAGCAGAATAGTTTGACATTAGTAATTTTTAAAAACTTTTCAAATGGTTTTATTGCAGAGTTGTGCATTCTGACTGGTCTTGCAGTATGAAACAATTAAAATTACTTAAATGGGAAACATATAATGTGTGCTAGAAAAATCCTTTAAGTTCTGGTGGTGCTTTCTGCTTGCTTGATCTTGAGCATGCTCTGTGTCCTTTCTGATCTTCAATTTCTCCATTTAGGAAAGGTGGAAAATAATGCAGACATCAATGTGTCATTTCAAAAAGTAAAGGAGACAGTATATATGAAATAGCAAACATAAAATATGTCATGCACTCTACTCAGTAAAAATTGTTGTACATTAATAATTTCCTATTGAACACTAAGGTAAATTTTATATTTTATACATTTTGAATGGATTAAACTTTAAAATAATTTGAAATTTCATGGCTAAATATATTACAAAGCATACCAAAAAAGGTACAGGAATATGCTGACTGTACTCCTGGTAGTAATAATGCATCTCTCTACTCCAAAGATTCTTCTAGTTGTAAGAAGTATCAGCCCAACAAAACCAATTTGAGCAAAGAGAACAAAAGTATCCAGATCCAGATTACTGCGTTTCAAGTTCCTATGCACTGGAATGTACCATGCCAAGCCTGTGTTCGTTTTGTTGGCTATTTTTTTTGTTTTGCTTTGCTTTGCTTTGTTTTGTTTAGCAGAAGCAACATTTCTATTTCCTCTCAGTTACTCTCTGTGGTACTGTGTGGGCTCCATGCCTTTATTCCTGACTGGTTTTCCCGTCTGGCCCATCTTGCTTGGTCCAGGTTGGCTGGCAGCCCCTGCACTGCTTCCCCACTTCAGAGACAGCGCTGCACATGTGGCTCCCCAAGATCTTTTGTTTGACTCCATCAATACCCAGCTACCAATTCCTGAGAAACATCTTCTGGTTCTTTAAGTGTACATTATTTTCCATCCATTTCATTCAGTGGACACTTAATGTTTCAAGCCTTGAATTTCCGTTTACCAGCTCTGCCTTCCGATTTAGATTTTGTCCTTGAGGGCAGGACTGTGTTGGCTTCATTCCGTGACTCTAACACCTGTGGCAGTGCTTGACCCATAACAAGTGATCACTAATTTGTTTATGCCATTAAATTCTCTGTGTTGAATCCAGTAGAGGATAATGAAATTAAGAGTTTTCATTGTTTACTATAATTAAATCCTGGAATTTAATCATTATAATTTCATTACTATAATTAATCAGATATGTCTACAGATATTACCTTTTCAGATTCTTGTATTCCTAAAATTATCTTTTGTTCCTGGATTTCACATATAAGTTTTTCTTCTGTTTGTACCATGATTAGTAAATCTCACTTCTGACTGCAATTTAACCCATTTTTCTAGTTTTTCACTTAAATTTATACACATTTGCCTGATTTTATGGCTTTTTCTAAGATGAAAATAGTTCATCATTTCACTCATTCATTTTTTCATCAAATATTTATTGATAAACCACTATATTCCAGGCAACTTTTCAGTCAATGGATAGTGAACAAAACAGACCGTCCCTGCCTGTGTGTTATTTCCTTTCCACCTGAGAAATTTCCTTTAGAATTTTTTGGAGTGGATTTGCATGCACAAATTATCTCATTTTTTGAACCTTAATTTACCTACTTTGTTAAAAGATATCATTCCTGGATATACACTTGTATGTTGACATTTTTTTCTCCAGTCTTAATGACTCCATTACCTTCTGGCTTCTGTTGTTTCTCACACACAAAAAAATCTATGAACATTCATCTGCTGTCTTTTAATATTTTTGTCTTTGTTGCTGACTTTTGACAATCTGCTTTGGTTTGGGCTTTGAGTGTACCGTGCACTTGTGGACAGATGCATAGCATATCCTACTTGGGCCTCAGTGATGTGTGTCATCAGGTTTATTAAATATTCAGCATTTATTTCTTAACATATTTTTTATTCAACTCTCTTCTCCTTCTGGTAACTCACTACACAAAGGTTGGATTTCTTGATATCGTTCCACAGGACACAGAGGTCCTATTAATTTATTATCAACTTTTGTTCATTTTACTCTCAATTTGTTCTAGCATTCTCTAGTCTTCAGTAGTACTTTCTAAAACTGGCTAAAGAAAAGAAACAATGAAATGTTTATTTTCATAGTTTTCAGCTCCAACAGTTTTATTCTCCTTTTTATTTTCATGTTTCTCTTTCATTTCTTAAAGTGTATTTAAAGTTTATTTTAACAACATCGTCTGCTGATTCTGTTATCTTTATTTCTTATAAATATGTTCTTATAGTCTTATTGTCTCTGGTTAATGAATTACATTTTCTGGCTTCTTTGCATAGCTAATAAGTTTTAATAGATTTTACATTATCTGGTGCTGTTTTTTTCCTTTAAAAATGTGTTGTGCTTCTGGCAGATAGTTACTTTCTCATCACTCTTTTCTCTCCTTTCCTTCCTTCCTCCCTCCTTCCCTCCCTCCCTCCTTTCCTTTCTTCCCTCATTTTTTGTTCCTTTGGGTTCATTTTTTAAGCTTTCTTAGGCTATCCTTGAAAACAAGGACAAGTCTCACCATATGTTGAAGCGGGAACTCCTATAGGGTTTTCCACTGGATGCCAAAACAGCAGGCTTCATTTGACTTCTCAGAATTGTTCACCTTACAGTTCCTGAATGGTTCATTGCCCATCCTCACAGAATATTATCCTCCACAGGCACTGTTGAACATTCCACAGAACTTCCAGGAGACTTCTGTAGTGATTTCTGGAACTCTTTTTTAGAAACATTCCTGACCATGAGTTTGTATGACAAATTCTAATAGCGTCATTCTCTCCAAATTCCAGCCTTTGTCTCTTCAGCTCAGAAAGACAGCTATGCTATGCCTATATTAAGATCCAGTTAATGCCTCTGGTGGAAATCTAGATCAAAATCTGTAGGACTGTGATTGGGGGTGATCCCAATACCACCTTCAGCTTCAGTAATTCCCTAGAAGGAATCATAGAACTCAGAAAAGCTGAGCTAAATTAGCAAAGAGAAAAGATGCATAAGGCAGGAGTTAAGTTCCAGTTATCTTTTCCCAGTAGACTTACAAAGACAGCACTTCTCTCTCCCAGCACCAAGTAGTGACAATATGCATAAAGTGTCGCCCACTATGGAGGTTCATGCAAGCCTTGTTTACTAATTCCCAAACTTACTGTCATATACAAGTCTGCTCCTATTTACGGTTTCTCTCAACTGAGGGTTACATTGTCTGGTTAATGTCTCAGAATACATAAAATAGTGATGCCTCAGTTGTCTCATGGCTCCAAGGCTGGAACTTTTTAATCACTTGAGCAGCAAAGCTGGAAAAAAAATCAGTCTACTTTGTGTTTGTAATTTTGCCTGATAGTTGAACCGAAAATCCATCTTGAAAAATACCTGTAAGATCAGCTGAGAGTGAGTCACACTCTGTGTCTGGCCATGGACAGAAAGGTGTGATGCTTCAGTCTAAGTGACACTGTCACCCAGAGAACATTGCTTGGGTTAGTGTGTTACAACATGCATCGTTGTGCTTTTTTTGCCTTTTGTTTGTATAAAATAGCATAAACATGGCTCCAAAGAATATTAGCAATACCAGCAGTAAAGCTAACAGGAAAACTGTGAGAACCACGAAAAATATTAGTTGACCTTTATTGTTACTGGGACAAAATACAAACACTCCTAACTTAAAGGAAGAGAGATTCATTTTGGCTTAGAGCTTTAGAGGGTTTAGTCCATGGTTGGTCCGTCCCTTCACTGCAGACCAAAAGCAGCATGGTAGAAGTGTCTGGTTTAGGAAAACTGTTTATTTTATGGCTGCCCAGAAGCAAAGAGAAAAGAGAGTAGCTGGGGACAAGAATACACCTGCCCAAGTCACACACAGCCCCAGTGACTTGCCTTTTCTGATCAGGCCCCACCTCCTAATGGCACTTTTAGCTGTGAACTCCTTAGTGGATTAATTCACACAGATGAGTATAGCACCACCATGATGTAATTATTTAAGTTCTACCTCTGAATATATTAGAGTTTTGGGAAGCATTGTAGATCTGCACCATAAAATTTTGCCCCTGACCCCATAAAGGTCTCATGTTTATTTATTATTTAAAATATATTTAGTCCATCACTAAGCATTGTTAAAATCTTAATAGTTTTAGCATTGTTTAAAAGATCAAGCCTAAAGGTTTTTTTTTTGAAACTCAAGGCAAACTATTACCTGTGCGTCCCCATGAAAATTAAAGAGTTAATTTTTTAAACATTCAGTGGTACTGGGAAAGCAATTTTATTTTAAATGGGACAAGTAGAGGGATAGAAAGGAATGAAACCAAAGCAAGACTGAAAACCAGTAGAGCCAACATTAAATTTTAAAGCTTTGTGTGCCAGGGCAGGTTGTAACAAGAAGTGAGTTGTAAAGGGCTTTGATGTCCTTGCTGGTTGTAGCCCACATAGCCTCTTTTTTGCTGTTTGTTAGCAGATAATCCATCCACGTTCCTGGCATATCTGTCTTCCTGGATGTTTGCTGTACTTTTACTGTACTCCACCAGCTTTACACACTGCCCTCTCAGAGTAACGCTGCCTAACCTTTAAGACCTTTTAAAAAATTTGAGTGGAAGCTTCTGTTACTCTATACCACTTTCATTTTATTTGTAAACCAGCACCATGTGGATGACAGCAAAACTGTCCCTAATTTGAGCAGTAGCTAGGCCCCTTCAAACATGGCTGCAGTAAACTTTGAATATCTGGATGGTTGAGCACAGAGAAATGAAACCTAGCAAATCATTTTTTTTTTTAGGTGGCCTTTTTTTCACTGGGGGCCAGGTGCTCTTTTTAAAAGTGAAAGTATTATACTTTTGCATGCTTGAACCTGTGATATTTGGAGTGTTGCTGATTCCAAAGATGCATTTAAACCATCTTTTTTATTGTCCTGATATAAAGTATTGGCTTAAAAAAAACTATTAATCTTTTTATTTACCATTCTCCTTTCCCCCAATTTTTATAGGTGGTGCCTTTTTGACCAAGCTTTATATTATTTGGCTCTTGTTTTTGTCCCTGATTCTCACTATAAATTTGATTAAAGGCAGCCATTACACAGATTTAAGCTGCCTTAAATTTTTATTTTGCCAGATTAATTAGTTCACGGCCCTTAATCTCATTCTCCCACAAAGTCTCAGAATGTGAGGAAAATGAAGTTGAACATTTTGCCAGCGTGTGACACACATGGCTTCTTCCATTTTTTTAATAGAGTTTTCAACTGAAACCTGTTCCTCGCTGTTATTGTTTTTAGTATTTTGGTCTTTTGAGCTCCAACCAAAATTATCCATCAGGCTTTGCTTGTAGCATTCCAGGACTTCTCTAAGCCACCAGCTCTATACATTTCCAAACTCCTCCTGAAAACCAGTTTTAAAACCTTCTGGACTACACAGTCAGGTATAGTCAGAGCAATGACCCCACTCCTGGTACCGATCTTCTATGTTAGTCAGTTTTTCCACCAATGGGACAGATAATTCAACACCTGAAATTTAAAGGAGGAGAGGTTTCTTTTGGCCCACAATTTTAGTAGGTTTGCCCCATGGTTCTAATGCATAAATGGCATGGCTGAAGAGGTTGGCAGAGGAAATTGGTTTAAATTGCGGCATCCAGGAAGTAGAGGAGGTAGGAGCCTGGAGAAAGAAGACACTGGTCCAGGTCATCCACCTAGTAAGTTGCCAGTTCTGACCAGGCCCCAACTCATCAGTGGATTAATCCACATATAAATATAATACCCCCATGATCCAGTTGTCTGATAAGTCCCTCATCTGAATATATGAGACTTTTAGGGAGCATTGTAGATCTAAACCACAGCATGTCCTTTTTGTTTGTTTGTTTGTTTATAAGGAATATAGATGTAAAATTTTCTTCTTGAAGTTGTCTTTGTCAGGTGTCCGAATAAGTCTGGTCTACTGCAACAGAATGAAGAAGATTCCCTCCTATATTTACCTGATTGAATTTGGAAGCCAGGTGTGGTGATGCACACCTGTAATCCCAGCACTCAGAAGGCTGAGGCAGGAGGACCACCTTGAGTTTGAGGCCAGCCTGGGTTATATGCATAGTGAGTTCAAGGCCAGCCTAAACTAAATAGACAGGCCCTGTCTCAAACCCGCCCCCCCAAAAAAATCTGGCAAAGATTGTTACTGTTTTCCCTTAAAAGTTTATTGCATTCACTAATTAAACCATATGACTCTAGAGTTTTATGTTTTGAGTGCTACCTCAGATTTTCTGTTTTCTTGTGTTAACATTTACAGTTGTGTCTTTCAAGAAATCCACTGGTTTTATATGTTAATGAAATCATTGCCATAATAATGTTCATAATATTCCCTTATCTTTTTAATCTTTTTATTATCATTAGTATCTTTAGAGATCATCCTCTGGATTTATAAATATGCTGTATTGTTCATAGAATTTGAATTATTTCTGCTCTTTATTGTTTCCTCTCTCTTGTTTTTCTTTGTCTATTTTTTTAATGTGAAAACTTAGATCACAGATTTTTAAGCCTTCTTTTCTAATACACATTTCTCACTGCTCACTATTTCATTTCCATACCACAAGTTTTAATTTGATGTGTTTTCATTATCATTTTTTCCTAAGTATATTTTTACATTTACTCATGGATTTTTCTCTCAGAGATTATTTACAACTGTGGTTTTTAATTTTCAAATGTTGGGGATATATTTTATATATGTGATTACCTTTGTTATCTAAATTAAATTCAGTGTGGTCAGATACCATGTTCTGTAAATTTTCAGTGTTAAATCTGTCAGCATTACAGACCAGCTTATAGTCCTATGGGTAGATATTCTAAATATACTTGAAAATAATAGCACAGGATTTTAAAGTAAAATTATATTTTCTAAGGTTTTTAAATTTAGTATTATATTAAATTTGAGTAAGAGGTAAGTTTTGGTTGCATAATACAGCACCTAATGCAAAATGGAAGAACCTCTGTGCTGATATTGCCATTTATTTTACTTTTATGTCATACTATAAATCTCACAGTGTAATTATGTTTGCTTCAGTTGGCTCTCTTTTCATGAATTAGGAGAGAAATAAAAGAGAATCTTTTGATATTTACCCATCCATTTGTATTTATTTTACTTTTTATTCCATCCTGTAGATCTGAGTTTTCATTTGCTATTCTCCCTTTCAGCTGAAATCTTTCCTCCATAGCATCTCTTGTTGTTCAAGTCATTGGTGACAAATATTCTTAACTCTTGTTTATTTTAGTTGTTTCTGTCCTCTCATGAAAAGATGTGTGACATCTTTGGGCCACTGAGCAATTCTTGTTTGCTTTCCTTTTCAGAAAAGGGTCATCCTTTCCAGAATCCCAGGTTTTTTAGAGTTTCATTTCTAATACATTGTCTGGAGCAAACCCTTGTCAAGGTCTCCTATTCTTCAGTGGACATTCAATGTAGTGTACAACTCCAACTCTTGGCCTGGTGCTCATTTTCAGCCACCTGGGTCATCAAAGACAGCTAGAAGCTTCTACTCTGGGTTTGAATTCACAGTTTACTTTTTGCCAGTGATTCTTTCCTCAATGGGAGCAGAGGATGCCAAGTTACAGGAGTTAAACATTTTCAGCATTTCTCTGTGTTTATAGCAGAAGTGATCAGTTTAGGAGAGCACAGTGGCCGTGTCCGCTTAAAGTGCCAACATGACAGTCTGCTTTTCCCCTTACATTACCATATGGAGAGTTGTAGGATTACAAATAATACCCAAACTATGATGTCAGACTTACTCTGCAAGCTTTTCGTATTTATTCATCACTTTTTCCATCATTTGGTTGATGTTCAAAGGATCATCAGCACATTCACCAGTTAACTAAGAAATTTTGGCTACTCGTCTCCATTCTTATTGTGATATCTCCTGTATGCTCAGTAGAATAATATATGTAATTTGTTAAGAAATAATTGCAGAAATTTCAACTTTGCTCTGCTACATTTTGCTCTCACAGGTCTATGGAAATGCAGGACCTGGCAAGTCCTCACACTCTTGTTGGAGGTAGTGACACTCCTGGTAGCTCCAAACTGGATAAACCTAATCTCAGCAGCACATCAGTCACTACAAACGGGACAGGAGGTAAGTGTGTCACCCCAGAGATACCCAGAGTCCCAGCTCAGTGTTTGTTTTATTCTCACATCTTAGAGATCAGCTAATAAATGAGTATCTTTTCATCAATACTATAATCAGCATTAAATACTAGGAATACACAGTATAGTATAGTATAGTATAGTACAGTATAGTATTTTTTTTTCTATTGTTTTCTTGAAATCTGTGTTCCTCCTCTGTAACTGGAAACATTCAGAGAGAATAGATAGTCCTAAGCAACATTTTGAAGGCCTATAGAAGGTCTTTCTTTTCTGTATTTTTACACTTGTATCACTTTTTAGATTTCTTTTGGGTGGTAAAAAGAAGTTAATCCCATTTTTCATAAAAATAGTTATTTTAAAATGGTTTTTGAAGTACAAAATTATTCATATCTGCTGTATTTTCTTTTCAAAGAGAATAATACCATAATGCCTGGTATTTATTTTAAAAAGGATTGCGTTGTCCAGGTACTTTTTTATTTATTAGGCTATAATTGCACTATAACATATGGCAGCCATAACAGCCATTATTTCAGATATTCAGCTCTATTGTTTTTATATGATCCATTCAACTTCTGAGAAGATAGGATCTAATTCTGTTAGCTATGTGAATACAGGGACTGTATATCTATTTATACACATATACAATATGCAAGTTGCATTTTAAATTATTCACAACCATTTTGAAATTTTGTAGATTTAAGTAAAGTAAAATTGGCATGAAATTTGTTTTACTTTATAAACTTTTCATTTGACTGGATATTAGCATTTGCCACATCATATTTTCTTTTAAATTTTAACTAAATAGCTATGAAATCTATATAACTATTCCCATTTAATACAGAATAACTGTGCAATCTAAAACTTTCTTTGTCAAATTGTGTGCAGTGCAGCTTACCTGTATTTAACGTTTTACAGCAAACCTTTTGTAAATTAACACTCTCCTTGTTATAATATTTATTTGTCTCTAAACATGCATCTGTAATGTCAGCTAATTAATTATGAGATTACAAATGTATAAGAATATTTAGAAATGACTACTGAAATAAGAACATTTACATTTAAACTTTAAATTGAGTACAGATAGTAAAATTGAGATATCCAAGTACTCTAGCATCAGATCTTGAGTTCATGAATGATCATGTGCATGTATTTAGCTGAACTAAAATAGACCTGATGAACTAAAATGTAGAAGTCATGCAGTATGGTTGTACTTTTGCTGAAACGTCAGAAGCCAGTGCAGGGATTGGAAATGACTCAGTGTACACACGGCAGGTATTCAGACAATGAACTTTTATACCATTCCTGTTCTCAGGGGACAACATGACTGTTTTAAATACAGCAGACTGGTTGCTGAGTTGCAACACCCCCTCTTCTGCAACAAGTATGAGAGAGAATGGTACACTGCATGTGTTTGGGTGTGTGGGTTTGCCCCTCTGGTTTGCTGTCTGTTGCTATTTCTATGTTTGCATCTCTTCTCTGTGTTCAGTTTTTATGAAGAAAAAGACGTGAACATCCCTTTTAGTTGTTTATGGTAACACTTGGCTGCAGTTTTCTTATCAAGTGGTATTCTAATCTTAGTTTCCTTATATCAATACTATTCTTTTCTTAATTTTTAAAATTATTTCACAAAATAGTATTAGTTTTTTCATGTATTAGTAATATCATGTATTAGTTTCTAACTGCTTATCAGTTTATTGTGTGCTTAATTCAGTCCAACAACAGCCAGGCCAATCAGAGCAGTAGAAGCAATGTAAACGTACAGTATGTACCAACTTAATTATCTAATAACCCATAGGCATTCATAATTACAATTACATTTTAATTTAATTAATTTAAAGTTAATTTTAATATTTGCTTTTGTACAGACTTTTGTAACCATTCCAAAACACCTAAACTGGCGTTAATAATCAATATCCCATCACTTTAAAACTTCTCAATGATGAAAACTATGCATTTAAAATTATAAATGAATATTAAGAGTCAAAATGTTTTGATCTATAAATATTCATTACGTTGATAAACAAATTCATAAACAAATTTTCTCCTACATCGAAGGTCAATATGATATCCAAATTTGAAAATTAAAACCATTACACTGCTGCAGAACCACCAGTTTTAGGACTGAAAAGAAAAGCTCATGCCTATCGCAAATAGGCACGGTATATTTACCAATGTTATTCTCCAGTCGTTTTTGTTACGAAAAATTATTTTTTCACAGAACAGCTTTTGTATTTTCTTTATTAATATCTACTTGTATTATATGAAAATTTAAAAATTTTTTAAATGTGCTTGTCGTACAAACAGGTAGAAAAAGCACACTTTGGCCAGGACTTGCTCTACCTCAGGTTAAATTAGAAAATATGACCAAGGAAAGAAGGGTATTCCCTTAGGCTCAGCATTTACATTGTTTAGTTTTTATTTCAAATACTTGCGTTTTCATACTTGAAATGTAAGTTTCATACTTAAAATATGTTGCCAGAATTCAGTATTTCTTAATTCTAATGCAGGGGTGTGTTTTTTGGTGAAGAGCCAGATAATAAATAGGCCATATCATCTTTTTCACATGCTGAGCTATGACATTGTAGTGCAAAAGCAGCCGTACATTGTATATAAATGAATGCGTGTGGCTATTTTCCAGTAAAATTTTTCATAAGGACCTTGAAATGTAAGTTTCATTTATTTTCTCTATGTCGCTAAACATTCTAAGTTTTCTAATTTTTTCTTTTTTTTTGGGTACTGGGGATCAAACTCAGGTCTTTGTGCTTGCGAAGCAGGTGCCGGAACCACTGAGCTAAATCCCCGGCCCAGTTTTCTAATTTTTCAAACAGTTAAAATATAAAAAACATTGATAGCTCATGAGCTGTCTGTTTCAAAGTAGTGTTAGTGTAAACCAGGCGGCCGTTCAATAGTGAATATAAACAAGTAATATTTAGTAATTTCTATCTCATCTTAAAGGTGAAGTGTTAAATTTTCCTGGTTCTCAAGATTAATGTTGTCTCATGTGGCCACATGGAAGGAAGAACAAAGACCTGTGTGCGAGGGGCACCACGAATCTGGACCTTGGCAGTCTACTTACTGGCTGTGTCAGCCTGAGTATGTTATTAACCTCTCTGAGCTTCAGCTCCTTTCAGTAAAAGGAAGATCAAATTCCTAGCAAGACTTTTTGTCATTAGATAATGTGTACAAATTTCTTGGCTGTAGATACCAGTATCTTTTTCTTCCTGATATTAATATTTCCATAATAATTTAGCAGCAGTTTTTAAGGAAAGTACAAGCGTGCACTGTCTTTAAAGGACTCCAATATTTGGCCAAGTGAATTCTTTTGGATTTAGGCATGTGTACCCTGGACCAAAGACAAACTCTTGGTACCAAAATGTTAACCATAGTTTGATTATTAGTAATATAGTCCTGGTGGCATACTGACATGAAAATTCTAAGGAATTTTAATGACTTTTATGGCAAGTATTATATCACAAACTCAACATTTGTTGTATATGCTCTCCTCTTGAGAATGAACTATTTTATTTTTAATTCTGGGTTTTATTGTTAGAATTGGATCACTCTGTAAAATTGTTGCAATAAAACAAAAGGCAAATGCTAAAATTAATGAATGGCTTTTCAAGATCTTTCTGTTAACTTGGAGAATAATTTTAATTATATATTTTATTAATATAAATAGTATCACTTTAAGATCCTATCTTCATTGGTGTCGCTTAAGCATGTTGCATACTTTCTTAAAGTAATTTAACATATTTTACCACTTTAATCCTAACTATACAATACACTTGGAGATTCATACTGGAATCAAGATTTTCCTTTTCAATTTTTATCATTTGTAAATTTATTAAACTGTAAAATATGAAAAGTAAAATAAGTACAGTCATACCTTAGCAAATAAATTATTCAGTTGTCAGGTTTTGTTGGTTGCAATGGACTGTCTTCTAACTATTCAGTCTCTAGTTGTTACCCGAAAGGAGCCGCGAGCAACGCTTAAACAAATAAGCCCAACTGTGCTCAAATTAAGTTTATTCATCAGCAATGGAATTTTAATTTTGGGAAATTTTCACATTGCAATATGTCATTCTTCTTTTGATATCTTCAGCCACTTAAAAAGAAAAAAAAATATTCTTAGCTCATGGATCATACAAAAGCAGGCCATGGGTCAGATTTGCCTCAGCCCCTGATGTGGATTTACGCACATATGTATGAAATATGTACAAATAAGAATTCATACCAGTTACAGAAAATCTCCTTCCAGATAAGGTTAATTCTAGATTCTAGTTTGCTAAATGTGCCTGGTGTCCCAGTGAACTATACTTTGTATATGAAACTGTTTAGTTTTATTGTGCATGCTTAGGACGGGTTCTAAAATAGTTACTCCACTTTCTCACTTATTAAGATGTGTCGAGTTCCCTATGATAGGTCAGGCTCTGTGCTGGGAACTGGGAGCCTGGTAATCTAAAGAACAGGCTGCTAGCTATCCAGAAACCAAAAGCCCAACAGAGGAAAACAGACGTGAAAATAAGGAGTGCCAGAATGTGTTGCAGGTGACTAAGGCAGAGAGAGGGAGTATTTGATTCTGCATAGAAAGAAGAGGAAATTTTGGAGAAAAGATTTCAGAGAACTAAAATTCAGACATTGTGATTAGCTATGTTGTGTTTTTTAAACTTGAACTTGATATATAAAAGAATCCTGAATAATTTTAACATATAGGTGATTGACTCAAGTGTAATGATTTTATTTCTGAATGTTATTTGTGCAATAGGACAACCTACTACTGTGACTCTGCGCTTTTAAAATTTTCTTTTCAGAATGAAAATCATAAATTCTTTTATAAAGTTATTTCATTAAATTGAATCCTTTGTGGATAGTTAGGAATGAAAGACACTCGTAGACATTCATAGGGTTTTTTAAACAAATATAAATAAGAGGTTATACTGATGATTAAATCTAGTGAGTAGTGCTTAAGGATTGTAACCTTCTTCATCTTTTTCTAAAATTGTTTGCAGAAGTTAATATCAATATATCTGTATCTCTCTATATCTTTAAATGCACACCAGTGTAAACACAGATTTCTGGAATGCAAAATGTAAATTACACGGGTCACTTTTCAAGAATTCAGCCTGATATTGCAAGAAATGAATTTGAACTTTGAATTATGATAATAAGATGGACTTTCTTCAAAAGTTCAAAAGACAATATAAGGAGATAATATAATATATATAATATAATATAGATTATATATATAATATAATATAGATTATAAATATAATATAGATAATATATATAAAGCTTGTTTTGAAAATACATGTATAAAAGTAGGGACAAGGACGATTCTGTAGCATAACCAATATCTGACAATAATTACATATGATTTGGATTTAGTCTATAGAAACCAATTATTTTTAAAGCTAAAAATGCAAAATCTGACCAAGTGTTTGTGTGTGTGTGTGTGTGTGTGTGTGTGTGTGTGTGTGTATATATATAATGCATATGTGTGATATATATGTATGTATCTTTATATATTTAATATTTGTCTTTATGGA
Organism: Heterocephalus glaber; assembly: GCF_053883595.1. Classification (NCBI taxonomy): domain Eukaryota; kingdom Metazoa; phylum Chordata; class Mammalia; order Rodentia; family Bathyergidae; genus Heterocephalus; species Heterocephalus glaber. The sequence goes on along the minus strand of NW_028258343.1, from coordinate 12,053,644 downwards.
CAGCAGCTAAGTTCCAAGTAGATAAGTTGTCAGGAGGAAATATGAAATATGCACGTATTTTTTAACATAACAGTTCTGTACATGGTGCTGTGAAGTTATTTTTTCCCACTTTTAAGGAAATAAACCTTAACTCACTTATTTTGAATATACAGAGAGTAAAGCCTCAAAACTTTTCAAACTATGATTGTTTGAAATAAAAGCTTTTGATATGTGAATTTGAATTTTCTTGAAAAATACAGTGTTTTCCTTCCATACAGGGTTTTGGCTTCTATTTTATAGTATGTTATGATTTTGGACAGTGTCCTGAAAATAAAGTTTAAAAAAAACTGTTTAAGCCCTATGTGAAATTAAGAAAAGAAAGATACATGTTAAAATATAATTAAACATTTCAATGCATATACACTGAATGAGGAGTTTTACAAGTTTTTAAAAAATAGATACAATTCTAGATTTGTTGTATTAATGAATATCTTCACAATTGTGCTTGCATATATATAATAAAAAAGTCTTCTGTCATTAGAAGGGTTAATAGTATATTTCTCAAATCACAGAAACAATATAAGACACAAGAAAATAAAAGATACTTCAAACATATTTGGAACTTTAGTGAATATTACTTCCATTTTATAGCTTTATCTGTAATTATTATATAATGTATATTTCACAATAGCAACCTGTCTTATTAATATCAAGATAACACTTCTTTGTATTCCATTATCTTGTTAATAACTAAAAGCATAAAGACTATTGATTTCATTTCTGGGTTTTCTAACATTTATTTAAACAAAGTTTTAAATTTTTTTTCCCGATACTGGAACTTGAAGTGAGCTACATCCCCAGTCCTTTTTCCTTTTTATTTGAGATATGATTCTGCTAAATTGCCCAAACTGGGCTCAAACTGTGATCCTCCTGCCTTAGCCTCCCAGAGTGCTAGGTTCACATGCATGTGCCACCATACCCAGAAAAATTATGTATTATTACCTAATACTACTTTTCTTTAAAAAGTAAAACAAAAATAACTTTGCAGCTCTGGAGGTCAAGAGATGTCAGGCTTTCTTAATGTGAAAATTTATTTATTGTGATGCTATAATAGAATTATTTCCCCCATTTCTTCCTGTTTTACCCTTACAGCATAGGAAAAAATAATATTACATTAATGTGCACCATTTTCTTCCAAATGTTAGCCTCAGTTTTTGGTTTCCTGGGGCTGTAAAATCCATGCATTTCAGTACACTGGACAAGTATTTACAGTGTGCATCTTATCATATACTTTCTAGGGATTCCTTTTCTTAATAAATGAATCATCTTTTTCTTTGCCTAAAGACCATTAATTTTTTAATGAAATATGTTACCAATTTAATGAGTAAGATCAAAAACTCTCTCACTCTTCTTTTGATCATCTGAAACTTTCAAATCAAAGAGATTATAATCAAAATGAATACTAAGATGTTTAAATCAAATCTCAAAGTTAAAATCCAAAGGAACAGCACAAATCTCTATGTCTGGCTTCTAGAACTGTTTTGTTCTCTCTCAGCTCACATTCCACCCTCACCTCATTTCAAGAGTGAAATCTGCTATTTTTAGTGGCATAACAAATCTATTTCACAAGTATCATTTATATAGATATCTTTGAATAGGAACTCATCCACAGTTAGAATTTAAAGGAACTGTTCCTTGTCTTAATCTGGCTGAAGGCGTTGGCCTATGTGTTTTGTCATAAATATCAGAAGTAAAATGTGGATAGTGCATCATAGAAAGTAGCCTTTGCGCACATCTAGGTCATTCTCTGGAATTTCTTCTGCAAATGTACCACCTGCTTTCAAATCCTAGCTCTTTTCAGTTGTATGAATATGGCCAAGTTGTTTTTTAATTTTTATTTTCATTAGTACATGCCTGAAGTGCATGAGTATTCACCATGGGAAGTCGGTACATGCACATAACACATTATAATTCTTTTTTCATCTCCTTTTCTTCCCCCTCCCTCCACCTCTTGGTCCCCTTCCCTTTAGCAAAAGATCCATCTCCCTGTTTTCTATTATCTTTTATTTTTCTCTTTTTATGTAAGAAAAAATATTCAGTATTTAAACTCGTGTGTCTGATCTGTTTCACTTAACATTTTGATCTCGCCACTTTTGTTCAATAAGAACTCAAAACAGCCAGAGCAATCAGACAAGAGAATGAAATAAAAGGGACAAATATAGGAAAAGAAGAAGACAAATTATCATTATATGCAAGTGACATGATCTTCTACATAGACGTCTGAAAAAAAATTCCATCGAAAGATTCTTAGAATCAATAACCAAATTCAGCTATGTAGCAGGATGCAAAATCAACTCATGGGCCAGGGATTTAGCTCAGTGGTTCTGCCGCCTGCCTCACAAGTGCAAGGTCCCAAGTTTGATCCCCGGTACCCCCCCAAAAAAATCAACTCATAAAAATCAGTAACATTCCTTTATACCGATGATAAACTCACTGAGAAATTCAGGAAACTATACCTAGGAGGATATTCACAGTAGTATCAAGAAAAATTAAATACTTGGGAAAGTTATTTATCTTTTCTGCACATCACTTTCCTCTGCTGAAAAGTGACGATTATAATATTGTCTACTGACTGTTATGGCAGTGAATGAATTAATACTTAGAAAGCTCGGGAAAAGTGCCAGGAATGTATTAAGCACCTTATGATTGGATGCTGTTTTTCTCTACTTTTAAACTTGCTGCTTCTTTTTGTGTTATAAAATATTTCAAGAGGAAGAAGTGAACACATGCCTTAGTATTCTATTCTAATATCTTACAGTTTCCATTTTTAATAAAATATCCTTGATGTTTCGTATAGAAGATAACCTCAATTCTTTCATTCTCTTTGCCTTTGTGAAGAGATACTGTTAGGAACATAAGTCATTTTCATACCTGAAGGCAGCCTATTATGGAGGAAAGATCGCAGATATTAAAATTAAAGATCTGAGTTCAGATCTTGGCTCTGTAATCTTCAACATTAGAACTCACACATTCCTCAGCTCGCCTAAACTTCAGTTTCCTTCTGTGTAAAATAGAGTGATTTGTACCCTTGAGACTTTTTAAATGATTAACTAAATGTCCATGGTCTAGCACATAGTGAACTCTCAAATGACTTTGTAGCACTAAATAATTTTTTAGTGGTAGGTATAGCTGTCGAGCAAGCATAGCTGTCATGTGAACGATGGTGCAGATTACTACTAGAAACTAGTAGCCACCGATTCCGTTATTTTTCATGGCACAAAATGTTAGATTCATTTCTGATTATTATTGCTATTAAAAGATAGGTCAATTTTAAATTTCGCTTTTGCTAAGATAAGTAATCCAGCACTTGATTTTCTCTTTCCAGCCTTTACAGTTCACCTCTGAATCTTTTAGCAGGTCATTTTATTATTAAATCATAGATGCTAAATTGACTCTGAGCTCACTGAGAGTCCAGTTAATTCTATTTATGTGGGAGGATTATAATCATCAATTAATACTTTGCTAACTGAGTAACAGTACTGGCTTGATTGGGTACTGCATGGCCCCACTGTTCCTTTTTGGTATATTCATTCCTAGTTGGCTAGTTTTCAGCTGTCTTTTTTATAGTCTTCTGATTGCGTCTAAGTTGTTTAACTATACCATTCCATTTATGACTAGCAAACAGAAGAGGTGTTAAGTAGAAAACAGTTTACTTTATTCCCTTAGTGCTGTGATACACAGACTAGAGCTTTGCCAACACAGGGAAAATATGGTGTGAACAAATGGGTAGAGGCTTTATCACCGTGCCCACTCTGCATCTAGTAACAATAGTGTGTGCCAGGCTACTTTATCGCCAAATGAGGGTTTTGCCAAAAAGACACCACGTGGAAGTAGAAATAACACATTACAAGAGTTTTCAGAAGATGTTCTTGCTGCTATAGAAGTCGTCTCTTAGTCTATGTTTCTCTGTATTACATATTAAAAATTAGTACACTATTAAAATTCAAAGTCCAATGCTTTAAGCGTCCTTGGTCTTTTTTTATAGTAGAAAATTTACTGAGTGCTTATCTTTCACCCATCACATGACTAAGTTCATGGTTTCTGTATTTGCATATGCCTCCACTATACTCTAATGCGATCGTCTTTTTAAAATATCTTTTGGAAAACGTAAAATGTAAGCTGGTAAATCTCTTTGTTGTGATTTGGATTAAATGTGCTGATTCCTCTTTTCTGTCTCTTGACTGTCTTAGAGCGTGCTGACTGGAGTTAAAATACAAATAGAGAACTGCTGTTTCGCTTTTTAAGCTTGACTGCCATTAAAAGCCAGACTCAGAGAACTAGCTTAGCCAGAGAATTTTAGGAAAAATCCTTTATAAATGCATGCCCACTTAGAAACTAAATTAACAAAACTTTCCTCATTGGCTTCTCAAGTTTTCTCTTGCATGCCCTGTAAGCCAGCAAAATCACTAGTAGAACAGTCAGAGTATTTGATATGAATTTAGAAGTAAAACTCACATGTCCTTATTCTTCTACATAGTGTCTCTTCTTGCAGTCAAAACAGAGCCTTTGAACAGCAGTGAAACCACAACCACGACTGGAGATGGAGCGCTTGACACTTTTACTGGGTCAGGTAAAGCCTTTAGCTCGTGTGTCCTTCCGTAGACATGTGGGTACACGCTCATCTTCCTCCTGGGGAATAGCGGCGTAAACATCAAAGCAATTAGAACTCTCACCTTAATAAAATCGTCAATAAATTCACTTCTTTTGGAGACCAAATTGTTCTAAAATTATGTATCTTTAGAAATCGTGTTTGGGATGGTTGGGGCTAATTTTCAGTTGATGGTGAAACAATCCCATGGCTTTGTCAGTAAAGATAAGTGGAGCTGGCTTCCCTTGTTATTCCTTTGTGCCCTGTTTAATTAATTAATAATTAGGTCAGAATAGCCTACTCTGTTCCTTCAACCTGCCCATTTAAATGACATTAAAAATCACCTTCTGTCCATCATCCTAGATGTAAAACTATCCATTTGATTCTTTCTAAATAACCTTGTTTCCCCTTTGGGTTTAAAAACTCCTCCTGTGTAAGCAGCTGAGTGACAGGTTTGAAAGGTTAATGGGCTGCTGGAGAACACATGCTGGTTGCATTAGAACCCAGCTTCTGAGAGCAGTCTGTGCTTCACAGAGAACAACAGTGTGACTTTAAGCATCAATCCTTTTTAAGTATAAATACCTGGTAACTCCCAGATGGGTACAAAGAACATGAATTTAGTTGACTTAATTAAAGATGTTTTGTTAAGTTATAGTATTTTGTTTGGCTTATTATCTGATAAGAGAATTTTTTAACTTGAGAAGTAATGTGTACTCTCAGAAAGATGAACATTAAACCAGTAAACCTAGAAAAGTATTTATGGCAATTTAAACCTTGATTCTGTTAGTCTGCTTTAATATACTGTACACTTGTCCCTGTTCTCATGTGCAAGGATTTTAGGTTATGCTTTATGTAAAAAGAATTGAACTATGTCTTTGAGGTTACTGTCATTATATCATTTTCTTTATATTTATGGATCCAGATGATCCAGCTTTATTTGTTTACACCAGTTGAAAGCAGTTGTTACATATTCACATACTGTTAATACTCCAAATAGAAATAAGTAATAATACATAAACCTCATATAATGACTTTTGTGGGCTAAGCCACATCCTCCCTAGCAGTTCACATGCCTCCTGGCAGATACATGTAAACCAGCTTACTTTGTTATTCTGTATTGCTCATGTACCATAACTCTTGTAAATTTTCTTCAAAGTAAAAGTATATGAATGACTTTTTATGGAAAAGAATGGAATGGTGAAGTAATTACTGTCATATGTCAAGAGTACACAAGCCTATTAAAAGCTGCGTGACAAAACTAGTGTTAGCTCCAGGAAGAATTTCAGAGCTAACGGATTCATTTTACAGACAAGAATACCCAGGTATACAGAAAAGTCCAAGGGGGTCATGGGCCCAGAGTCAGGGCCTCATAGCCAGTCAGCGGTAGAAGTGGTTCTAGAACATTGTGGGTAATCAGTTCTGGGCCCTTTCTCTAATACTCTGGGAAAATATAAAGAAATGGGTGTAAACAGTTATCTTATTTGAAACTCCTCATTATATCTTTATAGATATTTTCCCAGTTTTCTTTTAAGAACTTTCTAGGGCCGTGTAGTCCAGAAAAGTAGCCACTTGCCATATATGGCTAGTAGATTTAAGTTAAATAATATATGATAAAGCAAAGCATTTTATTTCTGGTCAGACTAACCACACTTCAAGTGTTTAATTGCTGCCTGAAGTTAGTGGCTACTGCACTGGGCAACTCAGTTATAGAACATGCCAGTGTCAGGGAAAGTCATGTTCCACTGCAGTGATGTAGGGCTGAGATTCTTAACAGCAGCATCATTAAAATTTTGGACTAATTCTTCATTGTGAGGGAGCTGTATTCTTGCAGTCTGCATTGCAAGATGTTCGACAGCATCCCTGCTTCTACCACAAGTGCTCTTACCACCCCTATTTGCGACACCCCAAAATGTTGCCAGATATTTTAAATATCTCCTGGTGAACGAAATTCTCCCATTTCCCATCCCATTGAGAATCACTGATCTAAAGTATCATTGTAATAAGAGATAATAAGAATAAAACCTTAAAATTGCTTAACACCATCCTCTGGGAAACGGATAATATACATTTAATTTTTAAAATTATTTTTGAGGATATTTTGAAGATTATCACTTCTGTCTCCTTTTTTGCAGAACTTGTAGAATTTAATGAGTTGAGTAGTTTGGGTAATGCCTGTCTATAATTAATTAAATGACAGTGGGGAATACAATAAAGGTCTTCCACATTTGTACATGATATCCTACACATTGTTTTGAAGATGAATTTGCCTTTGTAGGAATGAAGTCTTTATTCTGGTCAACATAATTACAACTTATATTTAATTCATTTTTTCCTGGTTTTTAGTTATCTGCAAGTTTATGAGTTAGAATAAAATATATACATTTTAGTGACAAAGCATAAACTCTCTAATTTTTTTCATGTGACTTAGTTTTCTGAGACAAAGGTTTTGGCTTTCATTTAGAAAATGAACAAATAGGTATTAATATGAAATTTCAAAAGTTAAGTGATCCTTTATAGTGTCATGGGTATTTTATTGTAATGGTGTCTAGATTGTTCCTTAAAGGGAAAAAGCATCCAACATATTCAGCATTGTGCGCATGTATATGGGATTTTTCTGAAATACAGGATCTTGCTCTTTGTTTTATTTAATAAAATCTGCTAGAGTGGATGTTGCTTTTTGTTCAATGTCATTTTGGAAAAGCCTATTTTTCAATCTTGAGAAAAACCAATTAGTATGTATAGCCCAAGTCTTAAAATAGTCTACTATTTTAAGTTTACCAAAATGAAGTTTCATTACAAAAAATACAAAGCAATCTTGAATTAAGCCTCATTTAACTGTATATCTACTAACCGAAATACTCACTGTTGTAAATTACTAAGCTCAACTGCATTTCCTGTGGAATAACACTATTATTATAAAATGTATATTTAGTGTCCATGGGGTATAGTACAGAGTTTGTTCTCATTAAAGTTATTTGAAAGTTTTAATATTCTTTCAAGTTTTTAGGAAATTAAATAGGAAATTAATGGTTTATTGGTCAGTTTGTTTCCAACTCCATATAGAAAAATCACTTAAATTTTGGTTCCCAAAACTGTTCAGAATACAACACTTCTGGTTATATTTGATAATTCTCAAAATTGACTGAGAATATTCATGAAAATGTGATGACTGTACTATTGCTATGAAAACTGAAATACGCTTTTCATAGGCTGCCCTTACAGGCAAAATAGCATTTTAAACATATTAGACTCTGCATGTTTATGATGCAGTAGATCACAAAGGTACTTGACAGTATTTGGATATAGAAATATATCATATTTCAAAAACTAGTTAGCAACCTAAACCTATTTGTCACTTGTACAATTTTAAAAGTTTAGCTCCAAAATTATTATGAACAACTTAGAAAAGGGCATAGTACTTTGAAGTTTAACTATGATTGATTAGACTAAACTAATTCCAGCACTGCATTGTGTACTACTTTAATCTTTTTGAAAAGGGAATGAACAGCAGATGGCCTAATAAAGACACTCTGTGTGCTTGCCCAGTATGGATCGGCTCTAAGGGGACTGGCTCAACACTTGAGTCCATATATTTCATCTGTCTTAGTCAAGGCAGATGGTTAAATGAAAGAAACTTCGAAACTTTTGGATATATTCCAGTATGAGGTGCATATTTGGAAAAAATGTCAATACAATATGACTTTGACTTTTATGTTCTTTTCAGAAAATTATTATCTGATAGTTCAAAATATATTTGTAAATATGATTACTACTGCCTTTTGTGATAATGTGTAAAATAAAATATTGCAGTATCACTCATTCTTTTCATGTATCTGACAATTATTACTATACTAGGATATTGCATACTACATTTTTAACCAAATCTGATTGGCAAGATGAAAGGGAATAGAAAACAATTCCATGTTTTGAATTAAGAAATAAAATTCTCAAAAAATTTTATTTTAATTAGAATAAACATGGATACAATATATTGCCACAATATTTGGAACTAAATCTAAAATTTTTGAATTTAAAAATTTACTTTTATATCATGAAAGTTGAATTACTTTATGATCAAAGATATTTATTCATAACGTGTCAATACATAAGAGCTTGCTGGTGATTTCAGAAAATGAAAGAATGATAGAATGTTTTGGGAGAGAAATGTTCACTTCATGCTCCTAGAACAAAAGTATAAGCAGTTGAATTTGGAAAAAAGTTTTTAGAGAGCTGTTTCTTTCTAGAATATGAATTTTAGAAAATGCATTGATTTAATTTTTTTAAAAATGAATAATCTTTTAGAAAGATGTATTTAGTGTGGCACTTCCTTTAAATTGGTCACATACACTCTAGTGAAATGTGTTTATGAAGCAACTTTGTGTGCACTGGTTTTTGTGTCTTACAGTAATAACAAGTAGTGGCTACAGCCCCCGATCAGCACATCAGTATTCCCCACAGCTGTATCCTTCCAAGTAAGTGGTAAATAGATTCAGTTTTGTTAGAACAGTTTTCTGGAATTACATTTATTAACCTGTATTCACAACTTTAAATTGGAAAGCATTTTTGCATACAAATATATCTTAGTTCAATACATAGATGGACAAATCAGACCTCGTAGTAAATATCTTATATAAAATAGAAATAATGACTTGACTTTTTATGGATAATCTCTTTTATTCTGAATGTTTATGTACTCTGAGGAAAACATCAGGTTCACACCAAAATATATTGTTGTTAATGAAAATTCACAAATGCTTACTAGTTTAAAGAAAACATAAAGAGATCATGTTTTATCCAATTCAACACTTCATAATTTATTCCATCACTGAAATATTTTTATTGGATTCCAAGTTATAATAGAAACACTTTTTTGAAGAATATGCTTTATTATTTTTGTAACTAATGTAGTCAATGCATTTAAAATGTGGTAGATATTTCAAATTGAACTATATTGACTGTGTATCGGAATTTGTTTGGGATCAGCCAGATGTGGCAAGATTTTAGCTTCTTGATACATACACACTGAAATATAATATGACTTTCTGCACCATAGAGCATGTCCTTAAGTATAGTCTAGGGATTGGATATTCCTTAGGACCATTATATGAAACATGAAATGATAATAAAGGCCATGACACTCCATTTCTTCTCAGGAAGAATTTTTTCTTTTTGAGATTTCAAATTTTTGATAGTGAATTCTTGGAAGACCTTTTAGATAGACTTGCAATCATTGTATTCCACCAGCCATTCATGATGAGTGTAAATATGCTTCCCAGCACATTTCTGTAATTGACTGTCATGTGCGCAACTTTGTTTAGCTAGATATTAATTGGATTGCCAGTTCAGATGTAAACAAGAATTATAGAGCTGGAAGTGACTTAAGATACCATCTAAACCAAATTTCTTGTTTTATAGATGAGATATAGTCTTAGAAAGTTTAAATTATTTGTCCAAGGTTTGTAGCAGAGCCGGGGCTCTTGATGTTCAAACTTTTTCTTATATCGTTAACATTTTGTTGTGGCTAAAGAGGAAGATTATTTCCGGGATATTGTAGGGTTTCACTGAATCTAAGCTGTCTGAATTAATATGCAGTCTTTGTTGCCACAGTAATGCTATTTTTCTGATATTTAGGCCCTATCCACACATTCTTTCTACACCAGCAGCTCAAACAATGTCTGCCTATGCGGGCCAGACTCAGTATTCAGGAATGCAGCAGCCAGCGGTCTACACAGCCTACTCACAGACAGGACAGCCCTACAGCCTGCCCACTTACGGTATTTCACATCTCTGTCTTCTTCTTTGGTTATAAGCATCTAATCCTGACGACTAGTAGCTGTATATTCTAGTGTAAGTTAGTGCTCAACAGGAGATCATTTTACTAATTAAGTGGTTTGCACATGCACTTTCAAAACAGATCTGGGTGTGATGTTGCCAGCCATCAAGACCGAGGGTGGCCTTTCCCAAACTCAGTCACCATTGCAGAGTGGCTGCCTCAGTTACAGTCCAGGGTTTTCTACCCCACAGCCGGGCCAGACGCCTTACTCTTACCAAATGCCAGGTAAGTGGCCACCAGTGAAATCTCTTATGTTAGAATGAGTTCTTTGAATGGGACTCCATGGCTGCAGCCTAAGAAGTAGCAGATCCTAAAGACACTTTTAAATTTTACCACTGCTTACACAGTTTCTTAACAAAGTACCAAGAACTAGGCAGAAACATGAAAATAGTTGAATATACGTCGAGAAACATGACTCATACTAAATGTGAACGCTTAAGCTTAAGCTCCATAACAGCAGGAAACCAAGTCCAGGCAGACCTTCAAGCCAGACACTAGGTCAGTCGTTCATACATTTGATGTCTGCCTGAATGATTCAAAAGATTCAGAGCAGAAACCAGTATTTTCTTCTGAATATCCCATAAGAAGGTAATGCTATTTTGATTGTAATGTAATGCTATTACATGTAAAAGTGAGTTAGCACTTTTCTTCTAATTATCATTGGTTGAGGGCTTTGTTTATCCCTAAAATAACTCTTACCTACTGATACTACATTTCTCAGTAGGATTATTTATGTTTTGTCACACCTCCATATACAATCATTTGAAAATTTTTCTCATTTTTGACTCCTGTTAAAAATTGTTTGATCTTTATGTAATATTAGCAGAAAGAATTTCAGTGACATAGTGAAAACATTAAAAACTAGTTTTTATTTGTCCTTTTTGTCTAAGTTATTAGTTATGTATCTGGGGCTATATTAACATATTTGAACTAATTTATATTGACATTTTAGTCACTTGACTAAAATTAAATATAAGACATTTATGGCTCATTTTACCTAGAAGAAGTGGAAATATATTTCCATACATACTATTAGGTGAATGTCTTTATGAGTTGTGATAAAAAAAATACAGTGAATGCTGCTGCCAAATGTTATCCAACAAGAGGGCAGGCTCATAAAAACATTACAGTGTGTGTCCTCCTTAGTCGTATTCACCAGACCAGGTGCTGTGCAACTTCTGGCTCTTCTCCAAAGTCAAAGTGACCAGGAAAGGTAAATATTTGATTCAGGACATCAAGGCAGACACACAAAGCCATTAAAGATATTTAGGAAAGAGGACTTCAGAACTCCTTCAGAAAGTGGCAAGAATGATGGAATAAATGTATTCAAAGCCAGGGGAGTATTTTGAGGAGGATTAGAAGCAATGTGTCTTTTAAAATAATACATTTTTAAAAGCTAAATGTTAACTGTAGTATCTGATCACATTTTGTGTAACCACCGTGAGCCACAGAGCCACAATTAGCAGTATGACAGCAAGCATAAAAACATTTCATTTGTCCCCAAATATTATCTTATTGTCTATCTTGGGCCAAATGATTGCACTGATTATGTACTATATTGGTAGTCATGACGTGCTGATAAAACATAATTAGTGACCTCCTCATGTTTCATTTTACTCCTGTAAAAACACTACCAATAAGGACATACTTAAGGAGAAAAATTTATAATCATAATTTATCTTCATTTGTTTTTCCCAGTTTTGAAAAATGATTAAATTTTAGACTTTGTGGTTTTATAAGAACCTTAAATCTTAGACTCCTGTAAACAATTCTTCCTCAATTCTGAATCTGAATTCACATCGCTTGTTCCAAGGAAACAATGTAAAACAATGAAATAGTAGGAAGCTGCCAGCATCAATTCTAAATGGGATCTATGTGTTTATTTCCTAGTGACTCCATACAAATGTTTATTTTATTTGTTTTCTTATGCAAATGTGGTGGGTATGATTTGAAAGGTCTAGTTGTTTTCCCGGAAAAGTCTCAGCCTGTATAGTATTTTATTCTTTGGGTTCCCCTATACTTCCAGACCTCCGCTCTTGACTACTAGCTTCAGTCCTTGGGAGAACTGTCCCTGTTTGCTCCTGGTTAGCCCAGCACTCTCAACCAGGAAATGTCTTACCATCAGTCACAGGAAGTGCCAGAGCCATGCACACTTACTTTATCAATCTCTCAACTTCACAATTACTGGCTTCAAAACAAAACTCAAGATATGTTTTCCTTACTGAATTATGCAAAATGAAATATTTGTATTATTTTACCAAAAAAGAACTGGTTTGGGATGTGTGGAAATTTTATTTATTATTTTCCAATTTATACGTAAGTACTCACTTATTGGGTATCCTGAGATATTTTGATGCAGATACACGTTGTATAACGTTGAAACATGGCGAACACAAGGGGTCATCAAAAAATGTCATCAGTGAATGCTTCACTTTTTAAATTCACTACAGAAAAAGACACATTGTCAAAAGCAGTGGGATAAGAGTGTTTTTAGTATTCTGAGAGTAACTTATGGCAATGTGTCTTTTACTGCAATTTTTAATTTAAATATTCACTGCACTTTTTATCATCCTAGTCCAGCTCTTCAAGTATCATTTGTGATAAAAACATTCCAAATCCTTCCAGGTTTTAAAAAAATACACAATACCTCACTATTTGTAGTCACCCTACTGTGCGGTATCACACTGGAACTCCTTTCTTCTGTCTGTAACTTAGTACCTGTTGAGCAACCTTTTCCTATCCTCCTGTACCCCTGCTCACCCCGGCCTGTGATAGCCACTATTCTCCTCTCATCCTCTAAGCCATCAACTTTATTAGATTCTTTAAATGACTGAGACCATGTGGTACTTGTCCTGCTGGGCCTGACTCATTTCACTTAAAATAAAATAATATGCTCCGGTTTCTAACCATGTTGTTGAAAATGACAGAGCTCCATCCTTTCCTATGATTGAATTATATGAAACTTTTAAAAATGCAATTTGTTCTTTACCTCCAGGTTCTAGTTTTGCACCATCATCTACTATTTATGCAAATAACTCAGTTTCGAATTCAACAAATTTCAGTGGTTCACAGCAGGTATAGTAGCTTTTTATATTTATGCTTCTTGTATCTATTGGAGATTTTTGAAGACTATTTTCAAGTTGCCATGTGCATTCTGAAAAACAGTGTATATTCTACAAAACTTATGTTTCTTTATTGAAAATTAAGTTAGCATTTCAAGATAGTCCAAAATAACCTGTCAAGAATTCTTAGGATCTGTGTTAATCTCTTTTCAATTTCTTTAGTGTTAAAAGTTTGCCCGTTAAACATTTAACTTGCAGTCTTGTACAGTATAATTATAAAATAGATTGCATACTTTACTGTTACGTTAAACTTTCCTAAATGCAGTTTTGTTACTACTGATAACACACAGTTATTATTATGAATATTAACTGACTGAAGAATAAGCAATTATAGGATTTTACTATAGACTACAAGACATTTTCAGTTCAAAAAGATACCATTGGTTAGCAGAACTACTCTTAGCTTTCTAATATTCTTATTTTTTTCAATTCTAGGGTTTTAATGCTACTGTTTTATTTTTTAGTTCTATGATGTCTTAATGAGTGTTTGGTTTCTACTTTCCTAATACCTGTGCTTTTTGCTTTACACGGTGAGCTTGCCTTTAGAAGGTCTTGGTCCTCCCCTATTGTATTTATTGCTGTTTTCATGGGTGTTCAAATCCAGCCTGTCAGTAGTATGTGTGGAGCAAGCGTGAATGTTCCTGAATGAGGCACCAGGCACAGAGATGAATTTGTGGCCTGTGTTGACATCCTATCCTGATTTTCAATCATGTTCGGTATAGTTGAGATTGAAAGAAGGCTGATTTCTGGACAGGCAGGGCACTACTTTATATTTCTAATGTTTAAGTTTTATTTAATTTTTATTTGTACGTATTGGCAGTGCATAATGATAACTTTCCTTGTGAGGAGATGGTACATGTACATAACACACCTCAATTCTTTTTCCATCCCCTTTCCATTCCCTTCCCTCCCATCTCCCTTCATCTCTTGGCCCCTTCCCCTTCTCCTATCTCCCTGTTTCCTATTATCTATCCTTCATTTTTCTCTTTATTTGTAAGTCTTTGGACTTCTCATACAAAAGAAACCATGCGTGCAGTATTTAAACTTGTATGTTTGATTTATTTCACTTAACAATTACTTTAATGTCATTGCTGTTCTTTTAGATATTTTAAAATATCTGTACAAGTGCTTGCATGTCCTGTAATATACTAAAAGAATTCTACTAATTTTGTTCTCCTAGTTTTATTAACATAATCAAAGGCCAAGAGGAAATTTTGCTTATTAACATAGTGTGGAATTAAAATATTCTGATGGAATTAAACTGTGAAATTTGGAGGTAGGAAAATAATGCCTTGAATCAGTAAACATCAGAACCACTATATATATTTTATTTTAAAAAATTAGAATCTGGTAGTTTAAGTCCACTCATTTATTTATTGACACCACATATATTTATTAAGCCCTTGCTATACATTAAATTTGTGAACTAGGCATTGAAGATTCAGAAATAGTCTTTATTTCCTGCTTTTTCAAGGGACATAGTCTTCCTTAAAAAAAGAGGGTAGAATATACTGAATGTAGTAGTAGAACTATACTCTAGGCAGAAGGTAGTGTGAGGAAATACTACTCTATTTTATTTGAGAAGATCAAATAAAGATTCAGGAAGGACAAGAAAATATATTTTAAAAACCGAAATCATGGATGTGATCCAGTTCTATCTGAAGATTTAATAGAGTGGGTCTGGTATAAAATGCAATTTATGCTTGTATCAGGGATCGAACTCAGAACCTTGCACTTGCGAGGCAGGTGGTGGAACCACTGAGCTAAATCCCCAGCCCTGTAATTTACACTTTTGATGATAGTCTGAGTGGCAGTTTATCCTTTTAGTAAGCCCTGAGTATGTGTTAAGAATTAGGAACTCCTCTGCACACAAGGACACGAGGGTGGTGTCAGGTCTGTAGCAGACTTCGTGGAACTTAGGGCCTACAAAGAGAAGCAGACAGACAACGAACAGACGTGAAGGGAGAGAGCAAGATCCTGCTGAAAATATTACTAGATATCTAATTCTGAGCAGGGGAAGTTCTGTAGAAGCCTTCTTTAGGGGAACGATATTTAAGCAAAGACTTCTCAGAGTTGGGTGAAGAATGAGAACAAGAGTTTTGAGGCAAAAGAAGCAGCAAGTTCCTGAAGTGTGGAATTTCACTCAAGGAAAGCTAGAGTTCAGTCAGTGCGCAGGGTGGTGGGAGACACAGGTGGAGAGGTAGGCGGGGCCTACTCACGTGAGGACCCCTGGGTCACAGGAAGGCCTTGGATACTGTTCCAAGCCCAGTGGGATGGTACTGAAGGGTTCTGGGCAGGAGAATAGCGTCATAAAATTGGCATTTCGTAAAGATTGTTCGGGCTTCAGCATCTTTGGGAAAAGCTAATGGCAACAAGGAGATAAATTACAAAATGATTATGTTCCCTGCAACAGGAAGTAAAGGTAGTAGCTTAGCCAGGAATGACAGGAGTAGAAAGGAAGAGAAGGGGCAGTTTTGGAGGTGTGTTTCCAAGCAGTGACTAGGGATCCTTTCCAGTGTGTAATTCTCTTTCCCTCTGAGGGCATTAGCAGGCTGGCCCAGAGCTTCGAGCTTCAGCACACAAATACTGCAGTGCGACGCCAGGTTGCAGTTCCAGCTCAGAAAATTACTAGTTGGGTGACAAGCTAAGGGGTCAGCTAAGTGATAGCTTAATGTAAATCGCTTAATCATTCTGAGCTTCAGTCTTTTTCAGTGTAAAATGGGAAGATTGTGATGATTAAATGAGCAAGTCCATTTGAGCCATTAGAACAGTGCCTTGACACAGAGTCATACGTGTGTTTGCTACCGCTGTTGACTTTGAGAATAATGTTTGCTAGAAACTGTTCAAATATTGATGAGATTTTACCCTTGGCTCACAGTTAGTGGTAGGAAGCCTTAGAACCTGAAATTAACAGACTTAATAGGGTTCTAGTTTTCTGCCCTATTACATAATCTTTTCTGATAACGTACATATTTACATATTCAGAGGATTTCCATTTTTGAAATCACATCAAACATGGATCTTGTTCCCCTCTGACCTTGTCACAACAGGCGATCTTAATCCTGACCAAAGATTTGTCATCATTGATAACATTTTTGAGCCAAAACATGGCAGATATATTAAACACCATTTATCATAGCAAATCCTTACTCATCATCATAATACGTAAAATATTTTGAGGGCTCATTCTTATCATTTTAAAGCTCTTAAAAATGTTTTTTAATGAAAAGCAGGTCAGAGGAGTTGATCCAATGATTTCATTTTTGTCTGTAACAAAGGAGAAAACTAAATATTTGAACACTTCCTGGAAGACTTTAGATCAAGGCTACAGGTAGCACATAGTTGTGAAAGATTGGATTTTTTAAAAAGTCCCTTAATCATCTGCATTTATTTACTTTATATCTCCTGCCAGTAAAATGAAATTATCATGTATAGTCTAGAAGGAAAACAAAAAGTTTGAAAAATGCACACAGCTTTGTGTAGAAGCTGAGAGGAACAGCCATAACTCCTTGCTGCTGGCTTAGGAGATAGATAAAAATTGATTTTGCAAAAATGAGCCAATGCTCTGTCCGAACATTTTCCCCTCTTGCAACGGATGAATCTCAATAATGTAAGCCCTTGGATAAGTAACTGTGAAGGTAGGGGATGAAATGCACGCTACCTTTAGGCAGCTTAAAATCTGTGTACTGCACCTGGTTTGCAAAGGCAATGGGAAAGTTCATTGCTTTGTGTACCGCAAAATAGTCTCCACTCACTAGGAGCAAGCGCCTCAAAGCTGACAACTCTGAAACAAATAGAGCTGAATAATAATCTTTCATTTACCATAGAGATTGTTTTTAGCATACCAGAGGATAATTTCTTTTTCAAACACACACATCTCAATTATTGTTTCAGGATTATCCATCCTACACAGCCTTTGGCCAAAACCAGTATGCACAGTATTACTCAGCATCAACGTACGGAGCGTATATGACATCAAATAACACCGCCGACTGCACGTCATCATCAGCTTCCACTTATCAGTTGCAGGAATCTCTGCCCGGGCTGACTAGCCAACCAGGTACAGATCTGCACCCAGATGAAATACTTTTAAATGTTTTATGGGACTGAGTCACAAAGAGAAAGTATACGCTTCAGAAACATGCCTGAAAAGTCCAGATAATTGTGCTTGTGTTTAATCTGCATTAATCTCTCAGCATAAAATGAGGCTCTTCTGGCTTTTAGATGAAAATTTCTTTTAGATGTGGGATAGATAAGGGACTTGAATCTCAAAACAACTATGTAGGTAGGGATGTAGGTGAATAGAGCTTTTGCCAGACCCAATCTTTATTTTCTGAAATACTCAGCAACACAGTAAAACGTGTAATTTTATCTTCTTTGACCATAACTAGTAATATTTCCTTATGTCTGAGACACTGTGTAGCTCCTTCATCCCTGAGTCATCAGTGGATCTAGTCAGTCAACATCCCTGCAGTCCAAAGATTTATAGGATCAGTAGTAGGGAGCTTAACACCTTTGTCTGATCAGTGCATATTTAAAATTCCTGGTAGTTTCCTTCATCTGAAGCTTGCTTTATTCTTAGAAGAATTGTGTTTGCTGTACATATTCAGCATGGCTGCAATGTTTAAAAGCAAGTTTAAGAGAGATTCACCCCAATCTCAGTCAAAATCCAAATCAAACTTTTCGGAGAAATTGCAAAGAAGAGTTTACAATTATAAGCAAAGATAAAGGAACTAGAATAGTTAAAACAGTTTTGGAAAGAAAGAAGAGTTTGAAAACACATATTCTGAATTCATGATATAAAAAATTATGGTAATCAAGAGAGTGCAGTATTAGCAAAAGTGTACATACGTAGAGCAGTGAAATAGAATCGAGAGTCGGGAAATTGACTCAGACACTGGAAAACTCATTTTTGACCAAAGTGCCCAGAAAATTGGAGAATTAATAATTTTTTTCAACAAAAGGTGCTGGAAAATCTGAGTTATCCACACATAAAAGAATGTAACTTATTACTTATATACTAAAATTAACTAAAAATAAATCATAAGCCTGATATAAAAGCTAAATCTCAAAAATTCCTAGAAGAAAAATATGGAGGAAATCTTTGTGACTCTTAGCAAGATAAAGATTTTGTAAATTTGATGCTGAAAAAAGAAGAGAAACATGAAAAGAGAAAAATAACTCAGATTTCCTAAAATTATGAACTTTTCTTTGAAAGATATTGCTACAAGAATAAGACAAGTCACAGCTTGAGAGAATTATTGTAACATTCATATCTGATACAAGACTTACAGCCAGAAAATACATTCTCAAAAATCAATAAGAAAAATGAGAGTAAAATTTTTTGTAAATATTATAGATATGTTTGGGTGTGTTTTTCTGCCCTCAGTTATTTACAAGATTCAAAATCGTCTATGCTTTTGATCCCGCTTTGGAAGGGAAAGACTGTAAGGAAACATGTTCACAATACTGTAAATACTTTCTAATGCACAAATGGGAAAGATGAGTGCCTACTAGGTCCCCGCACTGTGCTAGACACTGATATTTCATCCATGAATGAACTCTCTGCGTACCTTGACTTCCTTTAACAAACAAGGTAAAGATCAAGCAAATACATATAATGGTGGTGAGGCCTGAGAATGGGAAAATGCTAGGTAATATGGCGAATATTAACAAGTAAACTAATTCAAATATACAGGGGTGACAATAAAAGCAATTTTTAAGCAATAGACAAGATATGCATATATCATGAATTGCTGAAGTGGTAACATCTGTTATTTTTGTTTCCCTGTGCAAAACACAGTAGTACTCCTTTATCTGTATTTCCCTTTTCCCAGAGCCAATGAGCCATGGTCAACTTGGTCCCCCCAAAATTAAGTGGAAAATTAAAAATAAATCATAAAATTTTAATAATTTTTATTACAGGCCATTGTTTGATTTGTTCTGTTTTATTATTAGCTATTGTTATCTCTCACCCACCTAACTCATAATAAGACTTTATCATAGGTATATACATGTAGGAAAAATCATAGTATATGTGAGGTTCAGTAGTATGTATGGTTTTAGGCATCTGTAGAATATCTTAGAATATATCCCCACAGTTAAGGGGAGATCATTGTATCGTCCTTAACTAAGGACCCAAGAAAAAATAGTATAGAAGTGATTTTAAAGGCTGATCCAAAAATGTAGTGTGTGTTTAAATTATAAAATATTACAGTAAAAGACACATTACCACTAATCCTCCTCGGTATACTTCCCTCATTTTGAGCACACCTATCCCATTATCCATTTTTCTTGCCACTTTGTGAGGCATTTCTGGAAGTCCTCTTTCACGAGTGTCTTTACAAGGTGTGATCAAAACTACAGTGAATGCTGCTGCCAAGTACCATCCAGTGAAAAGGGAGGCTCATAAAAATATTCAGTGTGAGGGGCCGGGGATTTAGCTCAGTGGTTTCGGCGCCTGCTGTGCAAGCGCAAGGACCTGAGTTCGATCCCCGATACAAAAAAAAAAAAAATTCAGTGTGTGCTCATTCACCCTGCTCATCAAATCTTGCACCATGCAACTTCTGACTCTTTCCCAAAGTCAAAATGACTGTGAAGGGTAAAAGTTTCAAATCATTTAGCACATCTACTCAGCCATGATAGCATAACTAAAAACACTCAATGAAAGAGGACTCCCAGAACTTCTTCCGGAAGTGGCAAGAATAAGGGAATAAATGTGCTCAAATTGAGAGGAAGTATTTTAATTTTTAAAAATTAAAATATTCTCAAGTTTTAGTCAGATTTTGTAGTTTGTCTTTGGTGTCCCTGTATTTCTGTTTCTTTACTATTATCTTCTTCCTGTGAGCACAGAGTCCGCTTTGAATCCTGATCCTATTTCCACTAAGGCTTCCTGTTTAAACTCTTCTCTGAGCCTCAACCTCCCTGAGCATTTGCACCCCATGATGGCCCAAGCCCCAGCTCAGCCCGTGAAACACTTAGGCTACAAAATTTAGGAAGGCACTCATTTTCAGGACTGTTAAATTTTCTCCCCAACACGTCTCCCTCATTTGTTCAGTCTTAATCACGTGTTCCAAAGCTGCTCCAGTGCTCTTTGAGACAACACTTGCATTTCATCAAGGATCTGGCCTTAATTTAAAGACTGAGTGCCTTGAGAATCCTTGCTTAACAAGAGATCCTTTATGTACAGAGATACTTGTCGTACTTGTAGCATTCAGTGAAAGGTTTCTCTAAATGACGAATACACGGGGAAAACAGGGTAGGGTGACTGTTGAGAAATAAAACCACAGAAGGGTTTGTCATCACAGTATCAGAGGCTGAACAGCATTCAGGACCAAGAGGTTGTTTTTCAAGTTCCTAGATGACAGTTCCGCTGTATGGAAACCATTTGTGCACTTAGATACGTGGTATGTGCTACATAGAGCTTTAGTCCAAGATTGATTTGCTTTCCTTTCATACAATCACAAGAGTTACACTGCAGCAGAGACACACGTGGTGAATTCCCATAACTAAAGAAGACTCAAAATAGCTATTTTATTCATGTGAAAAATACTAAATGCAGCAGACAGGTAGATCAACTGAGCAGGGGACTTTGAAAGTGACACGTTCACATGTGGTATCCTCATGTGCACTATCAGAATGCTGTGCTTTCTTCAGGCTTCCACTGGTTGATAATTCCAACAAATATGGTTTGACATAATTTTCAGATTTCATCAGACTTTCTGTTGAATTTAAAGATTTTTAACTGTATTATTAACTATTTGTAACTATATTATTCTCTCCACCAAATTCATAACAACCCATATGTCTGGATTTTTGAGGAATTCTGTGACCTCAGACCTTTCTTCAAGGTAGTTCAGAGCTGGCATGCACGCAAAAAGCAAACAAGTTTATAACTGTGATTTTTTTTTAATTCATAGTGAAATCTGATGGATTTAGTTCAAGGGCAGGAAAAGAATTTCCCATTAACTGATTCTACATTTTGGACTTACTGTGGAGACCTAACAATTAAGGTCCACAGTTCTTCCTAGAACATTCACTGTTAACTTCCACTTTTGAAATAGAAACTTACCTTATTTCAATAAGAGACAGCTGGTTGTTCTGATTTAGAGATAGATAAACCTAATGAAATAAAGTTGGATCTAAATGTCCAAAACTTATAAGAGGCAGTTATTCATTACTGTACTGATTAAAGGATAATTATTCAATCATGTAGAAAAAGCCTAGGGCAGTTGGTAATGACTGATGTATTTGCAAATAGCATTCAGTTATTTATTTTACCTTATTAGGTAGTTTGACAATGGATTTAAAGAAATACTACCGTGCTGATTAAGAACAGACATTTTAGTTTATTATCATTAGGGAGATTTTTCTTTGCCTTGAACTTAAAGTTTATCAAAGATAAATTATATTTTTGATTTGTATTCATAAAGCTTGAGAATGGATTAGCACATGAAGACGAAAGATATTCTTACACTTCATCCTTTCTCATATTTTAAATATATTTGAACTTAAGTTTGGTTAGTAATTTGTAGCAATATTATCCTTTACCTTGAGACCTTGATGAACATTACAGAACATTAGCTAATTGAATTTAACAAGTGCTCCAGAGAATTTAAGGGTCTACTAAAATCACTTCCCTTTCTGCAATGAAGCCAGCATCTTACATAGACAACAGTGGCCTTTAGCAAAGTGCTAAATCATCTCACTGAAACTCTCAGGAAGATGAAGACGCAAGGGACAAACCACACAGAACTTTGCCATTACATTTTCCCTACCTGCAGGGTTACTCTGTCCTCCTGCAATTACCTGAGTGAAATTTGGCAGGGACACTAGAATTAACACCTTTCTCTTTAAAAATAAATAGTGTCAACGAATGTTTAATGACCAGTTAAGCTCAAGTTCCTCATTTCACCCCTCTTCAGGAGAAAGGATAACATCTTTAGAAGGTACAGAGGTGTACACAAATTGCACCCGGAGGACGGCTGGAGAAACCCAGATACACCTTTGCCTCCACAGAAGCGCTCTTTTACTTTCTTTTGAAGTTCTTTCAGTGAATTTCTCGGTCCCCTCTCTCACACAAATGTGTAGTCTGTGTGATGCTTTTTAAATTTTTCTAGTTGACAAAATTATGTATCTATTAACCTTGTATAGCATACTGCTTTGAAATGTACCTATATAGTGTAATGACCGAATTGACTTAAAAATGTGCATTACTTCCCATATGCAATTTCTGTGATTAGAACACATAAAATCTACTCTCAATAATTTTCAAAAACTACAATACATGATTATAATATAGTCATCATATTCTACAGTAGATCCATCCTACCTGAAATTTTGTATTGTAACTGAAATTTTGTATCCTTTAACCTGTCCTCAGTCCCCCTTCCCAGCCCTACAGACGCTAGGAACCGTCATTCCACTTTATTTCTGTGAAGTCAAGCGTTTTATACTTCATGTGTGAGTGACATCATGCAATTTTGTCTTTCTGTGCCTGCCATATTTCATTCATCATAACGATCTCTAGTTCCATCTATGATGCTCTAGATGACAAGATTTTTTTTTCTTATTTTTAGGTTGAATAGTATTCCATTGTGTATATACACCATTATTTTCTCTACCTGTTCATCTTATTGGATACTTATGTTGGCTATTATGAATAATGCTACAATAAACATTGGAGTTCAGATATCTTTTTGACATGCTGATTTCATTTCTTTTAGTTATATATTCAGTAGTGGGATTACAAGACCTTAATGTTACTTTTAATTTTCTGAGGAGCTACTGAACTGTTTTTCATAATGGCTATACTAATTTATATTGCCACCAAGGATGTGCAAGAGTTCCCTTATCTTCTCTCCTCATTCTAACACTTGTTATTTTTGTCTTTTTAGTAATACTCTTTCTAACAAATATAAGGTGGTAACTCATTGTGGCTTAATTTCCTACATGATTTGAATATTAACACTGTATCAGATGTATGGCTTGCCAATATTTTCTCCCATTCTGGTTCTCTTGATCAGGAGAAATAGTTGTAGGTTCCACCCTTTTGTGATCAGAAAAACTGTTGCAGCTTGGAGTAGGCAGTAGAGCCTGGTAGTTAAAGCAGGAGTCCTGGAATCACACCAACATTGCCAGATGCAGGCTAATTAATTTGAATCTCTTTCTTTGTGGATCCACTCTGCAACAAGCCACCCACAACTGACCACAGTGATTGGGATATTGCAAGGTCCTGTTCTTTCCACTTTTTTGCTGTTAGAAGAACAAAGCTGTCTTATACATAACACCTGGAAATTGATTTTAATGGAATGTCATCCAAAATATTTGAGAGTTAATTTGAATCACCATTTTATTTGGAGAACATTCAATTGCAGGATATAGTAAACTTAGAACAGAAATAATTTAAAATAGAAAAAAATTTGTGGGCTTTTATTTAAAAGTTGATGTGTGTCCAGATATCAAAATCCTCATTTAATGATTATTCACGTGGGCTGAAGCATAATTTACTATATGATAGGGGTAAATGCAACCCCGTAACTAAGAAGCTTTACTATTGTGCTATCTACTGTCACACAAGAGATAAAAAAGACACCCATGCGATGAGCTGGGCTAGCAGTATTTTATGAGTGAACAGTACTTAGAGCACATGCATATTTTGCTTTGATCCTTACCTGACATGTGCAGTGTTTCACAAACAAAACATTGGAATCAAAAGAAGTAATAAGACTTCAGCTCTGTAAAAATTACTATGCCTCAGAAAATATAATGCCTAAGTGTGCTTAGCTTGTTCAGATTTATTTATATAGATTAATTCTGCTTGGCCACCCTGAGAATTATTTTACTGTAATTTGATAGTAAAGCATGATAGTCATAACATCATAATGTTTAAAATATGTGTAATTTGAATTCAGTATAGTTTGCTGTCTGATTCGCCTAGAAATTTTTATTGTAAACATAGGATCTAAATCAAATTATATATAAACCTGATTTACCCTCAGTAATCCAAAATGGTAGGTGCTATTCCCCCTTTAGAGAAATTGAGTGAAACACTTGAAGTCATACAAAAAGTCTGGCTCATTTACGTGTTCTACTGTACTTCACTGTTGACTCAGTTTATCTTAATAGCACCTCACAACGAGTTTGCCACTGCTCAGGACTCTGTACCTCTAAGGTAAATCATTACTAGCTTTGGATTTAACAGAATTTTAGATATCCATTGTACAAATGGAAGCCAAGTAGATAAGAAATCTGAAACTTAAGATGTGGTCTGGATAGAGGTAAGGACTTATGCGTGAGTCATCCCGTACATGGTCATGGACCATGAAATAGTTAAAGACTCAGATTGGGTCCAAGGATTTACCTCAGTGGTTCCGCCGCCTGCCTCAAAAGTGGAGGGACCCAAGTTTGAACCCCGGTACCAAAAAAAAAAATAAAAAAGAGAGAGACTCAGATTGCATGGACTTGGGAGGATAGTAATCAAAGGATGGAACTCTTCAATTCCAGTTTATAAAATTGATAAAGTAAGGACAGGAATACATGCCTTCGACACCGAGAAGAACTGTGACATCCTAGATCCAGGAGGAGGGCGGGGTATAAGCTACCAAAGCCCGGTTCCAAGGAGGTGGTGTTTAAGAGGATCAAACAGGAGCAGAGATCCAGGATGATGAGGACTACACCTGACTCTGGTGTTTTTCATTCAGTGCTTGTTGAGGACCCTTTGCAGAGTCTTTTTATTAGCGCCTTGGCAAACTGAAGCCAGATTATGATACATTGGGTGCCCGGAAGTGGAGATAACTATGCTATGCAGAACTGTAGCCACCTGTGGCTCTTGAGCACTGATAATGTGGCTCCTGTAGGTTGAGGTCCTCTGTATGTGCACAAAATTTCCAAGATTTAGTACAAAAAAGAGAATGCTAAACATATCTTTGCTAATTTTTATATTGGTTACATACTGAAATGATATTTTGCATATATTGAATGAACGAACAGACACTTAATTACTTTTATACGCCTTTCTTACTTCCTGAAATGTGGCTGCTTCGTAACTTAAAATCATGCACCATTCTTTTAAGTTTCATTTGAAAGAACAGATAGCAGGCAGAGCATATCTAGGTGGAAATGAAAGTCGAGAGGAAACGACGAGGTTGAGGAAAGATGAAAGAGGATTTGACTGATTGGCCACAATCTCCTTAGAGGCGGTGCTAGGAGCTCACGTTTGTAGGTGGAGGGTGGGATGGGACTGATCCAAAAGAAGACATCTCATGCTCTAAACTGTGACAAGGAAGGAAGTGAGGATAGATCTAAACATACATAAATACGCAGATGAGGGAATAGATAGGGAGTCGAAGCCACATGGTGTGAAAAAGACATTCAGGTTTGATAGATCACGTAGACTAAAACTAGGAGGGATTTGTGTAACCTATTCCTTTGTACTAATTTAAAAATGTTGTATGCTTGGGACTATAAATCTTTTGTTTTTCTCATAAAGAGGTTTTAAGTGTATAGGACTTGGCCAAGATAATTAAAACTGGATGCTCACGCCTGATCTAAAGAGGAAGTGCTCTTCTTGACACGCTCTATTATTTGTAGGCGACTTTGATACTGTTCAGAGCCCCTCTACACCCATCAAAGATCTTGATGACCGAACATGTAGGAGTTCTGGATCAAAGTCCCGAGGAAGAGGCCGGAAAAATAACCCCTCCCCACCTCCCGACAGTGACCTGGAGGTATGCTGATCCATTCTGAAAGAGCAAAATATGATGGTTTATTTTATTGATTGGTACATTCCATAACTCATGCTTCCATTAAATTTCAAAATTTAAATTTGAAAAGATGTACCGTAAATTGACCTGCTTTGTCATAGGCATTTTAGAACTCTACGATTTCACCCATTATCATGACAAAAGTAAAAATAATAACAGCTCAAAAGTGATAGTACTTTATAATTTCTAGGCCTGATACAATTTTATATTTGATCTAAATTAGCAAAAACAGAATTTTTAAAGATAAAGTGATTGTTCGTGAGAAACACTATCTGGTAGTCGTAAACTAATGAAAGACATGTATGTATATGTCCATATATTTGATATGGTAGAAGTAATCTGTATGGAAAAGAAAAGTCATCTTCTGACAATAGAGAAAATCTCATTCCTTTGACATATGTGTTAAAATTGTTATGTTTGTGAAAATTTTAATGTATGTATGTCATTTTTTCCACTTGAGAGGTCTTTTGAGACATATCCACCCTAATCAGATTGATTTTTATCATGAAACATTAGGACACTAAATGAAATAAATCAGACACACAAGTTTAAATGCCACGTAGTTTCTCTTATATGAACAACCCAAAATAAAAATAAAGAGCAAAATAAAAGCTTGATAATAGGAACTAGGGAGATAGGTCTTTCTCAAATGGGAAGGTGATCAGGAGATGGAAGAGGGAGAGGAACAAGAGGGAAAGAGGATGAAAAAAGAATTGGGTGTGTTATGTACGTGCACCACCTTCCTGTAAGGAGTGTGATCATGTACTGCAAACTGTACTAGTAAAAAATAAAAACTGGAAATACACATTAGAAGGAACTATTCTTCACCGTGTATTTCAACTGAGGAAAAATAATTCAATTTCCATGTTTAGTACAAATTAATAGACATTTTCCTCTTTGTGAGTGATAATTGCCTGAACTTGAATGACAGTGGCCCGTGATTTCATGAGTGACAGCTTAGGGAGCCCGCAGAATGTCCTGTCGGAGCAAGGATTTGGCCCACTCTGGGGGCCCCACCACCAGTGCCGTTCAGGGGTGTCAGCCAGCACAGCTGGACCCCCAGGTTCTGTGCTGTAGTCAAACTGTGACGTTTGATAAAATCCAATTTAGAAAGATCTCCGAATGCAGGCCAAACAACACATTCACAGGCCCAGTCGGACCCAAGGACCTACACTTACAGTTTCTGTCTAGGGACAACTCATTGATTCTTTGAAATATTTGTTAAATTGAATTCTTTGCATAAATTAGAATATTTCATGGACCCATGAGCTATAAAATTTTTCATAGAGGTTAAGCACACATCTATCATAAAGCCTGAATAGGCCTCTTATTTTTTGGTATTAACTATAAGTAAGTGTGTTAATTCACTCAAATTAGGACATTTCTTAGCTTTCATATATGTATCAATCAATTGATCTTTCTGTCTATCTCTCTCTTTATTACAGCACTGGACACCCAAGGCCTTTGCACTGAGCTACATCCCTAGCTCTTTTTTTGAGACAGTTTCTCCCTAAATTGCCCAGGCTGGCCTAATACTTGGCAGTCTTCCTGCCGCAATCTCTCAAGTAGCTCTGACTTGTAAACTTACACTCATTTCTATTACTTATTTTCCTCAGGCTTTATAATAGTTGGACTTGTTAAGTTAAAAATGAACAAATAATGAAATAACAAAATCTTACATAAAAGGGTGTCAAGACACTACCCAACAGTGGAGAAAGATGTTTTCTGTTTGTTTTTTTGTTTCCTTAAACTTCACATTTTTTGCTGTTTGTGTTTTTTGCCTTTAGCGTGTGTTTGTCTGGGATTTGGATGAAACCATCATTGTTTTTCACTCACTCCTCACAGGATCTTACGCACAGAAGTACGGCAAGGTAAGAAATCAAGACATTATATTCCAAGACGTCATGTTAGAATTTATTTGGTTCAAAAATCAAAGACCATTTAAAACTACTTTTAACTGTTTTCATTGCAGTCAAATCTCCTCTTAATTACCTATTTCTAGTAGCTTATTGTTCTGTAATGAGAACTGCAGAATTTACAAAGCTAAGTAGAAAGTGAATTCCTTTTTCATCCTTTATAACGACTAGACTATGTTTTCTGCATCAAGACCAAGTTTCATACCCTTACGTAATTATTTTAGAAACAATTATATTAATTGAAAAAATATTTTAAAACAATAATATTCACTAATGGGCGAACTTTAAGAAATTATTTGAAGTAATCTAGTGCACAAACTGTTGCTATAGAATGCCATTCAGATTAAGCAGGATCATCACTTAACCAGTCAACTGAGAACATGCTGGCCTGTCTTTGACTACTGTCGTCAAAGTGGTATCTGACTTGGGTTCCTTTACATCCCACATCTACAGAAGTGTATTATTTGATACTGTCCCGTGTCAGCTCAATGTGTAGTTTTTATCAACCATGTGAAGCTTTGCCTTCTAGACAAGTAATGATGAATTGTGTTTAAGTGTGTATTCCTACATTGCTTGCACTTTGGGTGACTCTGTACAGTTGTCTTTTGGTATATGTAATGGGTCTTGTAAAATAGATATGAAATATTAATGATTTTGTTTAACAATATTTGCAAAAAAGAGTCTTAGATCCTCTATCATATTCATCATCTAAAATAAACATCACTAGAGTGAGATCTATACATGTGCACTACACATACAAGATCATCTACAGAGATGAGGAAAGAAGATACTAAAATGAATAACATGCATTTTAGCCCATATTTACTACTTTGTAGGGCTATTTCACAGTGGACACACTTTATAAATACATAGTCTCACTCTGCTTGGAATATTATAACAAATAGCATAGGCTGGAGGACTTCAACAAATAATTATGTCTCACAATCTGGAAGCTAGAAAGGAAACGATCAGGGTGTCTGCAGATGCATTTAGGGTGAGGAATTGCTTCCTGGTTTACAGACATCTTCTTGCTGTGTCTTTGTATGTTAGAGAGCAGAGGGGAAGAAAACAGACTCTTCTGCCTTTTTATAAGGGCCTTGACCCCACCTGTGAGTGATCCACCCTCCTGACCTGATTCTTCCCTGCAGCCCCACCTCCCAGTACCATCACAGTGGAAGTCAGAATTTCAATATGGAAATTTGGAGAGGACACGAACTTTCATCCGTAGTATAACTACAAGTTAGCTTTCTGTCACTGTGACAAAATATCTGAGATAATCGACTTCCAAGGAAAGGACAGGTTTATTTTGGGTCATAGTTCAGAGATTTTGGTCCATATTGCTTGGCCCTCTGCCTTTGGGCCTGTGACGAGGCGGCACACTATAGGGAGCCTGTGGCAGAGCAAGCTGCTCATCTCATGGAGGCTGGGAACCAAGAGAGAGGATGAGAGGGCTGGGGTCCCAGCGACCCCTTTGAGACTGCATCCCAACTGCCTCATCTCCTACACCCCCTCCAAGAGTGCCACAGGCTGGTGGCCAGGCTGTTAATACTTAACACACAAGCCTTTGGGGACACATATACAAACCATAGCACTGCAAATGATTATGGTTAAGATGTATGTATATAATATATAAGGAAATTACCCTACATAAATTTGGAGGACACACTCTCAAATTCTATTGCTGATGGAGTATGGAGTCTAAAATTCTCACATAATAATCTAAAGGATTGCTTCTGAAATAGTACTGGCTTACCAGGAGTACCCAATACATCCAGTTGAACTGCTTGTAACATTTTTGTGCAGCTAAGTTCCATATTTGGACAAGTGTTTAAAATAAACAGTCTGCTTTGAACATATAATCTCAAATAAAGGTCTTTTTAAAACAGTCACCATTCGGGACCATATCTAAATATTTATGATTTTCCCTGTGCCAAATCAGTGTTGGGATTCATCTTTTGGGATAACCATTATGTATTTTAATGTATTTCCTGACTTCAAGTATTTATCCTTTTGTGGGAATTTTGGTCTTTAGAAATAGTAAGATCATTGGACTCAAGGCAATGAGTAAAGACCATGATAGAAATATCATTATATGTAAGTTTGCTTTCTTTGTGTCATAGTAACATAAAATAATGCAGCTGCTTTTCTCAATTGACTCATAAAGCAATGCTAAGAATAATCCCAAAAGCAAAGTTCTCAGACTTCTCTCAGCAGTGGGGCATCATGGACATGAACTTGTCACCTCTCCGGATGACCACCTGGAAATATGGCATTCATGTGATTGTATGACTTTCATCATTGCAAGGTGGTGTCTAGAAAATGTTAAGTCCAGAATTTAAGTGCATGCTTCCAGAAGCATAAAACAGCAGAGGATACCAAAAGGGAGGGAAAGAAAGGAGCGAACCTCACTTATTGTTTGTAATGTGCAAGCAGTGGGTGTCACATGGTATAGGAGTAGGGTGTTTTCCCTGGCCTGTAGATGAGGAAACATATTCATAAACACCATCATGTGTGTGCACAGTTCACCATCAGTGGCAGAGATGAGTCCTGGACCTGAGACTGTTTTGACCTCATGGAGAGGCCATGCCCTTCCTACTACGATGTATTATGTGGCACAATTAATCAGCCAGAAATGCAGTATATAAGGGACATTTCCTAGAGGAGTAACTGCAGCTAATAAGAAAATAGGTAGACAATTTTGTGAGCTCTCCTTCACATTGTGATAATTTTAATTATTTTCTCTCAACCCTGGGATATTTTTCCATCAGGACATAAAACTGAAAAAATGTTCAGTGACATAGAGTGCTGCAGACAGTGCTCAGCTCCTCGTGATGGCACAGAAAACTGAAATAGCCAAGGGTGCTATAGGGAGATGCGCTTACCTTCTTCATGCGGTTGGGCCCACATTTGGCCTTGTAGGAGCTTCAAGGTGATGGTTAAGGGCAAGAACTTCTGTATCAGATGAACTAAGTTTGAAAATTTCAGTTCTCATGCTTACAGTTTTCCAACTCTGGCAAATTACTTAATTCCTGAGTCTTACTACCTGTGAATCGGGAATAACACCATCTGTCATTAGCAAAAGATAATAGTAGCATATTTCAAGGACTTAGAAGAACATTTGTTGTGAATTAGTACTCAACAAGTTGTAGCTCTTCGTAGTCACTTTCACAAATATCTCATCTAATTCTCATGATTACTGTGCTGTCCTTTGTTGTGATACAAGTTTTATAGATGAGGGGATTGGGATCATGAGGACTTAGGTATAAATTGACCAGCATCACAAGTGGTAGATGCTGCTACATATACTGGAAACCAGGTCAGTCTCATTACACATCCACATTCTTTATGCTGTTCTCTGTTATAGGGAGGAAGGTCTGTTAGGATTGATCATAAAGAACAGTGTTTTTACTTAGGGCAATTTTAAAAAATAAAAATCCTTTAGGTTATATTTTTATAATAAAATTGAAATACTCATTTAATTCCATAAAACTATTTAGATTACCTTATTTATTGTTATTATTAACATTTTTTCTAATTGTCACTTAATTATTGATATTTTTCTTAATGCCATTAAGAAACTAGGCAGTGCCTTTCAGAATGAGCGTCAGCCTACTGAGAAATAGCTAAAGAAGAGCTGTTAGCACAAGTTCATCTTGTGAAGCTGCAAACTGCATGCAGCTCAGGGCTCATTGTGAAGGGGACAGAAAGGACACTGAGTGGCTTCAGCTTCCCCACAAACTATGTGAAAATGGTGACCTAGAAGCTGGAGTTCCATAGACAGGTTCCATCCACCTAGGTGATCCTGCATTTATTAACACAAACACTCATGGAGCTTACAGACAGACAGACTCATTTCAGGCAGTGATAACTGTGATGAAGACAATAAAGCTGGTTCCTAGACAGAAGGACCAGGGTAATGTGACAGAGGAGGAGGTGACACTGCAGCTGAGACCCGAGTTATGAGGAGCTACTCATGCGGGATGGGAGAGAATGGAAAGCGACTTCTAGCAGGGGTTACAGAAGCTCCCTGAGACGGTGTTCCCAGAACGTGAAGCCTAGCATGGCCAGAAAGTGGCAGATAAGGGGAGAACAGCATAAGATAAGAACAGAGAGTTGGTCAAGGGGCGGGGCGAGGTCAGGTAAGGTAGAGCCCTGTCCTTTGTGACAAGGTATTTGGGGTTCTCTGGTTGCCTTCGAAACTGTTGGAGGGTTTTAGGCAGAGTTAGGATAAGATGGTTTATAATTGTCTGCTAAGGGGTGAATGACATTTAGAAGAACAAAGGTAGACCCAGTTGACCATTTAGGAGCTACTGTGTGTAAAACAGAAATGCTTGTGTTCATGGCTTGGACTGAGGTGCTTCTCAGCTTTTACTTTGAGTCTCAGTAACCTGCAGAGCTTGGGTCCTGCCCTCAAAATTTCTGAATTAAGAGATCTGGGATAGGGCTTAAAATTTGCATTTGAAACAAATTCTCATATAACTCATAGTCCTGAACCACATTTTGAGAATGACTAGAATAGTTTTTTTTTTTTTTCATGGAAACAACACCTTTTCT
This sequence comes from Heterocephalus glaber, assembly GCF_053883595.1. NCBI lineage: Eukaryota > Metazoa > Chordata > Mammalia > Rodentia > Bathyergidae > Heterocephalus > Heterocephalus glaber. Next base: position 12,020,828 of record NW_028258343.1, on the reverse strand, counting down.
TGGAAAAATTAATTCTAGGACATGTTCATTAGTAGTCTCAAGGAAAGGCTATGGTCAAATTAATTTGAGAAATGCTTGCATTTTATGGTCATTTAGTACAAACCATCATATTAAAGATCCTGAGATGTTTTAAAGAGTCCTCTGTCATCAGACTTAATTACTCAGTTTTCTAAAGTCTTCAATAATTATTTTTAAAGTTTGCATTTATTTGCAGCTTAATTCTTTTGTGTACTGCATTAGTAATGCTGTATGACAAGTGATGTTTTATATTGCTATTTTGGCATGATTTCCCTTAAAAAAATAAAACACAAAAAACTAGAAACTGGCTTGCCAGAAGGCTTTGTTTTGCTATATGATGATTTACTACATAAATCAATTAAAAACAGGATTCACGAATAAATCATATTCTATAATATAGTTAAACACAGTTAAACATAATCATATTTCAAAATGTGCTTGATGGAAAATAACTGAAGTAAACTGTACTCTTTTTTTTCAGATTATTTTATTTGAAGTACTTTGTAAATGGAATTCAGCTTGTGGAAAAGTCATGAGTTTATTGATTTTAGCATTTTGATTTATTAGATTAACTTTGTTTATTTGAAAATGTTTATTAAAATATATAGGAAAGGTCTTTCATGTAATTAAAAGTGCCCAGATATAATATGTATCATGCTATAATCGTAATTATTTACAATATATTTTCAGAAAAAATGACAGTATTTGGAGTAAATGCAAGAAAGAAAACATCACATTTAAACACTTGATATTTTCATTGATTCATTCTGCAATTGAGAGATAGTTTCACTTATTTAGTTTTCCTCTGATCTATTCCATGAGATTTGTGTTGAAATTTTTTTTTACCATTAAAAACTGTGATTCTCTGTGGGACCTTTTCAGCTTTGCTCACCAATTTTGGAACCAAATCTGGATTCTGTCTTCCTCTAGATTCAATTTTTGAGCTAAATCTTCTTGGATATCAGTGCCAGGATAGCAGTTTAAAGACATTTTCCAATACTTCAATCTGGTTTTGAGTAAAGGCAGTTCTTGGTCTTCGTCCTCCATATCAACTCATCTCTCTTTTCAAAGACAGTCTTTCAGAGGTCAAAAAGATCTGTTCATATTTCAAAGCTCTTTCTTCTGTCACCGGCTGATCCACTGTGCAAGGAAATGAGATCCCACCAGGAAGACTTGGGACAGGTAGACCCAGGTCACCATCTTTCCTTGAGGAGCTGCAGGTATCTGCCCAGGGCCTGTGAGGTTTCGGTGATAGAACACAATCTTTCTTCTGGTCCAGCCCTAAGATGCTCTCAGTTGAAAAGGAGCAGGGTGAGGGTTTGCTCACCCTAAGCCGAGCGCCTTCCTGAAGGCTGGGAGACATCCTTTCCAGGCTGCACAGCGAGAGCTCTGGCCTTTCCGCCGGCTCTGCCCCACGTGCACAGGGGTGGGCTCTTCCCGAGTTCACCTTATAGCTCTCAGTGGTTCCACCATCTGCCTTGCAAGCACAAGGTCCTGAGTTCGATCCCCAGTACGAAAAACAAAAAAGCAACATATGTATCCCTCTAGGGAAATCTTGAAAGTCTTCCTTCTTCAGAACAGGTTGCATTGCTTTTGCCCACAGCACGTGCGCACAGGGCGCTCGACCCTCTCTTTAATGGTTTTGAAGACTGACTGAAATGCAGACATTCTGGGTGGGGAAAGACTTTTGTAATGTTAAAGGTTGTCTGTGCTTGAAATTGTTACCTGTCTTTGGTTCTTTCTGTTTCTTAGCTCAGTCTTATTTCCATAATGTGCATTTTTAGAGCATAACGTTTTGGTATAACAGTGATTTTTTTCAGATTTTTTAGACAGAGACTCCTTTATGCACAAAATATATCCCACAGAGCATCTTTATACAAAACATAGGATACGGTGGTTCCAGGTGGAAAGAAGAGGTCAGGGAATTGGAGGCCCCATTTCTACCACATCACCAGTGCCCTCCTCCATTGTTCTCAGTCACCACTAAAGAGTTTCCAGAGTCCAGGGCTTGCTCCAGACTCAGTCTGTGAGGCAGTCATCTCATGGAAGGAGCAATGATCAAGATGTGGGAAAATCACCCTGTTTCTGGATGTGCCGAAAGGGAAATCATTTGACCTCTGAGCCTATTTGCCCTTGTAAAGGTGGCCATAGTCCATTTCCTTCCTAGAGTTATTGGATGGATTAAATGAAAAAAGGCAAATATATAAAAGTGTCACTTGGATATGAAAAATACCATCTACCTACCTCCCAGGCCAGAGAAACTTGAGTAAGAATACACATTCATTTCCCCATTGAGAAATGACCAAAGGCAGATGTTTTCAGATTTGCAGAATGACAGTTTTTACTGCTACAGAGCACAAAGGGGTACTGCAGGGTCCTAAAATATGGTGAGCTAAGATATACCAGCCAGTGATATAAAACTGTGTCTTGAAATTACCACTTACCGACCTATTTACCAGTCTCTCTTCCTTTCCCCTACCTGGCAAATAGAACAACACCAAATGTCATGTTAATGCATTATTTCCATAGCTTTCAACACCACCCATGTCACTGATGCCATATGCCATGATTTGTAACTGGCACAGCCAGCTGGTACTCAACTCTTTTTGACATGGTCTTAATTGCCATTCTCTTTTGGTCTTACATTTTATCCCCATAACCTATAAACACAAAATTCTTAGGACACAAAATATATTGCTTTATGTAACTAACTTTTGTGTATTCACTTTTTCAAAGCTTTTGGAAAATTCTCCTTCTACTTGTAAATAAAGAAGGTGAATTTTCCAAGGATCTTCCTACTACGTTATCACTTTTGAGTCCATTCCATTGCCAACACTCGCTCTTCCAAGAACTGTTCCTGATTATTTACCATGGTGGCAAGTGAAGGACTTCAGCATTTGAGCTCAGCTGCCTGGGAGGCTGATGATGGGTTTTGCAGCTGAGCACCAGTTGGCACGTACAGTTTTCATCACTGCAAAAATCTAAAATAGGAGTGTGTAAATTTGACAGGATGTAGACCAGGAATCATCTATCATCTGTTAGAGTTTATGAAGATTACGCCTATTCCCTGATTGATTGTATATATTATTTTACCTAAGTTGCAGTAATTCCTTTTCAGGGGATGGGGCGGGTAGAGAGAACTAAATAAATTGTGCTTTAGGGATCTGATTTATTTTGGAGCGTTAACGCATCATGTGCAATGAAACTATGATTTTCTAAAGTTATTCCACAGTCAGGATGCAATGGAAATAGCCCAAGTCAGAAAAAAGACTGAAGAAAAAGTGAACAGTTGCTTTATATGTGTAATCAAAATTTAAACTCCCAAAACAACTTGCTCATTTTAGTCAACATCTTTTTCTTTTTTTTTAATTTTAGACAACATCTTACATAAGAGTAGTGCTGAGAAAATAATATGGTAATCAATATGCGTTTGTATTAACCTACCCACACATAAAAGAAATTTCTAAAATAGCACTGGCTGGATTTTAAATGATAGGCTTATGAAGATAAATAGTGACTTACGTGCTTTAATAGGAAGTGATTAGAATTAATCAATGTTAGAATCATGGATCTGAGGCACCCATGTGACAGAGTTTATCCCATGCCCATTACCTCTCCCCTGGCCACAGGAGATGATTTTGGGTTTTGGAGAAAGAATAGGCCTGAGTTCAATTTCTGGGTCTGCCTCCTCCTGCTTGTATGACCTTGAGTAAGTCTGCTTAGCCATTGTAAATCTCAGTTGTTTTCTACATGAAAATAATAACAGTAAAAGTAGTCATTTGAATATGAAGATGAAATGGGCTAAGGCAGTAAAACTCAGGCATATTGCTAACACAAAATAAATACTTCCACAGAAATCAGGGATTATAGATTCTGAATGGTTGCTGAAGAACTTTGCTTTTTCTGTTTGTATCTGTTGTTTTACCTCAAAGTGTAAGATCTTCAACCCAGTGCTGTGGAGAATTCAGGATGTGCCAAAAGGGAAATCATAGGCCAGGGTGACTACAAAGTGGCTTTAGTATGTAAAAAAGCAAATGAAAACTGAATATACAGACCTGAAAAATTGCGGTTTTTCATAGTTGCTCATAATACGTTTGATTGTATGTATATTTGTGTACTGTGCATGTAAATGTAGCACATTCACATATAAAAATAAAGCTAAATCAAGAACAATGACATTTCTCAAACTCTGAGTTTGAGATACAGGGCTAAGTGCTGACTCCTTTTTCAGAACTCTGTGTTTATTTTAGAGAAATTATTTATTTTCTGTTGCATTGAATGGCTCTAGGTGATATCACAAAAGGCAAATACCTTACTAACTTTTATTTAAGCCCAACCTTACCAAGTTACTGATAGCAGTACATTGAACAAGGAAAAAGATTACATAGGTGCATTGCATTTTTTAACTTGAAGTGAGTATACTAGAAATATTGTGGGCATTGCTTGCTTCAAACCACAGATTTCTGGAAGAGACTTCTATAAGATTCCTTGAAGTTTCAGTCCTTTTATCCAGTTTATCGTCACTTACATCTTGGAGTGGTGAAGGATTAGATCGTGAACTTCCCTTGAGATTCCTTAATCCTCATCAAACCTTTTTCCTGAAATTAATGTCTCACCCATCCATTTAGAGCCTTCTTCCAAAGTACCAACTCCCTTTCTCCTTGAGCCCTGAGGCTGCCTGGCTTGGCCTGTTCACTGTCATCTCTGCCATACAGCCTGGTTTTTTCCCATCCTGAGCTTTCTGGCTCATCCTCCCATGGTCAGTCTCACCAGTGAACCTGTTTTTTTTCATTCAAGTTTTGTGCTGTCCTGTGGCTACGTGTCACAGCTTTAATCCTCCATGAAGTATATTTATTCCAGTGTCACATTAACAATACAATACAGTACAATATTCTGGGTGTGTTTTATTCATTGAGTTTTTTCACATTGGACACTAGAAACTGGTAGTGTTAAGTGCATCAGGCAGTGACCCTCTTCCTGGATATTGACTGTTTGTTAATAATGACTACTATTCCATTGAAAATGTATTGTTTCCATCGAACACGTGGACCATGAACAAATTATTTTAATCCAGAACAGAAATAAGCTCTATTTTCATATTTACCAGCTCCCCAGTTGGTAATGGGCCATATGACTAAGAAAGCAACAACATGAATCATTTGGTCCCTTAAGTGAAGTCCAGAGATGATATTTATCGAGGTGACAGTGAGGAAATGCGCTCTTATTCATCACTTTACTCTAGAGGAGTCTAATTATGAAGAAACTGCACTGAGGCACCATGCTGTGGGCTTACTTACCAGTGCATCATGAGGCCTGTAATACTGGGGCTTCTGAAATACTAACAGGGATATGATCACCCTGGAATCATGTTAAGCTTTGGATTCTGATTGGGTAGCTCTGGGGGAGTGTATAAATCTGCCTTCTGCTGGTCTGTGACCAGCACTTTGAGCAGCAATGTCATCACTTCCTACTTTCTCAGTCTTGTTTGTACCCTGCAATCTCTGCAGAGCTTTGACGTGGCTGCTACCTGGGTCACCTCTCAGAGAATCTGAATTCAATGGCCTGGGCAGTCAGAGGTCTAAAATCTGCACAATTGTTTCTCATGAGAAACCTGTGCCTTAGATATCATCCTCCCGGTGTGGAGTAGTGGGGTGTCACTGTAACCTCTCTTTGGCATAATGCCTGTGGATCTGTACTGCTCTTTCCTCCATCAGAATCATCTTGCAAAAATCCTACTGATTTACCTGTCCCCACTGATTAAGCTGCCCACTGATTTACTGTGGCCACACATCTCAAGTGTTGCTGGGTTAACTCACTCTTCCAGCTGACAATTTCACACCCACTGTCCCTTCCAGTCTTCAAAGCCCTTCCTAATTCTACACAAACCTCATCTTTGGTTACCGAGGTAGAAGAAAGCTAACGGAGGAGAATTTCCCATCTTTGTAAGACCAAATCTGTGCGCTGGGCATCTGTGGTCCTATCCCCTGCCTTCTCCCTGCACCTCACTTGCGCCCTGGCTCCAGGCCTTCTCATTCCCCCCAAGAGAACTGCTCCTGGAATGACATTGTCTGGCAGCCCACCAGTCACCCCTTCTGGATTCTTCCCACCACCAAGTTACACGCTGTGATATTCCTGTCATGACAAAGGCCTCTTGAGCCCTTTCCCCCATGAGTTGCTTTTTTCTTTCTCTGCTCATCCCACATATTGCCAGGGAAACGTTTCTATCAGAGTTTGAGGAACTACTTTGTAGCTGAGGCAAGTGGTCCTTTCTCATCTTGCTGGTGCCTCTGCTGAACTGGACTCAGGTGAGGACTCACTCCTTTTTAAAGTACTTGCTCCCTCCCCACCCTCCCTTCCCCTTTCCTTCCCTTCCCTTCCCTTTCTTGGCTTGGGTCCCATTGCCTGTGTTCCTCCTCATACACAGGTGAGCAAAACACATTCTCACCTCCAGCTCTGCGCGTTTCCTTACATCTCATCTGTGTGTGACCAACTCCTCCCCTCTCCCAGCCCTCTGCTCCTTCGTAGAAGAGCCTTCCTTGCATTGCCTTGAAATCGCATTGCTTGTCAGCTGCATCATAGTCTGTCCAGATTCTTTCCCACGAAGAATACCTGAAATACTTCTATTTACTTGGTTTTGGCTTGTCACATATCTCTCCTAATAAGGATTTAAACCCCAGAAGGACGGGGCCTCTGCTTGCTAGGTTTTCTGCTCTCTGCACAGAATTTGAACATGTCTAACACATAATGGATACTTAATGAATAGTTGACAAAGAAGTGTTCCTAAAGCCACTCTACAGTTGAACTCTCAAGCCCATCACCCCTTCACCACACCTATCTCATTTGCAAAGTTTTCCTTCTGATAGGCGACTGAATTTTATTTTATCTCTTAATACTGATTTTAAAAGTGCATGCATTCTAAGAAATCCAGGAGTGATTTCCACCTTGGCTTTTGAAGCCAATTGTCTTCTTCCCCCCGAAGAGCGTGGATTGCTTCTGTCTCTGTTTGCATGTGTCTACAAATGTGCTTCGGGTCCCAGAGAAATAAGTTGTTCTGAGCTTGAAGCCTTTAAAAAAAAAAAGTCCTCCGTTTCTTTAAAAATACATAATTGCTGCCTCTCCTGAGATATTTTTACAGTGTGTCCCAAGAGGAGGAGGAATTCCAGCTGATGGCCCGGCACCGGGCAGAGGCACAGACAGACAGTCTGGCTCCAATTTATGCTCTGCGCTAACACAGCTAATAGGCGTTAGTGTTTTGATTTAGAGAAGCGCCCTACTTGATCCTGACTTGGTTGTACACTGGTAACATCTGGCTTAGTATCTCACATTTAAAGGCAAAAGGCTATTTCTTCTCTCTTCTCTCTTCCTCTCTCTCTCTCTCTCTCTCTCTGCTTCCCTCCCTCCCTCTTCCTTTTCTCTCTACATTCAATACAATGTCTTGGGAATAGTTTCAGGATGTTGATAGAGCAGCACACAAAATAAATTGGCAGAAGTTTCGCCCTGTATTAAACTGCTGTAGACACTTTGAATCCTTTTGGAACTATAATGCACGTACAATATGCATCAGAACTTCCACACAACCTTGCTAGCCTTTTATTATCCCACTTTTCCCCTCTATCCAAGGCCTAGCTATCACTTTATATTTAGATCCCAAGCTCAACATTCACTCCAGTGAATGGAAAAACAAAGCAGCAACTCTTGATTCATAAAGTGCCTGTGATCCTATAAACATCTAATGAAAATGAGGAAACATCTCTGTATAACACTTGGGCTCCATCCAAAAGTGTATTTCACCCTCAAATGCCTGATAAAACAGTGAAACTGCAGGCGCTGGCAGGAATTCCTCAGCAGCCTGGCAAGGCTGAGGCTGCCCAGCGTCACAGGACCATGGAAAGGCCACACGTGCCATCTGTGGGTTCTTTAGCTGGAAAAATGGAGCACCATAATCTGCCTACTTAGACTTAGCTACCCCAGTTCCTTGGTAAGTTTGAAAATAATAAAAAGTAAAATGAGGTAGTTGACATTAAGGCTTCTCCAGACATTCTGTCAGAATCAAGACTATGACCTGTTCCAGGCAGTTTTCTTTGACTCGGGGCATGACTGTCGCTGCCCACCTCTAAGGAACCCTGACACAGCACCTCCTTTTCAACAACCTTGCCCTAAAGAAGCTAAGCAAACACCCTGACAAAGCCCGAACCTAAACTTAGCCAGTTACCAAATGGTATTTGGCTAAAATGCTAACTAAGCCCTGGCTGTAGCAGCAGTGTGTGATGTGGAATAGCCACAGCTTGAAAAGCAAGCAGCCAGCCCTCCCAGTGCCATGGGCCTGCGTTCCAAAGGAGTGCTCCAATACAGCTCTCATCATACCACATGCTGTGCTTGCTTGTGAAAGGATTCTTGCACTTTTTCAAAAACACTTACATTTGCTTGCATGCTTATCAGATGCACAAAATGCATTCTTCATGGATTTTCCTATCACTGTTAGGGTAGCATAGAGAGTTACATGGCTCCAAAGCATGGAATTGATGGGTAACAATCAAAAAGGAATGGTATGTTTTCTTCCATTCCCTGTAAATCTGATCTGTAAATGTAAAAAATGTGTGGAATGAACATGAGCAATTCCATAATTTTATTGAAAACTTAAAAAGGGGGAAAATGGCAACTCACAGGATAAGCGTTTAACCAACCTGTGCTCCAGAAGGAAAACTTTTTAAGTAAGATATTTCTACACCCCATCTGAAATAGATATCTTTAGGGCAGGAATCATCAGAAACATAACAGTGTAGTGTGGGAGTCGGTTTTATTGTCTTGCATCAGTGAAAATTCCTCAAAAGCAGAAAGCGTCACTAATGGAATTATGTGTTTTCATGCTGTAATTACATTTGATTTTTCCTGATATTTCTGTAGAATTTTTTGCTCCTAGGTTCATGACTAGGCAGAATATTTACAAGTTTTCTATGTCCTCTGCCTATCCAGCGCCCATCTCCTCTCAAAAAGAAAATAGTCTAGCAATAAGAATTTTTAACACAAAAGGAAAAGAATGTACATTTCTTAAAACTTGTATGCAACTTTCTGAGTTTATTTCAACAACAAAAGAAAATAAGCATTGTATCCTTGAAGGCTGTGAATATAGCTCAGTGATAGAGCGTTTGCCTAGCATGCACGAGGCCCCTGAATTCAATCCCTAGTACGGAAGAAAAAAAGTAAAGAAAGAAACAGGACAAGGGGACTTGAATTCTGAAATTCCTTGAGACAGAAAAGGAGCACTTAGTGATTCTTTCTCTATTTTTGAATGCACATTTGTTGGATAAAACAGTTTATTTGATCTGTGGATATGTTGTTCATATGGTCCTGTTGCTGAAGACACGACAAAAGAATCTGGCAGTAGAATCAAGCTGGACTGAGAACACAGTACCAGGGCACCATTAAGCCTGTGATGAGTCTACATCCATTTTTGAAAAGTGAGACATATTAGCTATTAAAAAAATGCCACAAAAATCCCTGCTGAAGAGATGTAAACAATTAGAAAAGCATCACAGCCTTCTCTTCCACATCAAATCTTATCTTTGTCCTAGTCACCTCAAAGTCCCACGACACTCCATTTCTATTTTTTAGCTTGCAATTCCTGTTTTCTAGGTTTTAATGGATGCAGAGTAAGGGATTGACAGTTCAAATACATATACACTCTAGAGCAGTGAGGGCGAACCTTTTAGAGACTAGTGCCCAAACTGCAGCCCCAAACCCACTTATTTATCACCAAGCACCAACACTGCAATTAACCCTGAATACTGAGGTTTTAGTTTAGAAAAAAAAAGAAAAGAAAACTCATACATCAACATCTTTTGTCTTAAAAGAAAAACTAATATCACACGTGCCATGCGTTCACCACCCCTGCTCTAGCGTTTCCCCCTCAAAGCATTATGTTAGGAAATACAAGAATAAAATGGGTCCTTGCAGTGTAGATAGGGAATGGGGAGGGGCTTCCACTTGCAAAGGGAATTAACATGTGGGTGTAGATGAACATCTCTTGGGCCAACTAAGGTTGCCTGTTCTTACCGTAAAACTGAAGTAAGTTAGCATTACATTTTCCCAAGTTTAAGTACATTGCTTGAAATGGCATTTATTAGAATGTTGAAAATGGTTTCATTTCTCTCCTCTCAAATCCCTACAGTCTGGCGCCTGGCCCAGCCACTCCACCCAAATCACCCTCTGATGTCTTTCAAAATAACTTCTCAGCCAAAACCAATAGTGTTCTTCTAGACTTGTCAGCCTGATTCAAAACCGTATTCTCCCTGCTAACACCCATCTGGTCTCAGATTCTATGGATTTGTCCCTTCCAGGTTTTCTGATGCCTGTGTCTTTGGAGTTGCACTGGTTGCCTGTCTCTTTGAGCTATCCCTCAACACAATTTTGTGCGTGAATTACTTTGCTATCCCTATCCTTAAACTCTCCTCACTTTTCAAAATCTTACCTCTCTCGATGCCAGGCTTTCAGCTGTTGTTGATCATGGTAAAGTAAAAATTGGTCGTGATTCTCAACTCTTTGCAGCTGTATAAGATCTTGGTTGCTGTACACAAAAATTGAGCCATTTTTGACTGTTCCCTAACCCTTTTGCTTTCTAAAAGTATATATTTTTGCCTGCGTGATACTTAGTAGATGAATTATCATTTAGTCATCCCTCACCTTTCCCTCTTTAACTCTAGAGAAATACAGTTTAGACAAACTATACACATAGTAAGAGATACTCCTGTTGATTAAAATGTAGTTCATAATTAGCAGTGGTTGTACCTTGTTTTACCATCTTTGTCATCCCACTTTAATGTAATCCTTCTCAAATCCTACAAACAAATCCTCTTCTCCAATCCTACAAACACCCACTGATTTATTTTTCTCGATATTCTAATTCTCATCACCATTTTGAAAACCAAATATCTTTCTCTTTTTAACAAATTTGCCCCATTCTCTAGTACTCCACCCAAATACCTTGCTCTAAAAGATTTTCCATAGAGTAAGTTTAACTGTGTCATATGAACTAGCTGGTTTTCTTCTCCTTTTTCTCATGAACACACTGGTTTAGATGAAAATATGTCCTAAGTTATCTCTCCGTGTGTGGAAATTCCCATAAATTCTCAGATGTATCTGCCTGTGTCTCAACCTTTCTTTTCCCTCTTCTCCCAGAATTCTGCACTTCTAAGGCTTAGATTGGTCTTTCAATTTTTATTTTAAGGCGTTTTTAATTAGTACATGTTTACAGTACATAATGATGCATTTATCATGGGGAGTTTGTCCATGTACATAACACAACTTTATTCCTTTTTTCCCATTCCCGTCCCATCCCTCCCTGCTCCTCCAAATCGTGATCTCCTTTCCATTTGAAAAAGCTCTATTTCCATTTTTTTCTTCAATTCCCTTTTTAATCCTCCCCCCTTTTGTTGTTCCCTTTCCCATTTGAAAAAATCTCCCTACTTCCTATTCATATCTTTTATTTTGCTCTCTATTTATATTTTGAGTTTCTCATATAAGAGAAACCAGACAATGTTTAAACTTGTGTGTCTGGTTTATTTCACTCAACATTATGGTCTCTAGATGCATCCATTTACCTACACATGCCTCAGTTTTATCCTTCTTTATTGCAGAATAGTACTCCATTGTGTATAAATATCACATTTACTTTATCATCTGTTGATGGACATATAGGCTCTTTTCCAAGATTTGGCGAGTATAAATTTGTGCTGCTATAATCATGAATATCCATGTATCACTATAATATATGTCAATCTTTTGTAAATGCACTTTTTTGGATAATGGAACTCTTTTTATACTGCATACTTTTTAAAAGTTTTAAATTCATACATAATATATGTACTTTGGAGGTACTTCATGTATTTCAGTACATGTATACAGTATGCATGATCAAATTGCTGTTTAGCATATCCATTTTCTCAAACATTCATTGTTTCTTTCTGTTAGAAACCTTTAAAATAATTCCTTCTAGCTATTTGTAATCTGCAATAAATTGTTAACTGTAGTTACCCTACTGTAATAGTTTATTAAACACTGGGATTTTTTTCCTCCTGTGTATTTTTATGCAAGCATTAAGCTCTTTTTTTTCCCTCCCTTTCTGAAAATTTTGTTGAATCTTCAGTACAAATCCATGAAACATCCACCTCCCTACACCTTACAACAATATTTACTTAAGATATTTTTAATACTAGTAATTGTGGTGATGAGACCTTGACCTCATTATGTGTGCATTTTCTTTCCAGGATCCCCCTATGGCTGTAACCCTAGGACTCCGAATGGAGGAAATGATTTTTAACCTTGCTGATACACATTTGTTTTTTAATGATTTGGAGGTAAGAATCTTAAAAAGTAAGAATAGTTGCTTCCAACATAAAACACTTACGTGGTTCCATGTGTACAAATATAAAGAGAAAGCACAGTTGTTTTCATGAATAATACGTGTGTACTGGTACAGATTAACAACAGAAATACTGTAGAAGAGGAGTTGGTCACCCTTCCTGTCCAGTATGAGACACTCCTGTGTTCTTGTCCTGTGTCTTTCAGTTTCTCAACCATAGCCTCTTTGAAACCTTGAGGGTCAGCGTTTCCTGGTTTCTAGCTGGGATACTTTTAGGTTACTCACTAGAGAATGTTCACAGATACTCTTCTTGGCAGTAATGTGCGTTGTGGAATTTTGAAGATAGTCAGAAACCTATCTTCGGGCAACATTATCCTTCCTCATTCCCTCTCCTTCTGCATGAAACAGTGCTAGAGCTATGTATATAGCATTTCTGATGAGTTTGAAAAAATTTATTTTCTTTTTTCTCAATCTTATTTCTTTGCCATTTCTAATCTTAACTGGTAATGGAGACAAGAGGAGGAGAAAGCAAATACAGCAAAATGAAAAGGCATGAGAAAAATTTGCCTAGGCATAGCTATATATGTACCATAACAAGGAATATAATCTGTGTGCTAATGACTTCGACATAGAATCTGAAATAGCTAAGTAGTTTGGGCACAGGGCAGAAATACTTCTTTGAAGATTGTGACTATGATGAAATAAACATTTCTCTTTCTTTTTAAAAATGACGTGTTTATCTATCTCATGGCTTCTCATTGAGATAAAGTGTATTCCTATAATCACATTGTGAATGAAGGGGACAATTATTATTACTGATCCATAACTTGTTCTAGAATTTTATACTGGAGTTTCCATTAATTACTCGATAATTTTCAAAATAAACATGTATGTCACATTACATTTGTGAGGCAGAAGCTGCAGGACCCACAGTATGAAAATCATGTCCAAGGCTACCTGCTAGCTGTGTAGTAGAACTGGGATTTTGAAGGAGATTTGTCATCACAGCACTTCTGCCTCATACTATGCTGAAAGTAAGACTGTGAGAAAAAAAGTCACGTTTTAGTGATTGACTTAAATATATTTTTTAAATTGACAAGGTCTTAAATCCAGATTTACATTTGAGACATGAGACTAAAAGTAAATGTTTCAGTGTAACGCTTAAATGTACTTTCTGAAAATCATCTGTGTTGTAACAATTTGTTGTTTTCTCTGCAGTGAGTCAGTACTTTTATTGGATAATAAAATGACTGCTTAAAGAGGTTTTATTTTTTTATTTAATGGAGGGTATGAAAGGTCAGTATTCCTAAGCACGTCTTCCAGTTTTAGATAAGAAATAATAATCACCTAAAATTTGATTTCATTGATCTTACTAGTTATTGCTATCTGATGTACAGAATGCCTTTAAATACACTAGTTAATAGAAACACATTTGAACCTTTTTGAAACTTGAAAGCTTTATATGCAATGATAAAGTCTTAAGTTCATTTTCCGGTCATTAATATGGATGAGTCTCAGTCTACAGGAGATTTTAAGTTGATTACTCCTTTCAGAGCTTTAAAAGGAAATAAGAAATTTTATATGTGATTTTATCCAAGTTTGATAGTGTTTACCTCATTTGCTTAATTATTTTTTTATTAGAAATATAGAGAATGAATGAACTTTTATTTTTTACTGGCATATTAGAGCCAGATATAATAAATTTACTACTTACCTTTTAGCATAACGCTAACATGAGAAGGTAAAATTATCATGTGATGCATTTACATCAGTGACCATCTGTGGTGCTTTAGGACTTCGTATTTTGAGTTAGATATTATATTAAAGGCATTTTTTAAAATACATGAGAGGATTTCAGGTAACTGAAAAAAATATCAGTATTGATTCTTCACTTTTTTTATTGTGTTTTTAAAATCTGATAAAAATGCTGTTTGACTTAAACCCTAAAGCCTAGCTGTTCAACATTTCTGCACCTGATCAATAACATAGTTGATTGAGTCTGCACATAGATTGATTGACTCTTCACTATTTATGCATGCACACACAAGATGAAATGCCCAAGGAAGCTAAAAGGTTTCTTAGTGCTAAGCTAATGAAATCTATGCAGTAGCTTTCATGATCTTTCAGTGTAGTTACACACATACCCACTCTCCTGCATGTGTGTGAAAGTAGAGCTGGAAAGTCAACTTTGCTAGCACACAGTGTTTTTATTTTTTTCAATAAAGCTTTCTCAACCTGATTCCAAAGGCTCCACAACTGGAATTAAGTTATTCTGCTTCTGCTGAGGAAAGAATTCCTCAAGAGAGTAACTCCACTGTTAGCCTATTGTGGGTTTTTTTCCCCTTGTATATTTAATCGCTCAGGATCTTTTTTATAACCTAAAAATCTAATTTGAGACTCAAATGCTGCAACATATGCAGCGGCAGCTGCTCCTCTCATAAGTCCTTAAAAGACACAAATTTAAATCCTAATAGACCTTTCACTATGTCCTACCCAACTGCAAAGAAGGCAAATGCTCACTCTGCCCCCCTAAGAAGAGAGTCCTCTCTGTTTAAATAAAATGTTATTTCAGTTAGAATAACTTCCAGAAAAGAAGGCACCAGGGAGTTGAGGATCACAAAAGTCAGAGAAAACTGCTGTGGATCATAACTGCAAAATATCAGCAACAACTCTGGTCACTTTATGAGACAAAATTAAAGCATTTAAGATTAGCGCTAGAATTATTTCAAATGTTAAGGTCTTTCACTAAATTTTGTTAAAACCAAAGCACTACAGTGCTTTTTAGGTATTCAGGATTGAGTCAAAATGATTCTTGAATAGTTCCTCAAAATGAAAACTAATTGAAGAACAATTATCTAGATATTCCTAAAAATGTAAGTAAGTGAAATTCAAGTTCTTTCACTGGACTGTAATCCTCGGGCAAACGTCCAGAGTCAACAAGCAGAGTTAACTAAGCATAAATTTAAGGAGAAGTTAGATTTGGAAAGACCTCAAACATAACTTCAAATACAGAATGCATGGTCCAATAAGTTTGATATACTGTTGTCCTCAGGAGTAAAAAATACATTTTTTGGATAACCTATGTATAAATTAATCATAAGAGTTAATACTTGAAATGTCAGAAAAATTGCTTTAAAAAGTAGGATGAGAGTATTAAATATAGAATTACCTTCTGATTACCAGGGTAATTCACGAGGCTTCTTCACCATCTAGTATATTATTTGATATCACACAACACTGTATTAGAAAATTTAAGTGATTGTTGCAATCCTGTCAAGAATTCTGATTCACCGGACTTCTGCCATTTGTTTAAAAAAGAATTCTTGTGTGATTAGTTATTCTTCACCAGATTATTTCTTAAAAGGGAGTACATCCTGGTGAATGAAATACCACCCCTAAGGAACTTCTAGCTGGTTGAAATTTTCTGGATTCTACCTATGAATGTAGGTAGATATTGATTCAAAACTTACTAAACCCATAACTTATGTAAACCTTATGAACACTTAAAATTAGTGTACCTGGGTTTTTGGGTTGCACATTAAAATGTACTGAGTAGGCTGTCTCTGAGTTTTATATTTTAAAGGAAGGCAGAGTCAACTGCAACATGATTAACATGCTCTGTATAGAAAGCTGGAAGCTAGATATTAAATGTTTGGGCTACTGATATTCCCAAGTCATGTAATGAAATGAATAATAACTGAAAAGCCTTTGTTCAGTATGGCATGTTTTCAAATTTAACAGATTTTTAAAAATTTTATTTTAAATGACTAGCACTATGTATAGTCAGTATCAATGACTGTGATGTAAATAATTTGAGAGAGCTAAAAGAGGCCCCAAGGCCAAGACGTACTTTTTCTGAGGTTATTTATTTATGTGTTATAAATTATAATAATTTATTATTAATCACAAGCTGAGGGCTAGGTATTTTAAATGCCCTCATCATCAAATACCACTATCAAATCATGCAATATTTCACTGGGACTTTGTAGATTATTTCAAGGCAGAATAGGACTCTTTGGTCAGGAAAGACAAATTGAATCCTTTACCCAGAAGTTCTCATTTGCTTTCTCATTTGCACACTCTAACATAACATCAGGTCAGTTGTGTGGCTATACTGACCTAAAATTTACTCCCCTTTTATTTATAAATGTTATTGTCATTTAAAATATTAAAAGCCTTAACAAAGAAAAATGTTAGCTTCTATGGTTATTATCTTTTTTCCATCTTAAAAGACTAAGACATTTAAAATAATGTCCTTCGTCTTTCAAAAAAAGCGGGAAGGCACAGAAATCTCACAGGACAACATACTCTGTGGTCAAGCTCTTCTGTTGCTGCTCAGCAGTTAGTAAATAATAGTAACCACTTGAAGTGTTCAGACCAAACAAATTTTTTTGTATATTCAAACTGGCATTGCTTAAATATGCATGGCAGAAATGGTAAGAAGAAACCCACATGATGGACCACAAAGATTCAAAAGAGAACTTTTTATCGCTAATTTTAAGATTAGACTATTTCTTACTTTTTAAAGATTAAAATTGCATTTAAATTGCTCTACAGAAACCCACAGGCCATATTTTCAGATCTCTTTGATGTATGTCACACTGTCGGATTTGCATTTTAGAGAGTAGCACTGGTGCCTTTCACTGGGACCCTGCGGACTATCCGAAGGTGGGACAGGACTGTTAGAACAGCAAGGGCAAAGGGGCTCCTTAGCCAGGAGCTCCCATTTGCTCTAAGCACACTCTTAAAATCAGGTCAACTGCGTGGGTACGCCGACCTAAAGCAAACATGGGGTGGTGGGATGGATGGACAAATGCTGCCATCTTCTGGCACAAGTTGATCTTATGGGCCTGTGGAAAACCTTACAAGTGGACAAGCATGGTTTGAAAACGAGTCACATTTCCCATGTTTTCAACAGGAGTGCGATCAAGTTCATATAGATGATGTTTCCTCTGATGATAACGGGCAGGACTTAAGGTAAGCCATGCCTTTCAGTATGCTGTTTCCTACATTAATTCAGCTATGGAGTTTTGCACCTGTAATTATTTCTTTTATTTCTTTTTAATGTATTTTGGGTGTTGCAGTACCTACAGTTTTGCAACTGATGGCTTCCATGCAGCTGCAAGTAGTGCAAACCTTTGTTTGCCAACAGGTGTAAGAGGAGGAGTGGACTGGATGAGGAAGTTGGCTTTTCGTTACAGAAGAGTAAAAGAGTTATATAACACCTACAAGAACAATGTCGGAGGTATGTGCGGCTTAGTTCATCTAATGAAGGCATCACAGGTATAGGCAGAATTCAAGTGCAGTTTCATGTTAGAGATTATCCTGCTGTAGAAAGATTCAGCAAAAGCTCATATCAAATAACATTTAGTTTCTTTGAATTGTTGGGAAAAATTTAACTGCAGAAGAAAAAACATGCATGCCTGTCAGAGAAATTAGACATTGTTTGTGAGACTTAGTGCACAGATATACAAGTTGGATGGCAAGGAATTCAATTACTTCATGAACCGGTTGTGGTGACATTAGTGTGAAAAATAGACAGGGGACCTACTGGAGGCAGTAGAAAGCAAACCTTCCTAAAGACCAAAGCCCTGATCACTGAAATAGCTATGGGTGATCATTACCTCTCTGTAACCCTATCATCATAAATATAGACAATGATTTATGTCACTTCACAGTCGTTCAACAGGTCTAAATTATCTTTTTAAAAAAATTACATGTTATCTGGCAGCATATCTTTACCACATACAAATACTGTTAAGATTATCATGGTTTTTTAAAGTTCACTTACTCTGTAGCAATATTTAAACCATTTAATACTCGTCCATATATTTGAGACATCACATCAAAGCCTATAGCATGAAGACGAAGATCCTGAATGTGTCTCTAGTTATAATAAACTTGAATGATCTCTATCACTAGGATCAATTTTAGGTCAAAAAGATTCCTAAGGTCAGTTGTTAAAGCTCTTCTCCCAGAGTGTTTCCCTTTTCAAAAACGAAAGATGTTTAAAGCACATAAACCAGGTCCAAAAGGGAATAATGCATCTAAATGTGTGCATTGTACATGTACATATATGTCATAGAATACAGTATAATAAATAATTTCTGTATAGTATACACGTCCACCAGATACATTCTTAGGGTGGGATTGTGTCAGGTCACCCTGTGTCTGCCTACTATTGAACCACACAATAGATACTCAATAGGTAACAACTATAAGAAAACAAGAAAAGTAGACAATATTAACATTAGAACTAAAAGGGAATTGGCCCCTGTGAGAGGGACGGAGTACTGCCTTGCCCAACATTCTGGAGGAAAACTCCTCTCCTAAGTCACTCTAATGCTATTTCCAAGACACTCATAAATCAAATAATTAACTTTTCAAGTTAAAAATCAATTACTGATAATATTGGTACTAGGGATAGAACTCAGGACCTTGCATTTGTGAGGCAGGCATGGTGCCACTGAGCTAAATCACTGACCCAATATGTTTAACTTTAAAATTGATAACCGTTCTAGAAATCTGAAAATACTTATCATTCATATATGTCACTATTTCTTTGTTGCAGGGTACTATTTAAATTATTTTCAATTCAACAAGGTTACTAAGAAATAGTCTCCTATCTTAAAAAGTTTATGCAACCATATAAGAGTTCATTTTCTCTCATACATCAGCAACTCATTTTTTAAATTAAGTTTATTGGTACATTTTAGGTATACAGCAGTTACATTCATCATTGGGAGGAACTTGTACCTGTACATGAGTATCTTGGTTCTTATTTTTCCCCCTTCCCCTGCCCTCCCTTCACCCCCTCCACCCTTCCCTATTTACAAAGACTTTGTTTCCATTTTTCCTTTTCTCATATTTTTTTCCTCTCCCTTCTTTCCTTTCCCCTACCCCTCCCACTTCCCCTACCCCTTTAGACCTTTTCTTCCTATTTCACATTATCAATTATTCATTTTGATCTTTATTTACACTTTCAGTTTCTCACACCAGATAAACTATTCAGTATTTACATGTGTGTCATATTTATTTCACTTAAGAGTATGGCATTAATGTGCATCCATTTAGTTATACATGTCTCTAGTTTCTCATTCTTTATTGCTGAGTAGTACTCTCTGTTTTATATATACATATAAAACACACCTTCTTTATCCAGTCTCCAGTTGTTGGGCAATTGGGCTGTTTCCAAGTTTTAGCTATTACAAACTGTGCCGCTATAAACATGGGTGAGCATATATCTCAGTGATATGATTCTTTTAATTCTTTGGGGAAGATCCCCAGCAGGGGAATAGCTGGGTCAAATGGGACCTCTAATCCTAGTTGATTGAGGTATCTCCATACTGATTTCCACAGTGGTTGCCCCAGTCTGCACTCCCACCAACAGTGGAGCAGGGTTCCTTTCTCCCCACAACCCCACCAACATTTGTTATTGGTTGATTTCTTGATAGCAGCCATTCTTTCTGGGGTGAGGTGCAATCTCAGTGCTGTTCTCATCTGCATCTCTCGATTGACCAGTGATGTAGAACATTTTTTTATATATTTATTTGCTGCTTCTACTTCTTTGTCTGAGAAATATGTGTTCATTTCAAATACCCATTTTTGAATTGGGTCTTTGAATTTGGGGGGTCTGATTTTTTTCAATTCTTTGTATATTCTAGATAGTAGTCCTTTGTCTGAGGTACAGCTGCTAAAATTTTTTCCCACTTTGTAGGTTGTCTCTTAGCTCTGTTGGTGGTTTCTCTTGCAGTGCAGAAGCTTTTTAATAAGATGAGATCCAAGTTGTTGATTCTTTGTGCTAGTTCCTATGCTACTGAGGTTTTCTTCATAAAATCTTTTCCTACATCAATGTCTTCAAGAGTTCTACCTATCAACACCTCTTTATGAAATGAGAACAGATGATACTTGCTAGAAAGTATAAATTTTAACTTAAAAAAATCTACATGTATATGTGCACCCAGTATTCTCAAACACATTTCAAGTAAGAAACCTTTCTTTTGAATGGATGTGTCATTTTGTTTTATTATGAAAACAAAAGTGACATCTTTTAAAATGAGAAATTAGTGTGCCTACATTCTTTTCTTACCATGACATCCATTTAACTTCCCAGTGTTGTCTACAACGGTCTAGGACTTGAACAGTTCTTAACTTATGTTTATAAAATAAAATACCTATAGCAGCACTAGTTTTAAAAACATTCCAGTAGCTGTATGTGATAATTACATTATTAACTGGTTCAGGATAGAAATGATTGTGATTAGTAAAAGACTAAACATTTTCAGGCAGCCGTATCTGATGCTTATGTCCCTAGGCTGGTAGAGCTCCATTACTTCTTCACACCTAACACATTTCAAAACCTTGCAGTGAGTCCCAGGCCTGGCAGTTGTAAAGTGACTGTTGCTCACTCCACCAGCTTCTAGGCTTTGTGACAGGATACCTGGGATCCACTTTCCACTGTGATGTTGTTATGTTCCCCATGTTTAGCCTAGCACCTGAACTTAGAATTTGCCCAGTGACTATCCACTGAATGAATGAGTGGGCACTCATTTATAGAATGAAGGAGCAATATCAATCTGTCTGCCTCTCTCCCCATTTCTGTCCAAATTAAAATAAACATTGTCTATACTTGACAAAAAAGAACACCAACCTAGATCTCCCAGAGAAAAAGCTCCTCTCTTGATCCTCCTTGTTCTTCGGTGTTACAGGACTCCTTGGCCCTGCCAAGAGGGATGCCTGGCTGCAGTTGAGGGCAGAAATTGAAGGCCTGACAGATTCCTGGCTCACAAATGCACTTAAGTCTTTATCGATTATTAGTACTAGGTAAGTGGGATTATTGCCCTTTTACATTAAGTAAATAGAACATGTAGGTCTAATACTATATAGATAAAAATATTTTAATTCTTAGGCAATTAAGAGTTTGAAAAGAGCAATTCATTGAGTCCATTTATTTTTAATGTGTATGTGTGTGTGTGTGTGTGTGTGTTGTGTATTTTGGGGATGCTGCTTCTCAGAATAACCAGGAGATTATATCTTTCCACCCATCTCTCTTCTTAACTACTGATAATCCCCACAGAAAGGCCACGACTTCTAATGACAAAGGAAATGGCATCATATTGGCAACAAAGTACAGGGATGATAGAAAGAATAAAGCAGGATGTTCATTTTATAAAAAGAATGTTTATTTTAGATCTTTTAGACCATAACAGATAAAATACATAATTTAAGTGCATCAGAAAAGCAAGAACAAAATCTTGAGAAATTTCTAAATTTTGTGTTATTTGAATTATACAATAAAATACTGACTTGGTAATATAAAAAATAAAGTGGATTTACAAGTTGAAAAAACTTGTGCCATGAATGCTAATTCATAAAGTAATATAAACCTGGAAAGTAATAGCTAATGTATGGGATTAATCTTTGTACTTTTCTATTCCATCATTTTATTTCTGAATTAGATGAATAAATAAAGGCATGCTTAGGAAATGAATAGCATAGCAATGCTAAGAAAGAAATACTATTTGTACTAATCGAGTACGGACACATAGAAAACTTAGCAGAGTAAAAAGAGAATCCAGTAAGGAGAGCATGAAAATAAATGGGTATGTGTCAAATTTGGCATGTAGCTTGCAACCCTGTGATGTGATGGGGCCAACACTGATAACAGAAAGTCCAAATGGCAGGAAGCCTGGTGCATAGAATGCAGGGTTCAAGGGGGGGAAGCCATGACAGAGCCCTCTGCCCAGTTCTAGATGGGTGGTGTGACAAGAGTTGAAGCCTTCTGTGCTGGTGTGAGAGACACAAGGATTTGGGGTATGGAAACCACATTGCAGAAACAGTTGGTGGAGCCAGAAAGTTTAGTCTGAGGAAGAATCCTATGTGAAACAAATCATTAGTTTCAGCTGTTAGAGATGTTAGGCTGAAAATGAACCGGGTGCTTCTCTGTCTATGAAGGAGAGAATTAGGATGAATGCATAGGAATCCTAGGAACGGATGTTCTAATTCCATGTAAGGAATTGTCTAACAAATAAAACTGTTTGAAAATGGAACCTACTGCCTCGTCATTTTTTTTATCTATTGACATGGAGGCCAAAGTGGAAAAAAAACTGATATGCAACTCCGGGGCCCCTAAATTGTGTGTAACATTTAGTAGCATGTGTATTTCTCTGAGGAGGAGGTTAACACCCTTCATCATTTTTCCAAAGAGGTTTCTTTGTAGCAAAATAAAAACAGAAATCATTATATTACTATATATAGGTAATATATAACATCTGTCTATGTTTTATTACAGAGGACTTCAGAGCAACTGTAGGGACATGTGATTTTAAGAATTAAAATCATAACAAGAAAGGGACAGTGTGAAAGATGTTAATATATGTTGAATAGTTAAATACTATGAAATTTGCTAAGTCATCCACATAATATTATCATATTGGTAGTTTCCACAAAATGAGTGGAAGGCCTAAAAACCAAACACTGTTGAATTATGTATCAGAAGCTTTAGCAAAGTTAAGTTAGCCTGTGATGCTAATTCTGCTACTTTGAATTACACTAAGGGCAAACTTGAAGGTACAGAAAAAAATGGAGTAGCATTATTTATAATACTGAGTCAACAAAAGCCATCTAAGCGTTAAACTGAGCTTTATAAATATGGTTCATCCACCTGTCAAAGGGGTTTATATATATTTTATTTGAAGATGAAGAATTACTCATGATACACAAAATGAAAAAAGAACTCTAGGAAGGAAGGAAGGAAGGAAGAGCGAGAGATACAAAGAAAGAAAAATACAAAATTCCGTATATAATGTGATCCCAATGGGAAAAAACCCATATATGAACAGAAATACTATAAATGAACAAATGTGCACTTATCTCTGAATATCTAATAAATGATCGATGTTTTTCATTTTCTTTTTTATATTTGTCTCTCTTTTACAATTTGTGTTCATAATTTAAAAAAAGAAATGATAACAACTCCAAATGTCGCAGTGTAAATCATCAAATTTCATTTCAAAACCACTCATTTTATTCAAAAATATTTTCATTCCTTAACATTTATCTACATATGACTGAATACCATTTTGTTTTGACAAGTTACTACAGCAGATTACTAAGAATAATGTACAAAACATGACGATATTGTGGACAAAGTTAAAAATACTATTTTCACGTGACCGTAGAGTTTCAGGTGGATTCAAATAGCATGTATAACCTTGTCACAATATCATCATGATTTGTACATTATTCTTAATAATCTGCCATTATTTGGGGAATTTCTGTCTGTTAATGCAGTCACACACAACACACACACACACACATGTTTATCTGTTTCCTCTCTGTTTCAGGAGTAACTGTGTAAATGTTTTGGTAACAACAACCCAACTGATCCCAGCACTGGCCAAGGTTCTACTCTACAGCTTAGGAGGTGCTTTCCCCATTGAAAATATTTACAGTGCAACTAAAATAGGTAAGGAAATTATTTTACAGTCTGCATAGAATATACTCACATGTGTGTTTGGGGAATTTTCTTAATGTATATTTCTGCTTAGTTCCCTTTTCATCGAGATTTTGCAGAACATCAAGCAAAGTGGGATAAAGTTCAAATCACAGAATCCTCTGCAACTCATTGTGTATGTACAAAATTTCTGAGAACTGTTGGCCAATGGAATTCTAAACTCAGTATGTGAGTTTTTCTGACTCATTCCACACTTCCAGCACATGTTATCTAAGTAATATTCAGTCTTGCTATCCATGCCATTTAATAGTTTAATTAATACAGTACTCCATCCTTCATACAAAGTAATCTTTAAGATATTACAATTGATCTTAGACAAAAGGCCAAGGAGCTATGAAGGAAGTAATCTTTAAAATAAAAATACAATTTTGGCATTACCAAGGAGTCACAGATGGATTCAAATAGCATCCATAAAAAAATAAAAACTTTCTTGAATCAGAAAACATAATTGAAATATTCATAAAATATAAGTGGCTGGACTCTGCATTTCCAAAAGAAAACTGTTTAGTAGCAACCAAAGAACTACAATCTTGCTTATTTATTTAGATAATTATCTTTGCCTTTAAGTAGATTTTGCATACTTGGACTTCTGATAAACACTCAAAAACAAAACTCCATCAGGCTCTGCCATCTTGAAAGAGTTAAAGAAAACAGCACATGTATTCCACCGTCTGTCAAGGAAATGCCTGGGAAAATTAATGGGTTGTGTAATGTGCCCTGAAGGTCAACAAACTTAGGTTTTGGCACATTGACAAGAGAAGTTCAAAATCCTAAAATCTCTCACCAAAAATAGCCTGCCCTGGGCCTTGTGGAAGGCTGATATTGGCACTGGCAAAAGGAGCCCCGGCTGCAGCTGTTTCTGGAGGATAGTTAAAGATAACCAAACTTTTATAAAGTAAATTGTGCTATGTACTACAATTCAGAACCCTGATACCAATCTCTTACATTTTTTATATAAATGTGTACATGTGGGCTAGCAGAATTCATATTTACAATGTGATTTTGCCTTTTGACAATTACAGTAATCTTATAAAAGGATACACATTTCTTTTGTTTGAGGACAATATATTTTTTATAGTGGCCAGATTGTTTCTTATATCTACTCAGAAAAAAAATCATTTTTCCTTTTAATGTTATTTTTTGGAGATATAAACACAAAAGTAACCATAACTGCATAGATATTCTGGGAATGAAGCTCAGAAAATAATGCCTTTATTTTAAAAACAAAGAACATGGAGGATCCCCACAATGTTGTTCTCTTGTGCAGTCAGAGCATGCTAGTGTTTTCAGTGCTGTGGCCCAATTGGGAAGCACCCTTAGTGTAATTAATTGGAAAATATTATTCCCATCCACCTGAAGAAAGGAATTGTTCATCCAGGTAAAACCACATCTTAGTGCGTATTTCCTTTCCTTAGAGGCAAAACTTCAGTTTTTCATAACAATATATTCAGCTGACTTTGTCTCTGCTACTTAAGATAAATCAAATGAAATTGATTAATAGGATTAAACAAACACATGTTGTTAAAGTTTATAATCGCTTATAAATTTTCTTCAGTATTCTTTTGGTGGAGTAAAACATGCTAACAATTTCTGTAAGTCAGATGTTTAACCCCATTGACATTATTAAAACATGAAACATACTTGTTTCATATCTGCTCTTAGTAAACACTTGTGTTATTCGAAGGTGTATGTTGTGTTCATAAACCCAGAGATCAGAAGCTACTTTGAGATGTTCAGGAGACGTGAACTTAACACTTTATGAATCTTTAGATTAATGAATGCAGTGGCTGGAAGAATAAGCAGTGCATTGTTTTTCAGGCAAGGAAAGCTGCTTTGAGCGTATAGTGTCCAGATTTGGCACTAACATAACTTATGTTGTGATTGGAGATGGCCGAGATGAGGAACATGCTGCTAACCAGGTAACTTCACTCTGAACTTTATCTCATTTATCTTCCAGGAAAAGAAAGTTGCTTTGAACGAATAATGCAAAGGTTTGGCAGAAAAGTAGTATATGTTGTAATTGGGGATGGTGTAGAAGAAGAACAGGCAGCAAAAAAGGTAACCTGTCTCAAAACAATGTTGGTGTGATATTCCTAATGCAAGCCTTTGTGTTTGCATTCTTGTAGTTTGGCCCACTGGCAGCTTGACAAATGATTTAAATTTATGGATGCAAAGCAGTAAGAGCATGAGAGGGTCAATACTTACATTCAAACCAACCATTTGGAGTCCAGCATTTTTTGCCTGAAATTTGACAGGAAATGCAGGAAAAGATTATTATATTTACTTATGTGTATAAAGTAAATATATAATAAATATAGACTTTGTACATATATACACAACACCCATGAAATGCGTATACATATGTACACATTCAGAGAACACAGACATAGGCAACTCAGTGGTCTGTAAGAAAAGTGAAGGAAAAACTATTGTTAAGCATCTGAAATTTAACAAGATAAAGACATTTAATGAGCTCATAGAAAAACCATGTGAGTGCCTTATGATTCATCTGCTGTGTGGCCCTTGTGATTGCCTAGAAGTAGGTATGCTCCATGATGATCAACGCTGTGGGTAGATTTAATAGCTGAAGACAAACAGTTAAAAGAGATTTTAATAAGCGCTATTGGAATTAGATGTATTGTTCAATCCTCTTGTGCCAACTTGTCATAAATACTTAGTGGCAATGTGTCTCACATTTTCCGTAAGATTCTCATGTGTTTCGGTGAGCCATTGGTACTTGACTGAGGCCAAGCAGCTGGCACTGAGGATATTCAGGCCATCTCAGAGCCCTTATGTATTTATATAAGTTTTTTTTCTTAATCTGGCCCATTTTCCTGAAGAAGAAACCAAGACAGTTAAAAACCATTAAGTGGTTAGTTCAACATTAGTAGGAGAATAATAACAGAATTGGCCCCCCACACTGCAAGACTATCAAACAATACCAAGATAAAAGCCAAGATAAAAGTGATAGAATTTATAAAGCAAAGCAAAATGATGATTTAGTAGTTTCAAACAATGACACATCGCCTTACATTGTTTCTTATAGAAAGCATGTAATCCTTAGTGTTCTGAAGCAATTTAAATCATTATCTAAAGTCTTCACCAAACATGTGCATGTACTGGAGCTTTTATTATCTAAGTTCTGTTTTATAAAAATATCAGCATAGTTTCATAGAAAAGTTTACAGCTATATATAAAGACAAAGGAAATGATTTTTGTTTCTGGTAAATTCAGATCAAACAAAATGGAGTAAGACAAAGTACTTCCACTGTAGAAAGTTTGGAAACGTTGTTGGCAGTCATACTTGAAACTCCCCATGTTTTTCCACCCAGTCAAGAGAGCTGGTAACACAGAAAACCCTCGGCATTAATTAGCGGTGTCAATGACTCAAAACAGGACACTGGCCCCAAGGATGTTCTGAATGAAGTTCCGGCTGTAGCCTCAAGAAAGCCAACCTGCATTCCTGACTCCTGCTGGAAACCCTTGCAGGCACGCACTGTGGAAATCTCCTCTGCAGTGTGTCAGTATCCTGAGTCCGTGATGTTTTGATTTTTCACATGGGCACCATAATTACACACAACAAACAGCAATTTTTCCATTACAACCACTCCTGCAAACATTTACATGGGTTTTAGCCTATGAAAAATATATATTTAGGTCAGGATGACTAAAATTTACTTCTTAAACAATAGCACATGCCTCTGAACGTAAAAACTTTCACATAGTGTGAAAGCTAAACTATTGTTATACCTTCTGCTTTACACCTAACACTTCAGGAGAAAAAGGCTGACTCCAAATGGATAGAAATCTTGGATAGAATGCCATTTTCAAATGGTCGTCTATGTAGGTACAGTTTTGGTGACGGTGAAGGCTTATAATTCTATGTGGAAATTCAGGTGGTTGGTTTCCCTGGTGTCTAGAATGCATGCTTTTCTTTGGACATAGCAGTAATCGCATGTGCAGAAATACTGAAGACTGTTTTGTTATCACAAATAGATCTGAGCTGAATGAAAAAAAGGCGCTTTAAGATAAATTTCCATGCTGTGCTTTAATTTGACCTACTTTGATAAGAAGAAATATCAAAGTTTAAGAATAAATATCAAAGAATAAATTTAAGAAAAATATCAAAGGATAAATATCAAAGTTTTGGAATCAGAATGAATAACTACACTCTCCTATTGAAATATGTAATGTGAGATGTATATGTAACTTTTTAAATTTTTCTAGGAGTCATGTTAAATAAAAGTAATGAGAGACGGATAGGACTAATTTAATAATTATTCTAATTGGTCTGTGTAGCCAAACTATTGTGATTTAACACCTAATCAATACACATTGCTGTGATGGCTATATTCTTCTGCTGTTACTGTTTTAAGTTTTTTGAAATTCAGACTGTATTATAAACTAGAGTAAACATATTTCAAGTGCTCATTAGCCACATGTAACTAGTGGCTACCATACTGACTTATATAGCAGTGGTAATCATTATGAGGATGATTAGTTTTTAAAGAAAATGTCTTATTCAGAATATATATTTCTATTATATACCTGAGAATATTCCATATGTATATATTCTAGAAGGTTTTCAATAAGCCCAAACTTACAAGCAGCACATTTGTTTGTCAGTTGCTATAGTGCAGGTTTATCTTTTTTATTATTGTTTCCAAAGGGATCTTTTTAGACAGATTTTTCTCCTCACCCCTTCTATGAAATTTTAAGGCCATAAAAATCTGCTGGATGCCAGCATATCTCTGGAGAGCCACAAGCCATTGCTGTGTCTAAGGTTTTTATTTTTTACCACCCAGGAACCCAATTTTATCCCCTGGGGGATGATATGTCTCCCATTGCAAATGCTCACCGGAATGCTTTCTAAATCCCACACCAGTGAAATAGATCAGCCCAACTCTACTGGCTTAAGTTGTTGGTTATAGCAGACAATAAAGATAGTTATTCCCACAGTTTTTTCCTACTTCATACAGTAGTGCTTCAAGTTATTTTTTTACATAGGAAAGAATTCACTCTTCCTTTCTCTCAAATAGACAGAAAGCCTTGGGCTTAGGACGACATTTATAGTTTTTGTTTGTAACTGAGAGATGGAGCAATGTGTTGATGAAAACTTGTTTTCCATCAGCCACGTAGGGTTTTCCTCCTTGCTGGCTTTCCCAGATGCTGATGTCAGTAATGAGATTTGTGTGGGGTGGATTGAACTGCCTCTGAAATTTCGGTATTTGCTTTTGTGTCATTAAAATCCAGTTCAGATCTATTTCTCTGTGATTGTGACCTTGCCATATTGGTGCTGCCAAACCTTCAAATATGATCACCCTTCCATTAAACTCTCCCCTGAACCTGGGTGGACAGAACATCCTGGTATGTGCTGCTGCTTCACTGAGACCGTGGCTATGATCTCTCCCCATTCTTCATTCCTGCCCCTTCTCTCTCCCATCCCTCTTCTTTATTAACCACACAGCACAACATGCCCTTTTGGAGGATTTCAAGTCACTCGGACCTCTTGGCTCTACATCAAGCACTGGAATTAGAGTATTTGTAACTGTGTTCTCTAGCTGGAGATCCATGGTTTTTTATATTTCAAGTACACTGAATTTTTATGTGTGATTCAATGCCTCTGGCTCTACACATATAAATTGTCTTAAAGGATAAAATCATATTCGGAATGAGAATTCCAGAATGAAGAATTCAGATTGCTGAATGGAATTAAATTTTAGTGCTACAGAAAGGAAACTCTATGGTCTTATATTTACACCACAATAATGGTTTAAAAAAAATCTGTGGAAATTGCTGATGCACAAGGAATGAGTCCTAACTGGAATGAACAGCTTTAGCGAAGAAATCTTAACCCTCCCAAGTAGCAGCACCTGAGCTCCGTGTGGCAAGGTGATCAACAACATTCCTCAAAATGGGAGATCCTCTCAGCCCTGAGGTTTGAGTATGACTTTAGCCTACCTAGCCCAGAAAATCTGAATTGGAATGCACTCAGACTGTATAGGGGCAGTCCTATCTAGACCTGTAATTTGTGTAAATTATTGATGAAAATAATTTACTGTGACTTTATTAGCAGCCGACTTTGAAAGTGGATGCAATTTTTCTGTAATTTGTCGGGGAGGGGCCGAGAGGGGAAACAGGAATATAATATTGTCTCTTCTTTAAGTTTGGCAAACAGAATGTTCATACTGATGTGTTGTGCCTTAAAGACAAGACAGCATTTGTGTGTTACAATGTAACTTTGGTTAAAAAAATCTCTGTAGATAATGAAAAACTAAATCCTTTGTACTAATTATTAATATGACCAAATTTAAAATTCAAGCTATCAAAGTTTAAGACTGTATCAACAAGAAACCAAGTATTTGTTGCAAAAAGAAACCATCCGTAGTAATAAAGGAAAGCTTGTATTTTATTTGGGTTCTTAATAATTCCATAATTGTATGAGGCAATTATCTATGCATCCAACCATAAGGAGAAGGTTTGCGAGAGACTGTGGGACCTTTATGTAGAAAGTAAAATGTATGTAGAAGTCTCAAGTATCTTTTCTTACTGAAAAAAACTAAGGGCCATATTCATGACAACTTGCATGATTTTGAGTTTGAGACTTTTGATCCATGTGAATCGCGTAGAGAAATATCTTAACATGAAAATTATTGCCAGTTATCAACCAAATGTCTTTAGAATATGGGGTGGACATAACTTAAAATTCACATGGAGTAAATATGACTTAAATACAACTAAGCACATTTATTCCCAATGCCACTTGAGAAAATGAATTGTCATCAGCCATGAAAGGTGGATGGGCCAGATGGCTTTGAAGGAATGAAGTGAGTCTGAAAATTTCACCTAGAATATCATCAGAAAACTAAATTACACAGTGAGCCACATCCTGGCAGCTTTACCAAATTACAACAGTGAAATAGTACTGGTTCTCTGTCTTAACACATCAATCCAAGGTCTTCACATTACAGACTTGGGTGTGTTGGATTTTGCCTGTTCTGTTAATGAACAGTGGACTGCATTTGTTGCAGCAAGGACCTGTCATCGTTGTGTTTGCATGTTTTTTTTCTTGGTGTGTACCCCGTGTTGGCAACATGATACAGGTTCTCCTGTCATTTTGTATGACATGATCTCCCTTGGAGAAATTTAAGACTTTGAGATCTACAGTGTTCTAGTAGTGTCTGCACCTGCAGCTGTGTATTTAAAGCAGCACAATACGGAGTCCAGATTTGAGTCAGTGCCGCTTATCAGAGGCTGGTTCACAATAGTCCATCAGCTGAGGCCTCCGAGCCTTACTTGAGGTCAGTGCTTTGCTCACAGATCACTGCGTGCACTATGGAAACACAATTTTATTTCATCAGACTATAAACCTGATTTTCTTCATTGACTGCTGAGGCTAAGTTTATGATGGGCAGAAAGATGAGATCCCAATTTCATCAGATTAACCTTGTTCCTTAAATGTTGCTGCCTCTGCCCCCAAGTACTACAGCTAGCAAATTATGGTTGGAATCTTTTTAATAATACTATTACTAAAATAATAATACAGTTTATACTTCTGTTAACCTCTAGCTTGAAAAGAGCTATTTAAAAAGTTAGAGTTGCAACTGATTCTCAGTGGTTTGTGCACTAAAATCTTTAGTATTTATTACTGTGAATAAAAATTATTTTTCTTGTACAGCCAGTTTCTTTAAAAGACAGAATTGTCACACTACATCTAAATTTTTGGATTCAGTTTTTATATCAAGTGAGCAATTCCTCTTATGTTACTAAAGGTCTGGGCACAGAAAGAAACACCAAGAAGCTGTCTGTTATCCTCTCCCAGTGCTCCTTTACACACACACACACACACACACACACACACACACACACACCTTCTTTCTGGTTATTTGTGCAGAAAACCTGAATGTGACATTGGCACAGAACAGCTTGGCAGATGCCAACAAGATGCAGGCACAGCCTGGTCATGTGACTTCAAGCATGCTGAAAGTAGAACTCTTCCCTCCCTGTCTTAGAAGCAGAAAGTCCTCTTCCTTCCTGATCAGAAAAACAAAACAAACCAACAAATAAAAAACTAGCTCTTTGCCAGTTCTATTTACATGTGGAATATTGTGCCTTATTGTAAACTAGTTTGAAAACTCTTCTGTAACTAAAATGGATTGTTGACTTTTAAATTTACAAAATGGGTCTATTACTAGGAAAGATAACCACCTTGTGTTGCACCTTAAAAAGTATCAAGGCTGTATAATTTCAGTAATAAAATAGGTGGCCTGACAATGACACTATAGCATATGATAAAGACACTATATCCCTGAAAATGTATAAATCAGATTCAGAGTCAAAAATATTTTAGAATCATATAGTTTAGTCACAAAGAAATAGGAACACCTGTCTCTAAAATTTTTTTTCCTTTAGTCTCTGGTGAGCTAAGATTCAAAATAATGTCAACAGCATGCTCCACTATGAAGTTGTTTTTGTAAAGCACATTTGTTTATGACACACCTACATTCTCCATGAATATGGCATTTAGTATTTCTTTTAAAACAAACATAAGCATCATGAGCCAAAGTTGCGTTTTGACTCCCAACTATGGTAGCATTATGGAAATCTCACAGTCAAAGTCAAGGGATTCTGTTATGTATTAGTACAGTATAGATTATTGGGGCCTACCTAATTTAAAGAAATGTAAATTAATATTAAAAGCTTGTAAAAATATGTACATCTTTACTATTTCTCAATAAATACCTTTGCAAATGTTTCCATTTTCTTCATCCTGGCATTTTGTAGAGTCTTTATGTGTATATTTAGTATGATTCTAAATCCTGTGCATTTTTTATTTAGGTTTCTTGATGTATGTAGTTGCTACTCCTTGTGCCTAAGTTGCACAGTTTGCTATTAAGGTAACTGAGATATAACACGGTAAAATGTCTCTAACACCTTAAAGTGGCTGGTTTACTAAGAAGATATGGGTTGTATAAATTTTTACAAATAGATATCTTTATTCAAGTAGAAAGCATATTGTAGCCACAGTTCATTAAAGTGTTCCCTGTAGGTGAATGGACTGTTGTTATAAGCTATGGATTATAGTTTACAAGAATCTTTCAAGAAAATAAAGGAGTATTTTTCTGATATGGACTTAGCAGCTCCTTTATTATCTTGTGTATAGCATTGATTTTCTTTATAAATCTGTTGTTCACTTGGAAATCAGAGGCGAATGTCAGAGCAACTTCTGCCTATTTGGAACTTTTAAAAATTTATCCTCCAAATTAGCAAAATCTGAGTGGAATTATGTGAGAGCATTCTGATGAGCAGTGAGCCTTATGCCCTACCAAAATTAACTAGGGTTGCCAGGAATACAAGAAATATACTTAGAATGGGTTGCCTATGTAAACTTTCTTTATATCCTCTTACATCTGTTTACCTTTGAAATCTGAGTTAGCGAGGAAGATTAAATCTGTGTACCACATTCCACTTCTCCCCTGGACTCCAAACAAGTATATCTTCATTGCCTGTGTCTTCATCTGCTTGTAAGAAAGGTCCTCTCCAAGCACCAAGTCCAACCCAGGGCTTGTGCTTCTGTCAGTTCATGTCTCCCACAACAACCACCCAGGCTGTCACTGTATCCCACCCAGCGTATCCCACCTGGATCACTGCACAAGCCTAGCTGGATGTCCTGCTTTGGCTCTTCCACCCTGTCAACATCACGGTAGCCAGGGTGGCCTGAGATCTTGTCCGTCCTCACCCCGAAAACCTCCATCAGGGGCTTCCCACCTCACCCAGCACAAAAAGCATGGTACTCAACAATGAGTGTGAGTCCTTCATGAATGGTCTAGGGGTCATCATAAGCTGTCCATCTTCATGCTCTGTTTTGCTCTGGTGCATTCCACACTATCAAACAGGCACCCTTGTATTCTTGGCAGGTACCTGCACCCACCTGCAGCAGGACATCTGTGCTTGTTATTCTTTCTGAGTGAGAAAGTTTCCATCCACGCATCTGCAGCACTTGTGTTCTGAGTTTTCTCCAAGTCTTTACTCAGCGGCCACTGTGGAGCTGAATAGGTCTCCTTCTATAAAATTACACATGCTTCCCTGGAGCTTCCCATTACTCCACTTTACCATTAAACTATGCTCAATCCTTAGGTTTGTCTAACACTGTGTATCCATCTTTTATATTATATGGCATACCCATAATGATATATGCTCTGTGAAGACATGGGTTTGGTTTTGTTTTATTCATTTCTATATAGTCAGTGTTTGCAGACATATCTACATAGTGGGTGCTCAGAGTATCTGTTAAATAAATGTTTACACAATGAGAAAACATTTATAGGGTCATGATCAGGAATTAAAGAGACTTGTACTGATAGAACTACATTGCAGCTGAAAAAAGAAAACATACAGGTAAGTTTGGAGGAAAACAATGTAAGTTATTACAACATACTAGAGTGTTTTATGGCCTACTAATTTATGACAAAAAGGACCAAGGATGGGCATAAGTAAAGATGTATTTGGAAAGAGGTTATTCATCACCCAAGAATGCTCTGCTGGGTGAAAGCAAATGTAACGATGGAGCGACCGCATCCTTACTTCTCTTATTTTTTAAAAAAGTATACAGCATCAGTAGATTTAGTGACTTAATTTATTTAAAGCCACAAAAATGTCATGTCAAAAAGCAGATCCCTCTGCAGGTGCTTTGAATCATGATTCTGAGTCCCTGACATTAAAAAAGTGAATGATTCTCCTTAATGAGAAAGATAGCTATTATTTAATATCTGTGCATGTTTTTCTATTTAAGAAAACAGTTACGAGGTGTCATCCTTAACTGTTCTCATACATGGGCCACTACATAAGTCAGACTTAAACTGAACTGGGTCAGAGTCAATTCTTGGAGTACGCTGTGGTCAGCAAAGCTGCTCCCTCAGAACGTCACAGGTGCACATTCACTGTACCCAAGCCCCAACTTTCGGTGAGAATGGCAGCCATGACCACTTTGAGTTCTCTCAGACCTCTTTCAAACCTCTCTCAGGACCACATCAGCGCACATGTTGAAAAACGATCCAACATAATATCCGAAGGAATCACTGACAATCACATCACTGTACACGCCAGTTAGTTGCATTCCTAACAAAAATTTTTCTCTGGGGCTATATTTTCTTGTCGTGACATCTTTGGCTTTTGTGTATGGCAGCTGCTATTATGAAATCATCTAAATTCTCATCTGAGCTTTCAGTGAAAAACGTGTGCATGGATCAGGAAACTCCTAGTAAATCTCTCTCTACAGCAGCACAACAGAGCGGGAGGGAGTTAGAGTGGAACTGCTTGTGGAGACACCAAAACAGCCTTTAAAATGAAGAGGCCCAGAGGAAGTGAGTCCTGAGCTGCAACTGGAAGGACAAAAGCAGGAAGGCCAAGGGAAAGGGGACAGGAACCGTAGCATCCATACAAAATGGAAATACAAGGGAGGGGTGGTGCAGCTAAGGAACTGCAAACAATTCTGGTTTACGGAGCATTCCAGTGAACAGGGAATAGTAAGAAATGAGCCCAAAAAATAAATGAGGCCAGATCATAAGTATTTTCTGCTGATGAGTTTTGATTTTATCCTGTGATCAGTAGATGTCAAGTGAGAGGGTCATAAACCAGGGGGGTTACGGTGCCCAGATTTGTACTTATAACAGTTCCTCTAGCCACACTGTGCAGAGTGAGGGACCGGAGAGGCTGGCACAGAGTTAGGGATAGATTCCTGGACGAGTGGGGAAAGAAGCGCACGGATTTAAAGAAGTTAACGTGTTCATGATAATCAGAAATTAGCACTTATTGCTGCTTCTCCTCATTGCTCAGGCAAACCCAGCCTGACCTCCAGGTTTTCAGCATGGACAGTCTGGTAGACAGTACTGCAGGTCTCAAGAGGTCAAAACCACAAAAGAAGAAAAAGATTCTGATTGCTGTTTTATTGTGGTTGGTAGGCTTATTTTTGAAGAAAGATATTAACTCCAGTATTTTAAAATGTTAATTTGACTTAGTACAATTGTCTTACATGTATTATATGTTCTTTGGCCTAATAGGCATATATGATAGTTAAGGTTATAAGATCTTACAAGATAAATAAATGAATTTGATGATGGAAAAATTAAAAGGGTGTGGAGGGAGAGGGGAAAAGAAGGGAACTGAAATGTGTTATATACCTGTACCAGACCACCCTGTGAACATAATCATTATGTACTGCAAACATGTACTAATAAAAGTAAAAACAATTTAAAAATATAAACATAATAATGTCAATTTGGAATGAACTGGGCCAAAAAGTAGAGTTGTCCAGTAGGAAGCTGGATTTGCAGCAGCTTGCTAGTTTTTTTCTTAAATACCTAGCCAGATCACAACTGAGTTTCTCTGAGAATAGCAAGTGAAATCCTAAATGATTTCATCAAATCATATTCATCAGTCATTTAGAAAGCATTTACCATTTATGTGAACTTGAACGGTGCCAGAGATGTAGAGGTTGTGATTAAAATATATGGTAAATGTTCAAATTTTTAGAATGACAGTAAAAAACACAGCCATTAATTCCTCTCAAAATATTACCTCTGTCTTGGAACCCACTTGCCCCATTGTTCTTGCCACTTTCTGAAGCAGTTCTCGAAGTCCTCTGTCCTGAGTGTCTTTAGTTGCTACTGTGACTGCCTGGATCAGTTCAAAACATTTACTTTGCATGGTCATTTTGACTTTGGGAAGAGCCAGAAGTAGTATGGTGCCAGATCCAGTGGATAAGGTGGATGACAACACATCATAATGTCATTTGTCAGAAATTGCTGTAAATGCTTAATAAAAGGATCAGCAATTTGATGAATGTTTACATTTTTAAAAGTTTTACAGTAAAAGATACTGGCCATTAATCTCCCTGAAAATATTCAAAGTACTCCCTCTCACTTTGAATACCATCCCGTAGTTCTTGGCAATGTGTTTTTTTACTATAATGTGTTTTTATTAATCAAAACATTAACCATCATTTTTGATCACCCTTTGCAAAATATATATGCAAGGGTACCATTTAAATAGTTAATTTATTATTTGGGGTTGCTAATTGATTTAACTTCATGCTTTTTCTCATCCTCTGCCTCATTCCAATGTGCAATAAAGATAAACTAGTAATACATCTAGATTTATAAGCCTGAAGAAATTTAAATGCCTCTATAAAGTAAGCATGAAGTAGCTCACATCTACTAGGAAACATGCAACTCTTAATTTATTTGGAAAAGAAAGCAAACATATTAGAGAAAGAGCTCCAAGACAGAATGACAGCTCACTTAGTCACTCTTAGATTAATGTATTAATAAACATGGTGATCATTAAAAAATGTTATGATGGAATAAATTATTCTATGAGGCTGGACAGCAATCTCCAGTTTGAGAATAGAAAGTAAAATGGATGCCAAGCACACACCGGTGAAAGCATTCTCTTCGGTTCATGCAATTACCTCTACAGTAGTTATGAGAACAGCAGGGGTAGGGTCAGAGAGACACTGGCAAGGACCCTAAGAAAAGCTGGTATAATTTCATTTTTAAGCTTTAAAGATTTACAAGTGAGAAGTGTAGTTTCCAAATTTTGAGCAGCCACTGATTACACAAATTTTGGGCGATGTAGTTCTGCTTCACTGAAGAACTGGTTTTAAAGAAGAGAAAAGGGGATGGGCATGGAGGTACTTGCCGGTAATCCCAGCATTCTGGGAGGCTGAGGCAGGAGTATCAGAAATGAGACTAGCCTGGTCAACTTAGTAACTTAGCAAAACCATGTCTCAAAATGAACAAAAGGGCTCTGCGATGTAGCTCATTGTGAAGGTCTTGGGTTCCATCCCCAATCCCAAAAGGGAGGGAGGATTTCCCTTGCTTCTGCCCCAGTGGAGCAGACATGTTTATCTTTGCATCTTCTTTTGTATACTTGAAGCCTTTGCTATTGATTCACTCATTCACTTGGTGTCCACAAGACAGAGAGAGACCGATGGTACCACTGTAACAAAGGGAGCACATAGGATGTAGTCAGGGTTTGATTTCGTCACTAGCTTTGGAACAGGCTCCAGAGCAAGCAGGCTGATGGGAGGAAGAGGAAGGAAACTAAACTTTGAGGAGACTAATAGTAATACAGGAGGTTACCATATTTGACCACTTTTTTCCTGGTACTGAATTCAGGGCCTTCGCGCTGAGCTACATCCTCAGCACCACCTCCCCTTTCTTTGTGAGACAGGGTCTTGATACATTGCCTAGACTGGGATTCAACCTCCTGCCTCAGCCTCACAGAGGGCTGGGATTACAATGTGCATCTCTATGCCAGGCTTTGTTACTTCATTGAGTTAGTCCTGTCTTGGGTCTGTAATATTATGTATTATTATTTGCATTGTATAATTTAGCTGGCCCCCAAGGTCACCTGATTTGTAGGTGATGCAGACAGTTGGAATGTGGGTCTGACCGATGGATTTTACCTGGACTATGAAGTTGGCTCCTTGCACTGTGTCTGCTGTCTGGTTACTGCCGTTGAGTTGCTCAGAGGTGGTGGAGTGAAGATCTAAGGAAAAAAATCAGGTGCAGCTGAAGGCTAAGGAGTTCACTGTAATCTTCTCTTCCCATAGATACCAATGCCGCCTGAGCCACCTCTGTGTTGCTTTTGTGAGAAATGGCGCCCATGCAGCAAAAACCTTACCTTTGGAGCTAAGTGATAAATCCTTACCTCATGATTTGGCTTGGCACCACAATTATCCCCAGCCCTTTATGAAGACCCAGGATATCACTACCGAGTTAAAGTTGCTGACTTGATTAGCATTTAGGTTAGAGCACATTTTCCAGAGTCCTCTTTTTCAAATCGCCATCACTGGGTCCAACACTCATATCAACAAGTCTTAGCACAGCTGGCTTGTAGACGCTCTGACCTAAAGAGAGATCCCGGGGGAGTCCTGGACAGGCTTTTGACCACAGTTGGGAAGTAGGAAGGTTCTGGGGCTGCCTAATGTGGGGAATGAAAATCACAGTGGGCCACTGTATGGAAGTTCCTAAAGAGTGCAGAAAATATTTTCAGAAAAAACTTGACCAGTTTTGTATCTTTCCTAAAATTCTATAATGTACACAGTTTTTAAAATTTCAGTGAAATGGCGATTAAAGTTACTGTCTTGATGATTTTTCAGCGTGGCATCAGTGGTATTAAGTTCGCTCATGTGTGCAGTCATCACCACTGTCCATCCACAGAACTCTTTTTCATCTTACACAACTGAAACTTTGTACCCACTGAACATTAATTTCCCATTTTCTCTTCCGCTTACTCCCTGGTAACCACCAGTCTCCTTTCTATCTCTGAGAATTTGACTTTAGAAGCAGAATTGTGTAGTATTTATTCTTATGTGTTTATTTCTTTTAACATAATGACCATAAGGTCACCCTTGACTTCTTTCCCTTTTAAGGCTGAATATTACTCCATTGTATGCTATACTGTGTTTTAATGATACAGTTGTTTTCTCATGGGCATTAAGGTTACTTCTAACTTCTGGCTATTGCAAATAACAGTGCTATGATCCTGATTGTAGTAACACCTCTGAACTCCCACTCCAAACTCTTTGGGGTATCTATCCAGAAAAGGAATTCCTGAATCATATGTTAATTCCACTTTAATGTTTTGAAGAGATTCCATACTGTTTTCCATCACAGGCACACCATCGTACATTTCCACCAGTAGCTCATAAGTGTTCACATTTTTCCCACATCATCACCAACACTAAATTTTTCTGTTTTGTTTCCATTTTCTTTCTTTTTTTTTTTTTCGAGTTTTCATCGTAATGGGTGAGTTTTCATCTTACTGTGGTTTTGGTTTGCATTTTCATAACTATTCTGGTTTATTGGTAACTATTCTGATTTATTGCTTCTTTGGAGGAATGTCTAAATCTTTTGCCTGTTTTAAAACTTTTCTGGTTGTTGAATTGAATATTCTTAATATTAACTCCTCATAACATATTTGATTTACAATATATTTTTGTTCATAGAGTTAGGATTTCAATAGCTTGATAGCAAACCTAACTTCTTTTATATACTAAATATCACCCTTTTTAGGAAATCATCATACCTCTGGACATATGGTTCAACCCTAGTCCATAAGCACACCCCATTCTATTTGCCCTGGTAATTTATCTGTCTAAAGATGGTCATACTCCATCCTATTTCCCATGGTAATGTGTTGAAAGCTGAGTACAGGACCAAAGCCATGCTTATGCAAATATAATCCATGACATTATCTCTAAAAAAAAAGTTATCTTTCTGAGGCCAGTAGCTGTGGTGGCTACATCCATGTGCACTGCCAGGGACATCTCTCCTACCCTACTGGGAGAGAACATGAATAGGAAGCCAACTGGGAGGAGACAGAGGTCAGACATCCAACCCTGGCAATATTGCCACAGATTTAGTTTCAGTATGTTGGGAGACTGAACTCCAATGCAATAATCATAACTTGATAGTTTTTTCAATTCATGCACCAAAAGCTTTTCTTTTGTCTCTCCCTTAAACTTATCTGATTTCAATTCCTGTCATTTTCAGTCAAGAGGATGCACACTAACATGCATTTGTTTGAAAATGTTTTTTCTTGGAGACAACAGTCCAAAGTGTGCCCTTAATCAACGTGTGGGTGAATAAAGGAGATTAGAGTTGGTCACCCAAAGTCTGTAAAGTGGTTTTGCCCCCCACCCACCCGCTATTACTATCCCTAGATCTGCTGATTCAGCCACACACTGGCCAGAACTTTTAGGGCTGGAAAAGACATGGAAGGGAAGAACTAGAGCTTTAAAAAATCTCAAAATGGTTTAAAATTGTTTCTTTAAATTATCTCCCCCTTCTAAATTATAGTGCTCTGGATGGATCCTGGCACCTCCCTTTAAGTCACCCCACAAATTTGCCTATTGAGAAATTGGAATCTCAGTGCTCCTTCTGCCTCTCCTACCTCACTTCCCACCCTGTGAGCACATCAACTAATTATCTGTGAACTCAAGTTTAGAACAAACTTAGCTAACTGGGTGTCAGATTCTATGACCACATCTGAATGTTTCTTTGGAAAAAAATTTAACCTATAACTTGAGTGATTACAGTCTCACTTGTAGGCGAGAAACACGCCAAAGAAAAAGAGCAATGCTGAGTCATAGAAAGTTTCCATCACTGTGTATAACCACAGCCAGCATGGTGGTTAAGTGTGCTGCTATTTGGGATGGGATGGCCTCCAGCAGTGCATTGCTGGATGCTTCATCGCCAAAGTAATGAGAATGAGAGTTGGCATGACCACTAAGAGGTGAGCCTGGTGGAGAGCAACTGGGAGCAGCACTCTCAAGGGGATTAATGC
The DNA here is from genome assembly GCF_053883595.1 of Heterocephalus glaber. Taxonomy (NCBI): domain Eukaryota; kingdom Metazoa; phylum Chordata; class Mammalia; order Rodentia; family Bathyergidae; genus Heterocephalus; species Heterocephalus glaber. The sequence goes on along the minus strand of NW_028258343.1, from coordinate 11,979,585 downwards.
TGTGCCACAAGTCCTGAGGGACTGGACTGGGTAACTCATCACAATCCTGTGATAAAGAGAGTTAGACTTCTTCAACTCATTGACTGGCTTTCTGTTGTCCTATCCAACCTGTGTCGCACATGTGTTTGCCACTCATGGTGCTGCATACTGTGAGACCTTAGCCAGAGGCCAATGCCAGCCCCTAGACACCCACAACTGGGAGCTACTCTTCTTTTTACTAAAGCACCCGATCTCAGGCATTTTATTATAGCAATAGAAAATGAACTGAGTGTGTATGTTTTCTTTCTTTTCCTACTTTTTATGTATCTCCAGTATTTCCATTCTTCCATCCACACTGAAAATATGAACAAAAACCTTTTATATCGACAAAAACCTTTCTTATTTTTGCTTTTTAAAATTTGTGCTGTAATAATTACACTCACATTAGTGAATTGATACCTGTATGTGTGTCCGTGTGTGTATTACACATTATATAAATATATATTATATACATGCATATTATAGTGGCATCTTAGTGGTACCTCAGTTCACGAACTTAATTCTTTCCATTATTCTGGTCACAAATCGAGTTGTATGAGAACCAAATCAAATTTTCCCATAAGGTCAACATTGAACCTACCCATTGAAATAGATACAGATATAGATACAGATATAGATATAGATATAGATGTAGATGTAGATGTAGATATATTTGATGTATATGTCTTGATCATTTTAACTCCTCTTCCTGACACTGCCCTTCTCCCTTCCCACCTTCCTATTTCTACAAAGTCTACTTTTCTTTTTCCTACCATCACTCTTTTATATTGGCCTTTATTTATATTTTGGGTTTCTCATATAAGAGAAATCATGCAATGTTTAGCCATCTGTATCTAATTTATTTCACTTAGTATTATGGTCTCAAGTTCCATCTATTTTCCTACAAATGACTGAAATTTATCCTTCTTATGGGCTAAGTAAGCAATATATTGTGTGTATATACCACATTTTTAATCTATTCATCTGTTGATTGACATATAAGCTGCTGCTATCATTTAGCTATTGTGAATTGTGCTGATTTAAATGTGGGTATGCATTTATCACTGCAATATACTATCTTTAACACTTTCAGAAAAATATCCTGAAAAGGTAAAGGTGCATTAAATGGAATTTCTATGTCTAGTTTTTTGAGGAATCTCCATCCTCATTCCAATAGTGGTTATACTAGTGGGAATCCCAGACAGCATGCAAACACGGAGTTAGGAGCAAAAAGCTGCTTTAATAATGCCAGTGGCTGAACAAGTGACTCCTGTCAGTCTCGAGAGCCCTACATAGAAGTTTGTTCTTTGTATACCTCTTTGTACATTGATGAGGCTTAATTTCATAGAGTTTCCCTGGGAATATAGCAAGCAGGATTTACACAAAGCAAAGCAGCAGTGGAGGAAAAGCAAAGTGTTCTGACAGGACTTTCTCAGTCTGTTACTCTCCTTTGGTGACAGATTACAGAAATTTTCATGATTACTCAGATACATTCCACAAAGAGCATAGTTACCTACTTAACCATAGTTGCCTAATTACACAGAGGGGTGGTTTCCTCTCGCACTAGTTTATATTCTCAAAAATATGTAAAAGGATTCTTTTTTCCCCACAACCTCACCAGCATTTACTGTTTCTTGAGTTCTTGACATAACCATTTTTACTGGAGTAAGATGGAATCCCCGTGTTGTTGTGATGTGGATTTTTCTAGTGGCCAAAGATGCTGAACATTTTTTCATAAACTTATTGGCCATTTGTACTCCTTCTTTTGAGAAGTGTCTATTTATATCCATTGCCCATTTTTGGAATGGATCTTTTATTTTGGATGGACTTTTTTTTTCTTTTTTAGTTCTTCACATATTCTAGATATTAATACTCCATCCAAGGAGTAACTGGCACAATGTTTTCCCCATTCTGTTGGTTGTCTCTTCACTCCATTAACTGCTTCTTTTGCTGTGCAGAAGCTATTTAATTGATTTGATATAATCCCATTTGTTGTTGTGCTATTTTTGTACAGTTCAGGTTCTGTTTAGGAAATCCTTGCCTATGCCTGTGTCTTCAAGAGTTTGACCGATTTTGTCTTCTAGGAAATTCATTATTTTTGTTTGTATATCTACCTCTTTGACCTATTTTGATTTGATTTGATTTGAGTACAGTATGAAAAACATGGATCTAGATTCATTCTTCTGCAAATAAATAACCAGTTTTTCTGGTGCCATTTGTTAAAGAGGCTGTCTTTTCTCTTGGTTATGTTTTAGACTCCTTTGTCAAAATTTGGATAGCTGAAAGCATGTGGATGTCTCGGCATGGTTTTATCGCACTAGTCAACATATCTATTTTTGTGCCAGTACCATGCTGTTTTTATCACTGTAGCTTTATAGTGTAACTTGAAATCCAAGATTGCAATGCCTACTGCTTTGCTTTTGTTGCTCATAATTGCCATGGCTATTCTGGGACTCTTCTGGTTCCATATAAATTTTAAGATTGATTTTATAGTTCTGTGAATGGTGTCATTTTGATTGGAATTACATTAATCAAATATCATTTTTGGTAATATATTTATTTTAAAAATATTGGTTCTGCCTATCTAAGAATAGAGGATGTCTCCATTTTCTAATGTCCTCTTTGATCTCTTTTTTCAGAGTAGAATAGCTTTCCCTATAGAAGTCTTTCATTTCCTTGCTTAGGTGAATCTTAGGTATTTTTTTTGAAGCTACTACGAATAAGATTGTTTTCCTGATATCTGTCTTGAAAATTTTATGTGTTAATTTTGTATCCTGCCACTTTGCTGAATGTGTTTATTCTAGGACACTTCAGGTGGAGTTTTTTGGGTCTTCTAGTAAAGGACCATGTTGTCTGCAAATAAGGATAGTCTTCCTTTCTTATATGTATCTTTTTAAAATTTCTCCTTCTTGCCTCATTGCTCTGGAGAAAGCAGAACCTTTTAAATTTAACATCTTAATGATAAACTCTAAAAGAAGGAGTTTCTATTGCAGCAACTGATAGGCCCTTAGTGCCAGGAAACACATTATGTTCACGAAATATGTCATGAACTTGACAGCAATGACAGCAATGAGGCTGTTGTCAGACAATTGTCTGTCTTTTTATAGGGAAGTAATTTAAGTTTGAAAGTACAATTTCTTAAACACTATGGCCAGAAATAAGTTGCCTTCCTATCCTGAAATTTCTTTCCTTAGCTAATGACAAAATTGTCCATAATTACTAAGTGCATTCGTTGTGTTTTGTTTTCAAAAAGTGTCTAGAAGAATTTCTTCTGAACACTTAACTTTAATTGTGTTTATTAACTACAAAACATAAGATATTTGTCAATTCAGACCATAAAGCATTCTATTTTGAGGCTGCTTTTTCTGTTTCTCTGGATAAATAAGAAGTGAAATGTCTTTAGCATAACCAATCCCATCCTGGAAAAATATTCCATTTGTTTCTCTCTTTGGATTTTTAAAAATTAAAACAAACTAAACTGAAATAAAACAAGTCAAAACAGAATATCTGTACCAGTGGAGGCAAGTGGAACTAAAGTAAATTTTCTATTCAAAACAATGTCTAAATGAAGTCTAAATTCATCAACCTTGCACTCCCTAATAATGTGACATGTTTACAATGTTGAAGGAAATCAGGTGTTTTCATGCTAAATGAAAATAAAATTTATGTACTGTTATTACCATATTCTCTGCCTGGTGTTTCTCACTCTATTCATCATTAAAGGCTGCTCAATAAATACTGTGCAAACTGCATATGGCGATGTCATGCAGTAATAATTGAAAAATCGACCATAAATAACTATCCACTAGTACCACAGAGAAAGTTAAGGGTTTAAGAGGCAATGTTTGCCTTCCAATTGTTAAATGCTTAAAACTGAGGCATTGGTCTATGTTCCTTCCACATCTGATACACTAGAAGTAAGGCTTGGGTGCAGGAGTTCCAGCCCAAGACCAGGTCTACATGCATCATCCTCTGAAGAGCTGAGTAGTCAGTGAGTGCACTGATGTGAATTCAGAGATAGCAAGATTTTTCTACCCAACTATATTTAAAAACCTCTTGGAGAAAAACTTAACTTTTCTACCTTTGTGTTAGTCTTCTATCACTCTGTTAAAAGTATCCCAAAATGTAGCAGCTTAAAACACAAAGCATGTATTACCTCACCTAGTGTCAAAGAGTGAGGGATCTAGGAATAGCTCAGTTGGATGCTTGCAGCTCAGGGTCACTCACAAGATTACAGTCAAGCCGTCTGCCAGGACTGTAGTCATATCCGGGCTTGCTGGGCTGGAGAATTCCATCCCAAACTCTTTTATATGTTTGATGGCAGGAATCATTTATTCCCCACGTCTTGGCTGCCATATGGATCTTTCCATAATCCTGGTCCCAACATGGCAACCTCAAAAGAGAGATCAGAGGAGAAGTATATTAGTCACCTTTCCAGTGCTGGCCAGAACAATTTGAAGAAAGATTTATTTTGACTCCCTTCTTTAGTTCATGCTCATTTGGATCCAATGCTTTAGGCCTGTGCTGGTGGCAGAAGGGCATGATGGAGCAAAGTTGCTTACTTCATGGCAGCCAGGAAGCACAGTGAGAGAAGAACTTGAGAAGTTATGTCCTTCAAAATCACACCAACTGCTTCATCCAACTAGGCCCCACCTTCTATTGGCCTGTTCAGCTCTGACCACATAAGTGGGTTAATCCAATCACCTCTTCGTGACTCAATACAATCAATTTGACAATCAAAATTAACTACCACCAGTCAGCTTACACATCTCCTTACACCTTCCTTTATTTTCAAATAAACACAATGACAAAAAACATGTATTGCCTCACCTGATGTCTAAGGGGGAGGAATCTAGGAGGAGCTTACCTGCATAGTTCCAGCTCAAGATCACTCACAAGATTACAGCTAAGCTGTCTGCAACAACTGTGGTCTTCTCCAGGCTTTCTGGGCTGGAGAATTCTCTCCAGTGCTCACTCAAATGGTTGATGGCAAGAATCGTTTCAAGTCTGGGTCTTTTTTATTTTTCTTAAATTCTTTTCTTGATACATTTTAGGTATACAATACACTTACATTCATCATTGTGTGCTTGTACCTGTACATAATGCATCTTGGTTCTTATTTTTTCCCCATTCCCTGTCCTCCTTTCACCTGCTCCACCCTTCCCTATTTACAAAGACTTTGTTTCCATTTTTTCCTTTTTCTCTTAATTTTTCCTTTCCCTTCTTTCCCTTCCCCTTCCCCTTCCACTTCCCCTACCCATTTGGACCTTTTCTTCCTATTTCAACTATCAATTATTCCTTTTAATCATTTTAATCCTTATTTACACTTTCAGTTTCTCACATCAGAGAAACTTTTCAGTAATTACACAGGTGTGTCCTATTTATTTAACAAGTGTATTGCCTCAATATGCATCCATTTAACTATAAATGTCTCTAGTTTCTCTTTTATGGCTGAGTAGTACTCCATTTCATAAAAAAAAAAAACCTCACATCTTCTTTATCCAGTCTCCAGTTGATGGGCACTTGGGCTGTTTCCAAGCTTTAGCTATTACAAACTGTGCTGCTATAAACATGGGTGCACATATATCACTGTGGTATGACTCTTTTAATTCTTTTGGGAAGATACCCAGCAGGGAAATAGCTGGGTCAAATGGGACCTGTAGTCCTAGTTCTTTGAGGTGTCTCCATACTGATTTCCACAGTGGTTTCACCAACAATGGAGAAGGGTTCCTTTCTCCCCACACACCCGCCAGCATTTGTTATTGGTTTTTTTCTTGGTATCAGCCATTCTTTCTGTGGTGAGGTGGAATCTCGGTGTTGTTTTCATCTGGATCTCTCAAATAACCAGTGAGGTTGAACATTTTTTCATATATTTATTTGCTGCTTTTACTTCTTGTTCTGAGAAATGTCTGTTCATTTCAGATGGCCATTGTTTTTCCTTAAGTTCTTTATTGGTACATTTTAGGTATACAATTTGTTTACATTTATCATTGGGTGTTTGTACCTGTAGATGGTGTATCTTGTTTCTTATTTTTTCCCATTACCTGTGCACCCTTCACCCCCTCCACCCTTCCCTATTTACATAGACATCAAAGCAGCCTAAGTGCCCATCAATTGGAAACTGGATAAAGAAGATGTGTTTTTTTTAATAAAATGGAGTACTATGCACCCATAAAGAACAAAAAATTAGAGTCATTTATAGCTAAATGGATGCAAATGGAGGCCATACTCTTAAGTGAAATAAGTAGGACACACATGTAAATACTGAATAGTTTCTCTACTGTGAGAAACTGGTAGTGTAAACAAGGGTTAAAATGATTAAAATGAATAATTGATAATTTGAAATAGGAAGAAAGGTCCAAAGATGAAGGGGTGAAGGGAGGGGAAGGGAAAGAAAAAGAGGGATAGGAAAAACTATGAGAAAGGAAAAAAAATGGAAATGATGTCCAGATGGCCAGTTTTGAATTGAGTCTCTGAATTTGGGGGTCTGATTTTTTTTCAGTTCTTTATATATTCTAGATAGTAGTCTTTTGTCTGAGATACAGCTGCTAAAAAAATTTTCCCACATTGTAGGTTGTCTCTTAGCTCTGTTGGTGGTTTCTTTTGCAGTGCAGAAGCTTTTTTAAAAGGTGAGATCCCAGTTCTTGATTCTTTGTGCTAGTTCCTGTGCTACTGAGGGTTTGTTCATAAAGTCTTTTCCTATGCCAATGTCTTCAAGAGTTCTACCTAACTTATCTTCCAGCAAGATTAGTGTTTCTGTTTTAATATCTACATCTTTAATCCACTTTGATCTTAGTGCAAGGTGATAAATATGGGTCTAGTTTTAATCTTTTGCAGGTTGAAATCCCGTTTTTCCAACACCATTTATTAAAGAGGCTATCTTTCTTCCAGTGAGGGTGGTTGGCTCCTTTGTCAAAGATGAGGTGGCTGAGTATGTCTGGAGTTGTTTCTTCATCTTCTAATCTGTTCCACTGATCCTTGGGTCTGTTTCTTTGCCAGTAACATGCTGTTTTTATCACAGTAGCTTTGTAGTATAGTTTCAAGTTGGGGATTGTGATACCCCCTGCCATGTCTCTGTTGCCCTAAATTGCTTCTGGTATTCTAGGTCTCTTCTTGTTCCAAATGAATTTTTGGATTGTTTTCTCTAGTTCTGTGTAATGTATTGTTGGAATTTCAATCAGCATTGCATTAAATCTATATAGCAGTTTTGGAAGTATGGCCATTTTCAGTATATTGGTTCTTCCTACCCAGGAGCAAGAGATGTCTTTCCATTTTCTTACATCCTCTTTGATCTCTTTTTTTCAGAGTGCTGTAGTTTTCTGTGTAGAGGTCTTTTGCTTCCTTTGTTAGATTGATTCCTAGATATTACAATTTCTTTTGGATGCTATTGTGAAAGGGATTGTTTCCCTAATTTCTCTCTCAGTGAGTCTGTTATTTGTGTACAAGAAGGCTATTGATTTTTGAGTGTTGACCTTATATCCAGCTGCTGTACTGAATCTGTCAATTAAGTCTAGAAGTCTTTTGGTGGACTTTCTTGGGTCTTCTATATAAAGTTTCACATCATCAGCAAATAATGACAGTTTAACTTCTTCCTTTCCTATCTTTATTCCTTTTATTTCTCTCTTTTCTAGTTGCTGTGGCTAATGTTTCCAGAACAATATTGAACAGGAGTGGTGATAGTGGGCATCTTGTCTTGTTCCTGATTTTAGGGTGAAAGTTTTCAGTTTTTGATCACTTAGTATGATGTTGGCTATTGGTTTTCCATAGATAGCCTTAATCAGATTGAGATAAAGACCTTCTATTCCAATTTTGTACATGGTTTTTATCATGAATAGGTGTTGGATTTTGTCAAATGCTTTTTCTGCATCTATTGAGATGACCATATGGTTTTTGTCCTTTACTCTGTTAATATGGTGTATTATTTTTATTGATTTACATATGTTGAACCATCCTTGCATCCCTGGGATAAATCTGACTTGGTCAGGGTGTATGATCTTCTTGATGACACTCTGTATTCTGTTTGCCAGTATCTTGTTGAAAATTTTTGCATCTATGTTCATTAGGAAGATTGGCCTGTAGTTCTCTTTTTGGGTTGGGTCTTTCCCTGGTTTTGGAATCAAAGTAACACTTGCTTCCAGGAATGAATTTGGAAGTATTGCTTCCCTTTCAATTTCTTTGATGAGTTTAAAGAGTAATGGCAATAGTTCTTCTTTAAATGTCTTGTAGAATTCAGCAGTGAAGCCATCAGGACCTGGGCTTTTCTTTGTTGGTAAATTTTTAATTACATTTTCAATTTCACTCATTGTTATTTGGGTGTTTAGAATTTCTATATCTTCTTCATTTAACTTTGGCAATTTGTATGTATCTAGGAATCTGTCCATTTCTTCTGTGTTTTCTATTTTATTAGTATACAGGTTCTCAAAGTAGGTATTGATGATCCTCTGGATTTCTGCTGGTTCTGTTGTGACTTTCCCTTTTTTGTTCTTAATTGCATGGATTTGAGCCTTTTCTCCCCTTTGTTTTGATAAAGTTGGCTAAGGGTTTATCGATTTTATTTATTCTTTCAAAAAACCAACTCTTTGATTCATTGATTTTTTTTGTATCGTTCTCTTAGTCTCCATTGCATTGATTTCTGCTTTGATCTTTATAATTTCCTCTCTTGTCTGAGCTTTGGGTTTGTCATGCTCTTCATTTTCTAGAAGTTTGAGGTTCAGCATCAGGTTGTTTATTTGAGCTCTCTCTGTTTTCCTAATCTGGGCATTCACTCCTATGAATTTCCCATGTAGAACCGCTTTCACTGTGTCCCATAGATTTCTGTATGTTGTACTAGCATTATCATTTACTTGTAGAAACTGTCTAATTTCTTCATTAATTTCCTCTATGACCCATTGGTTTTTCAGGAGAGTGTTATTCAATTTCCATGTGTTTGGGGGGTTTTCAGGTTTCTTATGCTACTGATCTCCAATTTTATTGCACTATGGCCTGATCATATATAGGGGATAACTTCAATTCTTTTACATTTACTTAAACATGTCCTATGAGCTAGCATGTAGTCTATTTTTTAGAATAACCCGTGTCCAGCTGAAAAGAATGTATATTCTGTGGGGTGGAACACTCTGTACACATCTATTAAGTCCATTTGTTCAATATCCTGGTTCAGTTCTAGAATTTTGTTGTTGATTTTTTGTCTAGATGATCTGTCTATTTGTAACAGTGGGGTATTGATGCCCCCACTACAATTGTATTAGTACTTATTTGGTTTTTCATGTCCATTAATATTTATTTTGTATGGTTGGGGACATTAGTATTTGGTACATATATATTTATGATTGTCATCTCTTCCTCTAGGATTGTTCCATTCACAAGGATGTAGTGACCATATTTGTCTCTCTTAATTAGTTTTGGTTTGAAATCTACTTTGTCTGCAAATAAGTTTACTACCTCTGCTTTTTTCCTGGTTCCTGTCATGTGGAGAACTGCTTTCCATCCTTTTACTTTCAGTCTATGAATTTCTTTTTGAGTTAGGTGTGTTTCTTGTATACGGCATATTGTTGGATTTTGTTTCTTAATCCATTCTGCCAATTTATTTCTTTTGATTGGTGAATTGAGGCCATTAACATTGATGGCTATAATTGATAAATATTGACTCATCCTTGTCATGATGTTTTACTGTTGTTGGTTCTTTTATTTTTTATTTTTCTCTCTTTCCCTTCAGTTTCTTGCCTTGCCTGGTGGCTTTGCTCTGTTGGGCCTCATGGAGTTGTGACTTTCATTGTCTTTTTCTAGGATATTGTTTAGAATTGTTTGGAGTGCTTGTTTGGTGTTCATGAAATTTCTCAAGTGTTCTTTGTCATGGAAGTATCTAATTTCCCCATTGATTTTGAAAGATAATTTTGCAGGATACAACAGTCTAGGTTGGAAGTTATTTTCTTTAGGGCTTGAAATTCTTCACTCCAGGCTCTCCTTGACTTGAGGGTTGTGTTGAGAAGTCTGCTGTGATTCTGATGGGCTTTCCTTTGTAGGTGATTTGTTTTTTTTCTCTAACTACTTGTAGGATTTTATTCTTCTGTTGGGTTTCTGGGATCTTGACTATTATATGTCTAGGTGTAGCTTTTTTTTGATTGTAGCTAGTTGGAATTCTATATGTCTCACTTATCGGTATGTCCAATTCTCTACCTCTGTCTGGGAAGTTTTCTACTATTACTTCTGTGAACAGATTTTTTTATGTTAATTGTACTTTCTTCTGCTTTTTCATGGACTCCTATCAGTCTTATGTTATTCTTCTTTGCATCATCTAGCAGCTGCTGGATTGATTTCTCTTGGTCCCTATATTTAAGAAATCTTTATGTTCATGGTCACTAACCACAATCCTGTCTTCTATATCTGATATTCTATCTTCATATTCCCGTAATCTGCTGTGAATACTTTCAATGGAGTTTTTAATCTCCTGGATATCTGTTTGAATCTGTTTCGTGGATTCCATTTCTTTCTTATGTTGGGTGACCATGGTTTCCATTTCTTTCTTATGCTGGGGATTCATGGGTTCCAGCATGGTTCTGAGATCATCTACTTTTTATCTGTTTCTGTTCTAGTGTCTCTAATTATGCTTTTCACTCTGCTCACCATCTCTGTAATTATCTGGGAAATTATTTTTGTTTTGAATTTTTCTAGAGCCTTATCCATTTTGTTACTTCCTGTGCTATCAGTTCAGGGTTCAGGTGATTGATTATCAGACTTTTCCACCTGCTTTCCCCCAGAATTTGCCTTTGGTGGAGTGGAAGTCTGAGTTTGTGCATGCTTAAATGTCTTCTCATTTTTGTTTTTGGTACTGTCCTTGGTTTAATTCCTGGGTTGATACTTCAAAATTGCTTATTGTAAGTATCTGTGTTGCTTGTGTTTAGAATCCCTATGGAATGATTTCTTCTCAGAGGTGTCTTCCAGGTATAGCTGGTCTTCAGGTTTTGAGTCTCTAATGATTCTGAGGCTATCTCATTTTCATTATACCAGGAAGGACAACTGATTAGATCAATCACAACACCTTATCCCAAGTTATACAAGCAGCAACAACAATAGTATAAACTACAGCTTAAAAAATGGCAATTTATGGTAGTTATTATTCTGTCACCTTTTACCATGTAAATTAAATCAAAATCAAGGACCGGCCCAAAATATGTTTATAGTGAATAAACTCTTCAATATAGCAACTTTACCCTCAGGATGGGGAGTTAGAAGGAGTTGAGGAGGGAGGGATAAATAGGTAGAAGGATAGGGAAAGGTTAAACAGTGAGGCCAGAGGACACAGAAAGATCATGCAGATGCTAAGAAACTATTGAAAACAAGAGGAAAAGACAGATTGAAAGAAGAAAGATGAGACCAGAACAACCTAAAAGCAATAGGGAGGCTAGAAATTGTATTTACTTTCCTTTAAAACTAATGACAATCTAGAGAATGAAAAAGAGAAGAAAAGAAAAATAAAGAAGAAATCTGAATTTGTGCCAGAACAGGAACAAAAAGGGAGATGAACAATGTGGGACAGTGAGATAATGAGAGAGAGAGAGAGAGAAAGAAAATAGAAAAGAAAGAAAAAAACAGAAGCAAAAAATAAAAATTTGAAAACAGTAGAAAAAAATAAAAATTAAAAATAAGAGCAAAAAATAAAATTTTTGAAAATAACAAATAAAAAATAAAAATGAAGGGCCTCCTTCAGGGTATGTCTCTGCTGTCACAATAGACAACATGGGCAACAGTGTGCAGATATAAGTAAATGAGTCTCAACAAGCCAGTAGCAGACCCATGTGATTCAAGCAGATTTCTGGCTCCAAGTCCCAAGTTGGGCTCCCTGTCCTCCCACAAGGTTGAACTCTGCAAGGCTCTACTGCAGGTTCCAGCTGCCCTTCACCTGAAGATAGTCCAGGTTCTGATGGGAGGTGATGATCCCTCCAACTTACCAAGTATGATAGCCTGGTGTGCCTTTATTGAAGAGATTCTCTTCACTTTTCTAGTGGGCTTCAGTTTTCATCAAGGAGACTGAGAGAGGCCCTCTTTCTGTTGTTCACTTCTGCTCTATCTTCTGGAGCTCAGAACAATGGCCTTTATGTCCCCCTGTGCCTCTGTAGTGTGGAACCAGGTAGTGGCATAGCCAGGAGGCCAGAGGCAGCGGGGTGGGGGTTGCAGGGGCTGGTGCAGCTAAGCTGGTCACTGGGAGGTGGGGGCTGGGGGGAGCCCCTCCCTGGATTTTGGTTGGAGGATTCAGCTCTTCCCATGTAGCTCTCTCTATGAGTTTAGTCCTGAAGTAGAGTCTTGATTACTTCACAATGAGAGGTCCAAGAGATAGAAATGGCTGAAGCTAACAAGGGAGGACCCAAGATAGAAGGGACAATCTTTTGCACCTCATCTAGAAGTGGCATGCCTCTGCCATATGCTATTAGTCACAGCTCAACTTGGCACAGCATGGGAGAGGGGCTACCCCGGTGTGTTTTGTTCATATCAAGAAGATGGGCAGGCCGGGGATTTAGCTCAGTGGTTTTGCCACCTGCTGCACAAGCACAAGGACCTGAGTTCGATCCCTGGTACAATAAAAAAAAAAGAAGATGTGAGTCACTGGGGCTATTGTAGAGGCTGGTTACCTCACACACCTGGGTTTGAATTGAAGAGTGATACTACCTTGTGGCAATTGTTTTACTCTCATTCTCCTTGTGGGGATGCAACACCTCAACATCTTAAAGGAGAAGAGAGGTTTTTGGTGTTTTGCTTTGCTTTTTTTTTTGGCTTAGGGTTTTTCAGGGATTCAGGAGTCTGCTGGCTCCAAAATAGAAAGGGCATGGTGCAAGGATCTAGCAGAGGAAAGCTGCTCACACAGTGGTAGCCCAGAAGCACAGAGGGGAGGAGCAAGAGCAAGAATATATCCTCCCAGGCCATGTCCCAGGGGCCCACCTCCACCCAAGTCCCACTGCCTAAGGCAAGTTGGCTATAGCTTTCCCATGATCTAATCACCTTCCAAGACATGATCTGGGGAGACATTTTTTGATATAACCATAATGTTAACTATGTCCCTGAATTTTAAAATTCCCTGAAGTCAGGTTGTCCCCAGGCTGTCTCGGGAGTCACAAGCATGGTGAGGAAACAGGTACAGAGACAGACTGTTCTTTGAAGGAAAGTCTGAGGAATGAAGCTTGCTCACCAAGGAAGGAGGCCTAACTGGGAAAAGGAGTCAGGCTTTCAGCCAGAGCTTGGCAGTTAGGGAGGGTTGCCCGGGAGAGAGGTGCACCTATTTCAGAGCTCCTCCTTGGGTGGGTTGCCAGATGAGCAAATGCAAATACAGGACGCTCAGCTAACTTAGATTTTAGATGATCACCAAATAAATATTCAGTATATTGCCATATCTGACTTCTAATAGTTTGTTTTGTTAAACAAATTTCTATCTATGTTCATACTTTTTTCTTCTACTAGCTTTATCCAGTTTTAGGATTAGCACAATGTTGAGTTCCTAAAATGAGGGGAGAAGTGTTCCTTCTTTTTCTGCTCTAATTATTTGATATAATTTATCAGTTAAAATGTATATGAGCCTGCTCTTGTCATATAAGTAGGTTTTCAAGCTAGGAATATACTTTCTTTAATAGGTGCTATTCAAATTTTATATTTCCTCCAGAGTTAGTTTCATTAATTTGTCTTCCAAGGTACTTCTTAGAAGTTGTCAAATTTATTTCAAAACAGATTTTTTGAAATATCCTTTCTATATCCTTTTAAATTCTGTAAAATCTGTGGTAATGTCTCCTAGATCTTGATATTGTAATTTAAAGAAATGTATAATTGATATTGTATAACAGGAAGAAAAGATCTAAAGGTGCAGGGGAAGTGGGAGGGGTAGGCGAATGGAAAAGAAAAAATATGAGAAAAGGGAAAAAATGCAGACATAGTCTTTGCAAATAGGGAAAGGTGGAGGGGGTGAAGGGAGGGCAGGGAAAGGGGGAAAAAAAAGAACCAAGATACTCATGTAAAGGTACAGGAACCCAGTGATGAATGTAACTGTATTTTATACCTAAAATGTACCGATAAACTTAATGGGAAAATAAATAAATAAATAAATAAATAAATAAATAAATAAATAAATAAATCTTCAGTATAAGTATATCCCAAATATTGAATTGCCATTATCTGAAATCCCAATTTGGCTGGGCGTCCAGTATTTTGCCTGGCAATCCCCCTATCCTGGGACTGACATCCATTATGCCTGCACCAGTGAAGTTTGAGTATAGAGAACAAAACTACAGAAAGACTAAGGAGGATTTTAGATGCCAGATTGAGGAGTTTGAACTTGAGCCAGTTTGGGATAGGTGTTAGAGCCAGCAGTGCTCAGCTGAGGACTGTCATGGTCAGACTCACTTCTAGTAAGACCCTTGTAGCTGTGTGGAGAATGAAGGGTTGTCAGGGACTGGGGCTGAGAGAGCGGCTAGGACACAATTGCAACAGGACAGGGTATAGGGAAAGGGGACTTAACCCAAAGCAACTGTGATAGAGCAAAGAGGCAGGTAGAATCTCTTCTGAGGACAAAAATTAGTGATGAAACCTCTTAGTATGACATCCCCTTTAAACAAATTTAAGTTTTAAACAGATTTTAAATTAAAATTTTACATTTTAAGAAAGTTATCCTCAACTTAAAAAAATTCTGGAATTGTATTCCCATTGATACTGATATAGATGACTTGTCATACCTGGGCAATGGTATTTTAAAAGATTCTTGTATAGTTTAAATGTACAGTCAGGATCAGTAACTATTAAACCACCTTACCTTTTATTATCGCAAGGAATGTCCAATTTTATTGAAATAGTGCACCTGGGAAGGAGCTCGGGTCATCGTGAAGTAGCTTTGCATCCTTTCCCTCAGAGAACAATGTGAGTCACTTGACATATTCCACAGGGAAAAATCAATAAATCAATAAATCAATAAATCAATCTGGCATTTGTGCCTAGGAACATTAAAAGCCTATTTATTTTGATGATCATTTTTCTGAATAGATCATATCATTCTCGAATTGAAAAGTAGTAGCAGAAGGATAGTAAAGGATTTACTTGGACCTTTCTTGATCATCCAAATGTATGAACGCCTCTCTATCGTCCCCTAGTTACTCTCTAGCCATCAGTCCAGAATGTTCAGGGTTCTGACCCTGGAAGTTGTACTCTGAATTTCTGCCTCAATGTAGATCTCTGGAGAAAACAGTTTGAAATGTCAGAATCTGGAGTTCATTAAATACCCCTCAGGAGAACAACCTAATTTTCACTAAGCTCACCTTGATTCTCCTTACTTTCCACAGGTAAATGGTGCTGCCCATTTTCAATGATTTGGGTTGTTCAGGGAAATGAAATTGCAGCCATCTTTTATTTTTTTTCCAGGTCAACTGGGTGTCCCATTTTAGGTAAGAAGAGAACCAGCAGCAGCCAAGTGTCTGCCTTGACAGACATAAGTTATGGACACTGAAATGTGTACCTCTTAGTTTTGTTGTTCACTTTCGAAAATTTAACCCAAGATTCTTTTATAGTTTTAAGAGCTCTTCAATATCTATAAAGTGAGATTCAATTTACAACTTGTAAGAGCCACATATACCAGTATATTCTAGTTTATCCTTTCTTCCTAAAGGCACACTTCTATTTTTGTTCCTCAACTAGAGCGTCTCTAAAGTCAAGAGCAGTAATCATTGTTCCTGCTTAAGAAAGGAAGGAACGACTGATTTGAACCTGTAAGCCCATAACCACTCAATGGAAAAACAATGGTTTCTTTTTTACATGTTGGACCATGGATTTACAAAATATTTTGATGTTTAATCAAGCCTGAAAGGGGCTTTACATTATACAATTTATCTTTTCTTCCCTACTCGTCTTTGTCATTAGAATTCCTTTATTCGGAGGCAGTTTTGAGTGAGTGTAAAACACGTAAAGAGAAAATCTGAGAGTAGGAGCTTGAAGGATCCAGTGACAGCCAGGAACGTGTTTTAGTGGCTTAGTATCGACAAAGAACTGACCACAGGAACTCTCCTCTCCAAATCTGATTCTAGGGAAAAGATGAAGGCTAAAGTCTGATGACATTGATAGAGACCATGATGCTTAAAAGTCATTAGAATGCTAGAAAAAATTAAAGTACACATACAAAGACCAGTAAGGGGTGATAGCAAAAGCACTGGATTAAGAATTGAGATCTATTCTTGATCACAGTGTTACTAAGAAAATATTCTTCTTTTCTCCACTTGGTTTTTCAGGAACCTTCTTAAATAAAATAGGGAGTTTGAAATAATTACTGCCAATGTATCTTCCTTTTGGGGAATCCTAAGTATTTATAATTGATTTAAACTTGAAAGTAAGCAGAATAAAAGAGGCGTTACTTTTGTTTCCATTCAGGAAACACTTTGGCATCTGATATTAAAATTACTGGTTCCTTTACTTAACAAACACATATTGAGCATCTATCTTGCATCAAGTCCTCTATCAGGCCCCAGGACCAAGCAACAAAGGAAACAGGTGTGGTTCTCAAGGGATTTTGAAGCCTGAGGAGGGATACAGTTAGGAATAAAAACAACTCCAGTTCCCTACAGCAAGAGTTCTAATAAGAGTGTCATGACATAGAATCTGGATGGAAATGCTATTTCTAATTCAGTAATGTTTGAATCTTTGAATTCAGCTACATTAAAAGCTAAAATGGCTGCCAAATTTTACATCATAATATCAACAGTGCAGTGGATTTCAAAAAATGCAGCCCTTCTGTTGATGCCTCGTGAGAAGGCATGTGTGGACAGACAAGTGTGTTCAGCCTTCCTCTTAGCAAGCATTCTGTCAGCCTGTTGGTACTAGAACTGCAGCTGAGCACAGACAGCTCCAGACATCAGCTGTACTGGAAGCAAATGGTGCCTTTCCAAAAATGACCCTAGAATTCAAAGTATCTAAACAGTTTGACAGGCACAACCAATAATTTACAAAGGAAACTCCACAACTTACAGATATAGCCATTAAGTTCAGTAAGAAACCATTCTGAATCAAATATGTGTCCCTCCAGTACCAAATTTGAAATCTTCCCCATAGAGCAAACACCACCATGAAAATAAGCAAAATGAAAAGATGTGTTAAGTGATTGCCAAACCACATAATGATGGATTAATTGGTGAGAACACACAAATTCAAAGCATTTAACAATTTTGGAAATCTTTGCTTATTTGTTTTTTGTTATAGGAAGTTAAACAATGGAAATGCCTTTTAAAACAAGATGCACATACCAGTAAGGAAGTGAAATAACCTGCTAGATCATTCCCATGTTGGTCTCATAATTATTGAGAATAAAGTAAAATGTAATTCCCATGATCCTGGGAAAAGCCTCAAAGTTCAATAGCTCTGCTAGACAGTGATGATGAGAAACTAGTTTTATCCCTTTTTAATAAAAGATCGTGGTAACAGAAAAACACCAGGGCTGATTTTAAACTTAATCAATTAGTGATAATTTGCAGTAGTAGTGAATACAGTTCTGGAAACCACCAGACAGGGGAAGCCAAGCATTTCCAAGTCACCATTGGACTGCGCGTGATACAGAATAACAGAATGTAGAATAAGGCTGAGCTCACCCCACCTGTCACCTGCACTGAACACTGCTCCTAGGACTATGGCAACCTTCTCCTGCCTCTGTCACCTCCATAACACAGAACAAGCTCTGCCTCAGGCCCCCCTTAAGACTTTTGTTCAGTCTGTGCCTGACCGCCAGAGCTCTCTCCTTTAAGCAAGCAACAAATTTGATTTTGTGTTTTGGAGACTAAGCATACTGATCACTTGCTTCTTCAAAATATTTGAAATTAGAAGACAAAGATTTAATTTTATGTATTGTTTGGGCAGACTTGTTTGTGCACATAAAGATCCATTATGTTACAATATTTTATTGAGGAAACTTTTTATTTTGAGACAAGATCTCATTATATATAGTCCAGGCTGGCCTTGAACTCACTCATAATCCTTCTGCCTCAGTCTCCCAAGTGCGGGGATTACAAATGTGAGCCACACATCACCTAGGAAACGTGTTTATTAAACATAGGCTCAGGCCCCTATGCAAAAATCTAGCTGCTTTTTAAAAGTTTATCTTTACTTAGAAATTCTGCATTTAATGTTTTCTAAGCTTCAGCTTCTCGTGGAAAGCCCCAACTTGGTACATTCTCTTCCCTTCCTTTTCATACTTTGTGCCATAAACATCAGCCTCACTCCAGCTGATAAACCTCACACTAGCATTGCCCCTTCCTTCTCTCTTCCCTCTCCAGGATTTGCAGTACTATCTGTGGGCCGTTCTCCAGGCCTCTGGCCTCTCTTCCTCTTTTGTTCTTTCTCTAATGTCAGATTTCAACTCCTTTTGGTCAGGATGATTAATAGTGTTCCATGGTTATCAGAAGTCACTCCTCAGTTTTCTAATGCATCCGCCGTGACCCCAGTGGGGTGACAAAGAGTAGAGCTGAGCATGTCTGGCTGTTCTCAGGACTCCCCGCCTCTAGGGAAGCCTCATTGAGGTGCCTTAGTGTGGCGTGGTCATACCAACACTTGTGGACTCATACTCTTTTCTACACACTTTGCCATCATTTCTCTCCCCTCGTACAATTTAAACCTCGTTCACTCTTATCCTGTGCCTCCAACTGCTCATGCTAACGCCTCTGCCTACAACTCCTTTTGGTCTTCTGAATGTGATTATATCCCTACCTCAGCTGGTCAGATTCCCTCATCCTCAAATCATCTGTCTTACAGCACTGGTTACTCTCTAAGATTTTTAATCCATTCTGGTCAGTAGACCCTAGAATTCCACTCATTTATACTCATGATTAAATGTGTTCTTTCCCCTCTGCTGGAAGCAACAGAAAGCCAAAGACAAAATGTTATTTGTCTCTGAGTTCTATCGGTGAGAACAAAATGCAAATGTAGAATAAAATCCCAGGAAATGTTAGTTTAGAAGAATTTTATTTGTTATATGGATCAGTGTCTGCAAGTAGACTTTAACAAATTCATATGTCTTACAGAATTTCCAACCAAAACTTCCTCATCTTGCTAATGCACTTGACCCTGGCCTCATAGTACTGGCGAGGTGTGCTTGTCTCTATGACCAAATGTTAGTCTCTAGTTTGGTTTTCCTCTCTGCTGGGCTCTCACTGAGCTATTCTTACGAGAATGACAAGGCATTCCACAGTGAGTGTTTGCATGTGTTTCCAGAGCTTTGTGTCTTGGGCTTTCCTGTCCTCATTGGCATTCTAAAGGAATGACTTCTTCAATGGTAGCAGAATTGCATGATTGCATTATTCTTGCCTTGGCAGTTGTTAGCGATGCTTTGGCAGATGGACTTCACTCCTTCTCGTTTGGGAAATGGGAGTTTAAAGAAACAGTTATTGAGTGTTTACTGCATGTCAGGTACCATGTTAAAGAGACAGACTCAAAGACAATTAAAACATAAGCTGACTTTCAAAAAATTTCACCCTAGTAATGAACAAACCAGGTATAAGTGCAAATAATAAAGGCACAGAGTAGAACTGGTATGCAAGGCATGAAAAATGTGCTCCTGAAGATCAGAAGGCACAGAAGGGCTTCCTGCCATGAGCCATTGGGATGGATATGGTCATCTATTCACTTACCTGCTACCCAGAAAAAATGGCTGATGCTTTCATCCTCTGGACAGTGTGGTAGTTTCCCTGTTTTTGTGTACATAGGTAATGTAAATAAACCATAGTTCATGATGAATTTTAGAATTGGATCACCTGAGCCTTGGTAGAAATATACTTTCTGGTGAATGCAGGTCTTTTGAGCAGTCGTTAACTAACTTTGTCCTAAGGCTTGCCTTTCAGAAGATGGAAACAAGAAACCAAAACATAATCTTTGTGTCTTGAAGTCTGAACAACTGGGACAAAACGCAAGGTGAAATAAAATGTCAAAGAAACTCGGAAGAAAGTAACCATGTCATCTTAGAGTTCACAACAAATGTGGATGAAAATATAGAGAAAGCCTAATATATAGATTTTTAAATCAGAGGAGAATGGATAGAATTTATGAGGGGACACTTTAAAAGATAAGACAACTCAAACGGAATGAGATTATCAGAATATTCTAATTGTATACTTTTGGAAGACCTTGTTTTTTTAAAGGCAATTTAAAAAACTAGTTGATCACAAAAGGGCTTGCTATTTTTAAGAGGATTTGGCCAGAAAAAGGAAGTCTGTACATAAAAAGCAGTCAATTTTTATATAGCCATGGGAGAGGAAACATTTTATAAAAAGACAGATGTGTGGCCCTGTTTTATTTGTCTTTTTATCTCTAGCATCGACTGTAACACTAAAGGGCACCAAATTCCTTACATCCATTCTGCAATTTAGAGATCTTCTATCATGGCTAGTGTAAGAAATTGCTCCTTTGATGATGGCAATATGTGATGAAATACAGGGAAAGAGAGAGGCTTCGAAAGATAAAGTGTACTGCAACAGAAACACCTAGCCTGTTAGTAAGTCCCTTTTCTTCACTAGGAAGAGAACTGTTTGAGTTCATTTGACAGGGCAGGCACTGTGTCCCAAGAAATGTACACATTTTTAGCCTTCCTCACAGATTGATGTGACCCTGTGACTATATTTTGGCCAGTGAAATGTACCAGTGGGCATCAATGTGGCTTCTGGGTTGATTGAGATCACTTCACTGGGAAGACTAGTACATACTTTTGTCTCTTTGCTATTCTAACTACTGTCATTTTGTAATGCAGCTATGACAGTTGGTCTTCAGCAGCCGTTTTAGGCCATTCCCTGGCCTGAAGCAGGGACGTTATACCTTGAAGGCAGGATAAAGATGAAAACCTGGATTCCTGATGGCCCTGTGGTTCCACCTCTGAGCTCTCTGCTTCTGGATTTCATTAGAGAGAAAAACCTCTTATATTTTGATTAAGATCATGTTGTTTTGAAGTATCTGTTATGAGCAGTTAAATTTAATCCTAGCTAATAAAATTGCCAGGAAGGGTTTTAGGAAGAATATTTATAAGCATGTGCAAAACCCAGGAAAAAAAACCTTAAAAAGAATTCTGTCACCTTAGAAATACTTAGTGATGGAAATGGTGGTTTATAGTGGACACAACACATTTGATAAGAGTCATTATTGCCAACATATATGCAATTTTGGGGATAATTTTATCAGATTACCAGATTTTATTTTATTTTATTTTCCATTAAGTTTATTGGAACATTTTAGGTATAAAAGACAGTTACATCCATCATTGGGATCTTGTACCTGTACAGGATGTATCTTGGTTCTTATTTTTCTCCCCATTCTCCTGCCCTCCCTTCACCCCCTCCACCCTTCCCTATTTACAAAGACTTTGTTTCCATTTTTTTCCTTTTCTCATATTTTTTCTTTTCCCTTTTTTCCTTTCCCCTATCCCTCTCATTTCCCCAGCTCCTTTAGACCTTTTCTTCCTATAACACAATATCAATTATACATTTTTAAAAGTTATAATATCAAGATTTAGAGGATATTACCACAGATTTTACAGAATTTAAAAGGATATAGAAAACATATTACAAAAATCTTTTTTGAAATAAATTTGTCAACTCCTGTGAAGACAAAGTAATGAAACTGACTCTGGAGGAAATATAAAATTTGAATAGCATCTATTAAAGAAAGCATATTCTTAGCTTTAAAACCTACCTATATGACAACAACAGGATCTTATACATTTTAACTAATGAATTATATCAAACATTTAAAACAGAAAAAAGAAGGAACACTTCTCCCTTCATTTTAGGAAATCAACATTGTGCTAATCCTAAAACTGGATAAAGATAAT
Source organism: Heterocephalus glaber (assembly GCF_053883595.1). NCBI lineage: Eukaryota > Metazoa > Chordata > Mammalia > Rodentia > Bathyergidae > Heterocephalus > Heterocephalus glaber. Next base: position 11,957,750 of record NW_028258343.1, on the reverse strand, counting down.
AGAAGAAAAAAGTATGAACATAGATAGAAATTTGTTTAACAAAACAAACTATTAGAAGTCATATCTGGCAGTATGTAAAAAGTGGTTTTATTATAGGGATGGCAGTGTTGGTTCAGCATTGGAAGATCCACCCCCATAAGTCATCATTTTAACAGAGGAAAGGAAAAAGCCAGATGATCCTATCAGTAGTTGCAGAAAAAGTATTGGACTAAATTCTACAGCTGTTCATGTAAAAGCTATCAGGAGACTAGAAGTAGAACAGAACCTTCTCAACAGACAAAAGACATGTACTGCATACTTCCAGCAAAATCACCTTATATAAATGGAAAAGATACAATGCTTTCTCCCTAAGATGGGGAACAAGGGCATATATGCCTACTCTTCATCTGTCCATTAAACTTTGAAACATAGGCCCAAACCAAAATAGTCTGACAATAAAAAGAAACAAATAGCATAGGATTGGCAAGGTAGAAGTAAAATCTTTATGTGTAGATGAAATGATCATCTACAGAGAAAATACTAAGAAATATCTAGAAGCCCTTATAACTTGTATTTGAATTTAGGAGGATTAGAAAACACAAGGTACATATAGAAATTTAGATCTATGTATATTTGCTATAAATGAGAATTGGATATTGAAATTTAAAAGTTATGTAGGAATATAAAGGATCTAGAAAAGTAAAAACAAAAAAAACTGTTGGAAGACATTTATTACCTAATTTTAAGACTTCCCCTAAAGCTACAGTAATCAAGGCAATGTTGGCATAAGGAAAGACATATATAGATCAATGGAATAAAACAGAAAATCTAGAAAGAAAACCACACATATATGATCCACTGATTTTTGAAAGATTATTTAACATTAACATTTTATAGAACATAAACTCAACTCAAGAGCAGAGGAAAAGATAGTGTTTTCAACAAATGGTACTAGAACACTTGGTATCCATATGTAAAAAATTAATCTCAACTGTTTATTTCCATACATAAAAATAATTTGAAAGGATCTATGAACCGAAATATGAAAGACTAAAACTATAAAACTTCAAGAAGAAATTATAAGGGAAAATGTTTATGAATTTAAGGTAGGCAAGAATTTCCTAGGATACAAAAAACATGATGTATAAAAGAAAAAAACTGATAAATGAGATTCCATCAAAATTTAGAACTTTAAAAGACATCATTAAGAAAATGAAAAGTAGTCCTTAAACAGACCAGATTTATAATACATATAATCTAAGACCAGAATATATAAAGAACTCTTACAGCTCATTAATAGACAACCCAATTGAAAAGTAGACACAAGAAGATGATAAATAGCCAGTACAGAACAAGGAAATGTGTGCAACACTAGCATCAGAAAAATACTAATCAGTACAATAACAAGATTGTATTGTACACTCATTAGGGAGATTAAGTTAAAAGTTTTAAAAGAACAAATATCAGCTTAGGTGTGGACCAGTTAGAACTTTCTAATACTGTTAATGTGAACATAAAATGATAAAACCATTTTGGAAAACAATATAGAAATTTCTTGTATTACTGTTAAGAACCAACAGTTTCAGGCTGGAGATTGAGTTCACTGGTGCCAATGCCTGGCAAGCTCAAGGACCCCCCCCCCAGTACCCACCCCCAAAAAACCCAAAAGAACCAAGAGTTCTGTTCTTAAGTTTTTACTTAAGAGAAATGAAAACACATGTTCACAATAGATTTGTACATACAAATTGACTATCCCTTAGCTGAAATTCTTGTGACCAGAAGTGTTTCGGATTTTGCTCTGAAATCCACTTGCTCTCCAAAGAGGATAGCTACTCCTGCTTTTTTTTCAAGTTCCTGTTGCATGGAGTATTGTTTCCTTTAATTTTCAGTCTATGAGTTTCTTTTTAAGTTAAGTGTGTTTCTTGTATGCAGCATATTGTTGGATCTTGCTTCTTGACCCATTCTGCCAGTCTATTTTGTTTGATTGGTGAATTGATACCATTAACATTGATGGTTATAACTGATATGTACTGACTTATCATTGTCAAGACTTTTTCTTTCTGTTGCATTCTCCCCCTTTGCATTTAATTTCTTCTCATGCCCAGTGGATTCATTCTGCTGGGCTTCCTGGGGTTGTGATCCTCATTGTCTTTTCCTAGGACATTGTCTAAAATTTTTTGGAGTGCTGGTTTGGTATTCATGAAGTTCCCGAGGTGCTCTTTATCATCAAAGTATCTTATTTCTCCATCAATTTTAAAAGATAGTTTTGTAGGGTACATCAGTCTGGGTTGGAGGCTGTTTTCCTTTAGGGCTTGAAATACATCACTCCAAGCTCTTCTTGCCTTGAGGGTTTGCAATGAGAAGTCTGCTGTGATTCTGATGGGCTTTCCTTTGTATGTGATTTGTTTCTTTTCTCTAACTCCTTGTATAATTTTGTTCTTCTGTTGGGTTTCTGGAATCTTAACTATTATATGCCTTTGTGTAGATTTTTTTTTTTTTATCACGGCAAGTTGGAGTCCTATATGCTTCACTTATCTGTATGTCAAGCTCTTTTCCCCTGCTTGGGAAGTTTTCTGCTATCACTTCTGTGAACAGGTTTTTTATGTCATCTGCACTCTCTCCTGTTTCTTCATTGACTCTGATCAGTCTTCTGTTATTCTTCTTTGCATCATCTAGCCCCTGCTGGATTGATTTCTCATGGTCCCTTACTATTTTAAAGAAATTTTTCTTTTCCTGGTCACTAATTGCAATCTTATCTTCTATATCTGAAATTCTGTCCTCACATTGGCTCATTCTGCTGCATAAACTTTCAATGGGGTTTTTAATCTCCTGGAAATCTGTTTCCATCTTTTTTAAGGATTCCATTTGTTTCCCATGTTGGGATTCCATCATGTTCCTCAGAGCCTCTATTTTTTTAATCTGTGTCCTCTCTAGATTTATTAATCATGTCTTGCACTATGAGCACAATCTCTGCTGTTATCTGAAAAATTACTTCTGATTTCATTTTTTCCAGATCTTTTTTTGTTGCCAGTTCAGGGAGTCCAGATGATTGAGTATCAGATTGTTCCATCTCATTTCCCTTTGGGATTGCTGTAGGTGATCTGGAAGTCTGGTTTTGAGACTTGTTTACATGTCTTCTCATTTCAACAGATGCAGCCTGCTGTGCCTTTGTTGAGGCAACTTTTTGCTCACCCAATGGTCTTCAATTCTCAGCAAGCCATCAAGCAGTCTTTTCTCTGCTGCTCACCATTACATTAATTCCTAGGTTCAGAAAAGTGACCTTCTGGATCCCTGAGCTGACCTGTTGTCTGGGCGGGCTTTAGGCTGGGGCCTGTGCACACTTGGGATGATATCTAGGTGTGCCTCTGGCTAGGGTCCTTCCTTATGTAGCTATTGTCTGGGAGGGACTTTGGCTGGGGGCTGTGCACCCCAGTTCCTGTGGTGTGAGCAAGCCTCTGGCTAGGGTCTCATGCATTTACTGATGGTATCAGGAGGAACCTCTGGCTGTTGCTTGTGTGTCTGTGCAACTCTTTTCTAGGTGGGCCCTTGGCTTGACCCTAGTGTGCCCCAGACTCTGGGGTCAGGGCAGAGCCTTGGCTGGGATTTGCTTGCAGCCATGCTGCTCTGGTCCACACTGACGCTCCCCCAACGAAGGTGGTCTGGTGTGCCTTTATTTTCTTCACTTTTCCAGTGAGCTTTAATTTTCATCCAGAAGCCTTAGAGAGACCCTCTTTCTGTTGTTCACTTCTGCTCTATCTTCTTGAGCTCAGAACAATGTCCTTTATGATCCCTGCAACTCTGTGATGTGGATCCTAGTAATGGCTCGGCATAGCCATGGGGGGGGGAGGAGTGTGTGGCTCACCTCCTCCTCTGTGCTAGGGGGCTCTGCTCCTTGGTGCTCTGGGGTGGTGAATTACCAGATTTTATTTAATAGCTAAGATTTTTAGATGATATAGTACTTCACTTCTATGTTCTAATTTTTTTGTATGTATTTTTTGTATATATTTTATAGTCATCACAGGAGGTAAAATTCCTGTATTTCAAATTATGAAATGGAAGTACAGGGGTGTAAAAAACAGACTTGATCCAATGCAACATAATTATTTAGTGATAGAGATAGCCTAGACACTTAAATGAGGTCAGCAATGGCTTTATCAGTATACGGGGTGTGATCAAAACATACAGTGAATATTTAAATGTTTAAAAAATTCTTAAAGTAGAAGGCACATTGCCAACAATCCCCCTCAAAACATCGCATCTCACTTTGAACCCACTTATCCCATTATTCTTGTCACTTTTTGAAGCAGTTCCGGAAGTCCTCTTTGGGGTGTGTCTTTAGCTATGCCCTCATGGCTGTCTGGATGTTCTGAATCAATTTAAAAGGCTTGTTTTCTGTGGTCGTTTTGACTTTAGAGGAGAGCCAGAAGTCACTGGGTATCTGGTGCCAAATGCGGTGAAGAAGGTGGATAAGGACAAACTGTAATGTTTGCGTTTGACAAAAGTTGCCATAAGTGTTTCGAATCAATTCAAGAAATGTAAGCAGCCGTGAAAAGACACTCAAAAAAGAGGACTTCCAAAATTGTTTTAGAAACTGGCAGGAATGGTAAGTGTATCTGAAGCAAGGAGGAGTATTTTTAAGGGGGATTAATGACAATGTGTCTTATTGTAATAAAAATCTAGTTATTTATATTGAAAGATTCACTATATACTTTGATCACACCTCATCTGCCCTTTCAGTGTATTGGTAAGGACAGGGTCATTGAATACGATTTTGTAGCAGTGGGGTGGAAAAGGAAAAATGTGCAATTAGAGCAGTTCAGTATCCCAAGCAACATCAACCTGGAAGGAAATGTCCTAGTACTTGCCAAAATTTCTTGCTCAAATGGCTCCTGCTTAAGAATTTTATTAGTGGCTTTGGTTATAGGAGATATGTTTATGCATTGTGCAAGAGGTAGAGTAAGTGTAGCCTGGAAGAAAGAGGATTTATGGAAATATGGTAGTCTCATTGAACACTTACTCTATAATTTATGTTTGAGGTAGAGTCTTGCTACGTAGTCCAGACCGAACTTGAACTTGTTATATAGCCCAGTCTGGCCTCGAATTTGGTGTCCTCCTGCCTCAGCCTCCCTAGTGCTGGGATTGCACATATGCACCACAATGCACAGTATTATTCTATAATTTAAAAACTTGAGCAGCCTCCTGCATCATTGATTGATGTCCCTCAGTGATGATGAGAATGCAAAGTGGAGACAATGTTTTGCAGTATCATCATATTTGCCACTTTTTGAAAACTTACATCTGCTTGATCCCAAAATTTCACTTCTACAGCATTATTGCAAAGATACAGTGGTGTGAAGCTTTAAAAAGTAACAAAACAAAACAAAAATGCAAATTCAGAAATATTTCCATTATACCATAATTTGCAAAAGTAAAAAACTAATACCAACCTTCAAATTAATCAACTATGCAGTTAATGAATAAACTGTGACATACCCACACTATTGCATTATAAAAACACATAAATGTTGTTAAACATTCCACTGAATGATCTCCAAGTAAGGTAACTTATTTGGTGCTCCTAAGTTTGCAGAGCATGTTACCTTTTACTTAAGAAAATTTTATTGGAGGGGAATGAGGAGATCAAAAACTACATTTGCTTAATAAAAGCTAGAAGGACAGTTACAGCTTTTTTAAAAAAGCTACCTGTAGAAAGAGAGAGGTAGTAATAATAACGATAGATGTTAGAGTTGAATATGCCTTGTTTATATCTTTGCCTTTTTGAGCCATGTACATATTTTATATGGGCATAAAATAAATAACATTTGAAAGTGCAATCCCTTATAACTGAAAGGAAATGGAACAAATGATATTGTGTGTCTGACTGTGTTACCACTTATGAATGAATTCGGGTTACTTTAGAACACATTTGTTTGTTCATCCTGAAAGAATAACAACAACAAAATATAGAAAGATGGTTTTTAGTGTTCAGACCTAGAAGCTAGTACCAGTACTGGTCATCTGAGACTACTATGTGTGTATTGTAAAATAGATTAGTGTTAATGGGTTCTTCAAAGACACACACACACAAATATATACATATATGTATATCACAGGTATATGTAAGCACATAAGTGTATGAACTGTATGCATGTGTTTCTGTATACGTGAGAGTAAATTAAAAATTCTATAGTCCTGAATTCAAAGAGAAAGAATCAATGCGAACTCATGATGTTTTTAATCTTTAGAGACCTAGAAATAATGAATAAGCTAAGAGTAACATGTACTTTTTCATTCATACTGTGGTCTAAAAATACTATTTTCCCTTAGAAAGGACTGTTAGGTTCAGAACAGGAGCGTAGGAAGTGTATGAGAGAATTCTGCAATGTGGTAAGGGTGGGACTCCCAAGTCCTTTGGTGTTCACATCTCACCACCTGCCTCAGACACTGGACAGGAAGCGGCTGCATTTAATATTTGCCCTGCTGAGTTGTGGTCTGGGCTTGATCTGATTTCTTTCTATTTGCCTATTTCTCCATTTTGGAATGGGAATGTTTGTCCTGTGCCATTGTATGTTGGCAGTGTTTAACTTTCTTTTTTTATAAATTTTATTTCTCTAGGGACTTACAGCTAAAAGTTTGCCTCGAGCTCAAGGAAGACTTTGGATTTAGACTTTTCAGCAATGTTGGATCTTTTAAAACTTTGGCAGTTCTTAGAGATGAACTGTATACATTGCACATAAACAGATACACATGAGACTTTTGAGAGCGAGGGGTGAACATTATGGTTTAAATCTAGAATGTCCCCTCCAATCCCCATGGAAGGTGAGTGGATTCTGGGGATGCCACCGCAGACTTCTGTTAGCAGGTGGGAATTGGTCATAGCTGGGTCACTGGCAGTGTGACTTGGAAGGGTGGGTCTCTCTCCTGGCTCCTCCTTTCACTCTCTGCTTCCTGGGTTTGGGTCCTGAGGTAAAGAATGTCTTCTTACAGTACACTGCCCACCCCCAGCTATGATCCTCCCTCATGCTGAGCAACCCTGAAAGCAAACATCCCAGAATTCTTGCTTTTATTCTTTCTGAGCAGAGCAGCTCTTACTCTTCATAAATGAGTGACCAGATTCAAGAATCAGAATTCCCATTAACAGCCCCTCTTTGATTTTCTGCCTTGAATCCATTTGGGCTGCCACAGCATAATACCTTAGGCTGGCTGGCTTAAAGACAACAGAAATTTATCTCTCACGTATCGGGAGGGTGAGAGGTTCAAGATCAAGGCACTGAGAGATCCAGAGTCTGGTGAGGACCTTCCTGGGTCATAGATGGTGTCTTCTTGTCTTTATATGGCCAGCAAACTATGGGGGACCCTCATCCCATTTGGGGAGGCCCAATTCTCATTCAGCATTTCTCAAAGGCTCCACTTCCCAGCACCCTCACATTAAAGAATAAGTTTTATCACATGAATTTTTTTTCTTTTTTGCTGCAGAAGAACATTCATTTCACTGCAGCTCCAGGCTATCTGTAAAAGCATCGCTACCCGCAAGTGACACTGTCTCATCAAGTCTCAAATATCTGAAATGCCATAGTCTACCATGACATTTCCCTTCTTTCTCTGGCTGCTACTCACTCTTATGTTTTGTTGTTTACATCTGAATTGAAGCCTTTTGGAAAGGTTGTTAAAGAAAATATGAGAACTTCAAGATGAAAAGTAAACAGGAATGCAAATTGGAACAATAATGAAATACTATGTGTATCCTGTAAAACTGGCAAAGCATACAAAAAAGAACTCTACTGGTATTAGGTCATAGTTATTGGTGAAAATACAAACTAGGACAGTGCTTTTTGGAAAAGAACTTGCAAACACACCCTAAGTCTCTTAAAATAGCCACTGAGTTTTAATTTCTCTACTGGGGATTTTTCCTAGGAAAACTCAAATGTACGCAAAAGTTATGAACCTAGTTACTGTGTTGATAATAGTAAAATAGCAAAGGCAATGAAACTAGCTTTAATATACTTCCTTACAGGATTAACAATATATTATGTTACATTTTTAAGTCATATAGTAAGGAATGAATGATATTCAAATATTAAAAATTATCAAGATACTTTAAATGAGGAAAACAATACATTTAAACTAGTGTGTATAATACTGTTATGCTTTCAAGCATAGCATATATCATATTTTAAAAGATAATTAATGGATACACTAAATTAAATGATAATAATTATCCCTTGGTTAAGGGCATGTAATTGCATTTTGTGGTGTTTCCCAGATCTATATTTTCTAATTCTTCTACAGTGAAAGATATGTCTTCAATGAAGCAAATTTGGTTTTGATCTTTCACATTTCTTCAAAAAAATGCTTTCACGATTTTCCTCCTCCTATCATGAGGAAAGGAATTTTTGAAAAGCTCTGTTTTCCTATGAGAAAGGATTTCATGGTACCCCTAATCTCCCTCTTTATCAAAATCCTCTAAAATACAGGATTCAAAAGGATCAACAATGCACATGAAAGAAAAAACACAACAAAGACTTCAACAGTGAGACAGCAAGAAGTGCAGTTGCTTTTAGGACACAAGAGGAGCACTGAGCTAGTGTCAGCAGGTCTACAGGGAGCTGACAGCAAGTCAATCAGAAAACCGCGGTCTGAGGGTTTCACCGGCAGGAGAAGAGTCTGCGAAGCCCGTCGTCCCCTCTAGGAACGTGGGTCACTTGGGCCCCATGGCCGGCTTTCATCCTCGCGAGGTCTCCGCCTGTGCCTCTCTGTCTGCGCGCTGGGCGCCTTCGCCCTCTGCTGGCCACACAGGAGAATGAGGCTCTGGCTGGCACCTCCTGATTTTCCACTTTATGGGCGCTCGTAGTGTGTTACCACAAGAAGGAATTTTCTGCAGAGAAAAAGAAGAAAGGAGCCAAAGCCCAGTCTAGAGCATCGGCCCATACATGGTTTCAGTGACCAGGCTTCCACCTGCCTTGGCTCCTGGGTTTCCATCCTTCTCTTGCTTTGAACTCTGCTTCCCACTGTAGAAACAGAAAGACCCTCCGACCCCGAGAGTGTCCCGCATTTCCTTCCGCTTCCCCTTCATTCCTAGGAACTCCCAACAGGCCGCTCGTCCCTTCTGTCGAATTACAGTGGCCTCCTTCGAGGTGGAAGCGCCTCCCTCTCAGTTTGCCGTCGGAATTTCAGAGATATTCGAACTTTGTGAGTCTTCTCTCAAAGCTTTCTGATCCCGCGGTGGGGTGCAGTTTGACCCCCAAGGGCTCCAGGGCTGGAGCTTGTTCCCTGAGGGGTGATTGACAGGGGCAGCTCTAGAGAGGGGTCTAGGTGGGAAGTATTTAGGTCACTGGGTGTCACCTTCAAAATGAACTAATGCTGCTCTATGGAACCCTAGTTGGTGCTTCAGAGGGCTTGTTGTAAATGAGCAAAACGAGCCCTTCCCACTTTCTTGATCCCCATGATCAGTTCCTCTCATAGGAGCTCCCATCATGACATCGACCCCCATGTGCTAAGCCAGCCAAAGGAGCCCGCACCAGAGCCCCAGGTGAAGATGCTGCCTGGTCTCAGACTTTCGGCCTCTACTGTGGATAAAGAAACCTATCTTCTTTATAAAGTACCTGATTTGGGGTATTTTGTTATAGCAACAGAAAATGGGCAAAGATTACCCCTCAGCTTGGAGATGCACAGTCACGGCACATTACACTGCATTTTCACTACACAAGATGGTATTGGTATTATTCAGGCCTGTGGTGTTATTATTCAGGAAAAGAAAAATGGAAAAATGGTAGTGGTTGTGACACCTCCTCTCAGCTCAGTCAGAGTCAGATGTGGCTTGTCTCTCCCCTGAGTTGTGCTCAGTGGTCTGGTGGAGGTGGGGACACTGAGCGGGGGTGGAGCCTGATGGCGCTGTGGGTCCTTCCCCATGCACCCCCCCCCCGGGCTTCCTTAGACTTGGATCCTCATGGGTGAGGATTATCCCGGTTGCTCCACTCCTCAGCCCTGCATCCGAGGCTGGGAATCATTCCACAGTCACCTGGTGTTTAGATGTAGCATCGTTACCTCATAGTTGACTTGTCCTCACTCTTACTGCATTCCACAAAATTCCAACCTAATTCAAATACAACTGATGGGAAACGTCACTCAGAGGAACACTAATGAAGGAGTTTTACTTTCTCTTTGGAAGCTAGAATTAGTGTACTGATTTCAAATAATTGAAGAGATGTTCAAAATCTTCAGTATTTGGAATGCAGGTGTGTGGACAGACAGTCTAAGCAGCAATTAGTGTTTCTTTGGAGCCTTGAAGGGACAATTCACCATTCTGACATTGTTTATCTTCATCACATTATTTGCGAGAAGGGCTGGCCCTGCCAATGTCTACCTTGGCTTGCTAAAATTTCATTCCTACTTAGGAATGAAACAAGCCGAAGACAGCCAGTCCAGACAGCTCTGACCAGATCCAAATGCCTCAAGGATAGAGTCAACCAGACTTTTGCTAGAGTATAACATCACAACCAGTATGTGGACATTGACAGAAAACACCAATCATAGTCCAATTTCCAGTATTCATGTGTGTATATGTTTATTCCTGTATAATTTTATCACCTGTGTAAATTTTTGCATCTACTACCCAGTCAAGATACAGAGCATTTCTATCACCACAAGGGAACCTTGCACCATGTGTTACCCTTTCATGCCTAAATCAAGCCCTAGACTCGGCTAATCTGCCCTCCATTTCTAAACTTGTTTCATCCTACAAAGATATAGAAATGGAATTATACAGTCTGTAATGTTTAGTGATTGATTTTTTTCACTCGCTGATTTTCTCTCTAGTTGTTCTATCAATTGCTGTGTTCTTATCTTATGCTGTTCTCCCCTTATCTGCCACTTTCTGGCCATGCTAGGCTTCACATTCTGGGAACACCGTCTCAGGGAGCTTTTGTAAACCCTGCTAGAAGTCGCTTTCCATTCTCCCCCACCCCGCATGAGTAGCTCCTCATAACTCGGGTCTCAGCTGCAGTGTCACCTCCTCCTCTGTCACATTACCCTGGTCCTTCTGTCTAGGACCCAGCTTTATTGCCTTCATCGCAGTTATCACTGCCTGAAATGAGTTTGTCTGTCTGTAAGCTCCATGAGTGTTTGTGTTAATAAATGCAGGATCACCTAGGTGGATAGAACCTGTCTGTGGAGCTCCTGCTTCTAGGTCACCATTTTCACATATAGTTTGTGGGGAAGCTGAAGCCACTCAGTGTCCTTTCTGTCCCCTTCACAATGAGCCCTGAGTTGCGTGTAGTTTGCAGCTTGAAAAGATGAGCCCGTGTTCAATAAATTCAGAGTTCCCAGAGAAAAAGTTCTTGCCAATAGTATTGTGTTTTATTCTTAGTCAGTGAAATGATCGTTGATCAGGTTGTACCTAATATGATTGTGGCTGTTTCTAGTTTAACCTTCCTGGTGAAAATAGCACTTAAATTTTCTCTTCAAAGTCTTTAAACTGTGGTTGTGATGCTAAATAAGGTACCCAATTTTCACCAATGAGCTATAGTCATGATTTGTATAATTTAGTCATTTGAATTTTAATTAACCATTATTTATTATATGATATATTTTGGGGGCATGCTTTTCATGCTGCCACTCATATTTTTAATGAGATTTCTTTGTGTATATCTGACTATATCAACCTCTTACAGTAGAAAGAAGAAACATCCATATCCTGTCTATGTTAGTGATCCTGAAATCAAGAGTTTAGTTAACACTGGAGTAGAGTGTCTGTTTATATCACAAGCAAAGGGGCTTACAGAGTGTATAAGTGAATTTTTATAACTAACAAAAGGAATGAAAAATGTTTACTTTCTTTGAATAAAGTTAGAGTTAAAGTTATAGGAATATCCATACGTATGGTAGAGTTATTTATTACACAGGTTCACTATAAAAATAAATCATGTGTGTGGTAATGTCGCCATTGGGGCTCAACCAAAATATGAAAATAAGAATGTTTAGCTGAAGTTCTAAGGACATTCAATATATAATGGAGTTATATACCCTGTTGTTGGAAGCTATTTTATATAAATTAAAGTGAATAAACTCTGTTATAAAATTTGTTAGACAAAAAACCCTTTCTAACAACAGCTTGAAACAGAGTTTCTTCACACAGCTAATTTCAGAAGTGTTCTGCCAGGATTACTGAAAACAGTCCTTAATGTAAGGAATAAGCCCCTTGGGAGAGGGTGGAAGCCAGGAGTTGAGAATCATGGCTCACTTCTGAGAGGTTTATTATTGTATGGCCCTTCTTACCATTTATTCTCTTGTTTTCTTATTTTCCAAAAAGCAACAGATGTAATGGTTTGTTTTGAATGAGTCAGAGACACAAGGTAAATATTAGTTAATATAGCAGAGTGTCGTGCTGCATTTGCTTGTTAAAGGTGAATGAAAGCTATCAGCAGTTTTCAGGTTCATTTAAATGAAGATTGGTACATTTCAGAAAACACATCAGTGAACACTGGTTATGCAAGTGAAGCTACAATCCTGCTCCTTATTGGAGCTACTGAGGAATTAAAGTGTTGCAGTTAATGATGCTTCATTATCACAGGGGCTGTGCCCTGGAGAGGATTCCTGTGGCCTCAAAGGTAGGCCTGTGACCGCAGGAGAGCAACACTGTTCTCTACCCTGTGGAAAGCCCCAGCAGGGGGAGAGCTTGGCCTGGAAACACTGGGCTCTAAAGACATGCTAGATGGCAGGAGACTGGAGGGGAGCAAATGGACCGGTAGGCCAGACCCTTTGTCAAAGGCCTCTGGATTGCAGGCATAATGCCATGCTTGGCAGATATACCCTGCCTAAGTCAATCAACCCAAATCGGAGTTTTTATATAGCGATGTGTTCCAATAGTCATTTATTACTCTCAGAGCACAGACATTACCATAGCTACCACAGACTACCATAGCTCCTTCGCCATCTTTACTCTGTTTATCCATGGAGATGATATCCTCAGTGGGGTTAGTGCCTCTTTTAGGGACTGTTCCTTTAAAAACTATGTAGGGGTATTTTGAGCCACCCTAATAATATCAGAGAACCATTGCTAATTTAGCGATTGAAAGTCAAAGTCTTGCAATTTTTGAGACAGTGATATGCAAAGAAATAATTGTTTTATTTTCTGTATACTTTAAATGATTTTTAAAGTAAGATGATAACCACAGAATCTAGCTCTGTAAGATATATAAAACTAAATAATTTTGTATAGTTTTAATGGTCACTGAATTCTATGTTTAAAAAACCCCACAGATACATTGATTGTTGTCTTTGGAAGCTTTATCAAGATTGTTCACCATATTGGAAAATATACCATTACTGGTAATCCCATTCCAATATTTGAGTTGAGATTACAAAGTAGCTGTGAATAAATCTGCATGAGGACTTCTTTTCTTTGTCACAGTAACAATCCCAAACATAAGTTACAGGTAAAAGAGAGAAAATTAAAAAACATTTTGCATAGAGCCATTCCAGGAAAATAGGACTAAAGTGATATTTCCTGTTCATAATATTCTTATGAAAAGTCAGAGGACACTTTTTTGTTTAACAATTACTGAATTATATTCCTCATGATGTAAACTTTGATGAGTACTCTTTGGGATGGGAATTTCTTCGGCCCCCATAGAACCCCTGAGTAGTAACAGAGGGAGGCAGCCAGGGAGCTGGAATAGACGCAGGGGTATGTGTCTGCCATTGGGCTTGGTGCCTTGTGAACTTAGAAATATTACTGATGTTCTCTGGACCTGTGTCTTTACTGATAAAACACATATAAGATTATGCACCTCAGTGGGTTGATATGAGTTGGCTTTTGTATCTGCAAGCTCTGCATCCATGGAATCAACCAAACAGTATCAAAAATATTCTAAAAAAATTTGGTATTCTCTGTAGCTAGTCTTATAATGGTTGTTTTTATACTGACCATATAGATTTTTCTATATTACTCTGTAAGTAATTATATATAAAGCTTATTTATATTATATTAGGTGCAATAAATATTTTACAGATGATCTAAAGTATGCAAGAGAATGTGCCAAGTTATATGCAAATGTAACAGCATTTCACACAAGGAACTTTTGGGTCTGGTATCTGAAAGCTTAAAGAAGCCCAAATGTAGTTAAAATAATGCACATTGCCACCTCCAAGGCAATCATTCAGTAAAAGTCATTAGCTGTATTACGATTTTTCTCACCATTATTTATTATTGTCATTGAAAATATACCAGATGTATAGTAGTCTGCCTGTACTCTTATCTCTGGTATCATTTTCTCCTTAATGGGGAAATCATCTATACCTGGGGTAGGGGGAATTTAGAAAAAAATGAGGAGATGAGTGAAGATCATCTGATAATTGAACACTGACTGCTTATGTGCCAATTTGAAATTGCATGATTTTTTACAATCCTGAAGTCTAGAGATTCTGCAACGTTTCTCTGTGTACTTGGAGAAGGAGTGGTGGGATTCACTGACACTCTTCCAAGGATTCACTTTGGTGTTGGGGGCACCAAATGTTTCCTTAAATAACTGGGCAAGGTTACAGACAAGGCTGAGGTGATTGAAAGACAAACATTAGCAGCCTCATGAGCTCTTTAAAAGCCACCCACCAGTACAGACAACAAGGAGTAAAGAGTACTCAAATGAAAGAGAAACGTGAGTTAAATAGGAGAGTTAGAGCCAGCCAGGCCCTTCTTTTTAAAAGAAGTGTGTTTTAATTAGTGAATATTTTTATTAATACATGTTTGTGATACATAATGAATCAGCCAATCTCTTCTTAGTCATCAAATAAATGCAAAATCTATGCTTTTAACAGTTTTTAAAAAATGAAAAAGCTGTCCTAAAACTAGCCCACTGTGCATGTATCTTAGATCCTTCTGCTCCTGAATCTTATTATTCTGCCCCAATTTCCCTGAGTTGGGACATGGAACACTCGTGTAGGCAAAAATGAAACAATCAACTCTGAATGAACTCTGTAAACCTGAGCTCACTGTCTCACGAAGCAAGCAATGAGTTCACAGACAAAGAGGGAAGTTAGGAGAGTGTTTATTGGAAGTAAAAAGAAGCAAAAGAGCTCCTGGGTTCCAGGAGGGGACTCAAAGTAGAGTTTTTTAGGTGTTTTCCTTGTTTTGGTTATGTATAGATAGATAAGCAGAGTTAAGGAACTTATTTTAAACGGGTGGCTCTGTGAATTTAGAATAACCAACTGGGGTTTAGGCTTTGTAATACAGAGTCTGAAGAACATCAGTTGCTCAGTTGGTCGAGTTCAAAGGAAACCTGTGTCTAAAGGAAACTAGTTATTCTGAATTTTTAAGTTCTTCCAAATTGAAGACAGAGAGGAGCTGCCAACTAATCTAGTATACTCTGCTTGTCTCCTGGGAGGAAGGATCCTTATCTGGTTGTTCTCATGCTAAATTATTTTTATCTTTTTCTGTATTTGCTCCTACATTTCTAAACTTTACTAGCAGCCCAACTTGAAATAGATCTTAACTTTGTGTATTTGCTTTTTTTAAAAAATCTAGCTAACTCTATTTTAGGCCCACCGCTTTTTTTTTCTTTCTTTTTTTTTTTTTTTTTTGGTACCGGGGATCAAACTTGGGACCTTGTGTTTGCCAGGCAGGCGAGTGGAACCAGAGCTAAATCCCCGGCCCAGGCCCATCCCTTTGGCCCCTTGCCATCCCTCTGGGAAAAATTCTTACATCAAATATAAAGGGAAGGTGCGACAAGGTGTGAATATTCCACAAGAGGGCAGCACATGCTATTAAATCTCTAAGGCTTTTCCAGCATCTCAAGCGTACATTACACATATCTGGGCTTACTGAGGGTTGCAGGCTCAGTGTGGATATAGTTAGCTATGTGAAGAGGAAGAAATTCATACTTTGGGGCCGTAAGAGGCATCGTTACCTACTTTGCTTTTTAAGTCTTCTCAGAATCAGGAAGGTAGTATTTAAAATGTGTCCAAATGTGGTCTTAACATTTAGTTAATCAATGTCTGATAAAATTCCAGACACCATTCATAAAGGAAAAGCTATGTGGTTTCCCCAGCAGGACTCTTCCTTCAGACCATGTCTAACAACAAAAAGTAAGAATGACAGCTTTGCAGGCAGGTGACCTGATTGATCTTCCTGGCTCACTTCTTTCCTGGGCTCCCTTCATGGATTAGACTTCATCTGCTCATTCAGTATCTATTTTCACTTCACAGAATTCTTATTCACCATGTTCAGAGACCAACTGCAAAATCTGGTCGGGTGGATCTTCTTGTGGAGAACAAACAGTTGACATCTGATAAAATACATATTTTGGAGTATAACACTTTCCTCCTTTCAAAGAGGTTTAAATTTTACACTCTGAGCCATAATTTCTCCATTAGGTATTCAATCAAGAGAAATGAAAACATAATTCACTAAACTACTACACAAGAATGTTCACTGCAGTATTTCGCTTAACAACAGCAAGGCACAAACACACATCAACTGTTGAATGGATAAATAAATTATAAAATATTCATATAATTGGGTACTACTTAACATTAAACAATGGTGACCTATTGGTATGTATTATGATGTGAATGACTCTCATGGGCAGACGTTTACTGAGATGAAGTTGAGTACAAAAGTGTAAATGCCATATGATTTATTTATATGAAGTTCCGCATTAGGCAAAACTAATCTATGATAATTGAAAGCAAATCAGTGATTTCCAGGTAATTTGTGGTACAGGGTTGGCAGACCAGTTTTAAAGATCTTATGATCATGATCTACAATCTATACCTTGATAGGGGTGTGGATTACATGGTGGATACACTTGTCAAAAGCCATTGACTTGTACAATTCAGATGTATGCATATTACTGTATGTGAGCTTTACTTAAAAATCATACACAATAATATCTAAATTATATTTATGCCCACTCATAACTTCTCTTCACAAAAACCAGAGCAGGATAGGGCCGGGGATTTAGCTCAGTGGTGCCGCCACCTGCCTTGCAAGAGCAAGGTCCTGAGTTCGATCCCCAGTACAAAAAAAAAAATCAGAGAGGGATAGTCGGTCATTTCTAGGTCTGGATGTACTTACTTGCTACATATACATTATAAAAGTGAGCAATTTGATGAGTGATTTGCTTTAAACATCAGGTGTCTGCCAAGTATTTGTGTACTGATGTCTTGACCCCTAGTGCAGCAATATTTAGAGGCGAGACCTAAAGAGGTGACTGGATTAGGAAGACACTAACTTCATCTATGGATTAATGCCTTAATTAATTAATGAAATCATTAATTCATTAATTAATTCATTAACTGAATGGGCTGTTAGAAGGAGAGTCCTTTAATGAGTTCATTAGCTGATGGGCACTTGGAGGGGCAGGCCTGGTTGGAGAAAGCAGGCCATTGAGAGTGTGCTTTGGTCACAGGCACCTTCCTGTCAGGATCTCCCCTAAAACTCTGCTTCCTGGCTACCATGAGGTGGGCAGCTGCCTTCCATCTGCCCTTCTCCTACGCTGTTGTGCTTTACCACACGTTAAAAGCAATGGTGCCAGGTGAACATGGACTGCAACCTCTGAAACCTTAAGCCAAACAAACCTTTTCTCCAAGTTGTTTATGTCATGGATTTGGTCACAAAAACTGTCTAAAACAATGTCTCATGGAATCACTAGCATTGACCATAGGCTAGAAACACACTGAGGTGGGATTTGACAATTTCTGCCTAAGTGTGGCTCATTAATGGCAATCAACTAAGGAAAGAGGCTTTAATTTATCAAATAGTCTTTCTCTCCTGTCCTTCAGGAGTTTTCATTATGTGTGTTAGCACATGCATTTGTTTCCCAAAAGTCTCAGAATTTGTTTCTTTTCCTTTATTTCTTATTCTCTCATTGGATTATCTTCAACTACCTCCCCTCCCAGAGAGTAGATTTTTCACAATAAACTAGTTAGAGTCAACTTTGTAAGAGGGACTTCTAGGAATCACTAGTCAATCAAATAATCAAGTTTGTATGTTTATATAGCACTTTGCATAGGGTCAAGACTCTATCAGTTATCTGTGTCATATAATGCAGTTGAGGAAAGGGAAATTGTTGTACCCACTGAAGTTTTCACTTGCAGTTTGGTTTCAGTGTTACCTAGAATACCTTGCTTTCTATAATACTTAAATACTTTGCTTTCTATAATATTTCCCTGATATTCAGTGATCACGGATTCCCACAATTGAAAATTTGTCTGTGTCTTACTTTTAATCACCTTTCAATGGCTTGATAAATGAGTTTATCAAAATCTTTTATGGGGTCAAGTTTTGACTGGGGAAGACACTAAAGAAGAGCCAAATGTCTTGTATGACTCAATAGATGAGGTTAAGCTTATTTATTTCACAATACTTTCCAAGGGTACAGTCCAGTTATGAAATATAATCATTCAAATGGATATTTTCCATTCTTAAAGTCTGAGACATCTCTTGCCCTTTTTTGCGAATTTTCCTTTATTAGCCATTTTGCTAGTGACACTGAAATCAGACTTAGTGAATCTTGTGGAAACCTTGGAGATACGGTTTGCTTTCACTTGCTCTTTAACTCTCACCCTTGTGTTGTTTCCCAGACATTTTGTCTGTCCTCTCCTTCTTTTCTCTGACCAGTTCTTGGTACACCATGAACCCTTTTGTTTGGACCACTGAAGCTCTTTTTTGAGTGGTTTCCCCATCTCTAGCTTCATGTCCTTTGAATCCATACCTTGAAGAGTCTCAGGGGTACCTGCAATGTAAATCTGATCATGTCAATACACTGCTTTCCTTCCCGACTTCCAGTTCTGCTTAGCTATGGCAGTTATCATAAGTGGTGGAAAGATTTTTGGCCTCATGGGTAGGTATTTTGTTTAGATGCAGTCTTTTTAAGTAACTTGAACTTAAGTATGGTAAGTCTTGTGTTACAATCCTCAAATGGTCTACCTGCATCCTCCTCCTTGTCCTTCAATGTGACAATGAAGTTGCTTAGGGCCATGACTTGGCCTTGAATGAATTTTGAAGGTCCTCTTTCATCTAATCCTACCTTCCCCTGCAGTCTCATCTCTCATAAAGTCAAATCAATTTGATTTTGCCTCAGCATATCAGTGCTCATTAATTCAATTCAGGGTTCAGTTCCTCCTGGAATAGGCTAGATTAGGTAATCGCCCTTTCTACCACTGTACATACAACATCTCACATTAAAACTCGGTTTTCAGCCTCTTTCATTCCAATGAGAGTACTTTGAGGGTAGGAACTGAATCATATTAATTTGAAAAGCCCAGTTTCCAAGAATAGTGCCCTAAACACCAATGGCTCAGTTAATTCATTTTGATACTGAATTAGGGAAGAGAGTTTAAGAAAAGTGTTCAAAAAACACTGTATCTGGATGGTTACTGTAATCAGGGAGATAAAAATTTTTCACAATTTCTCCCTCAGGAGAAATGGATGAGCAGGCAGCCAGTGAACCTAAGTTCACTAAGGGACTCCAGAGGGAAAGCACCACACCCAACTGAGGCTCGAAATGAGGTGCTTGTTTTTATTGAGTTCTCTTTTCTTTCTCAGAAGATTTTTGATTGCCTTTCCTTGTTTTTTGGAAGTTCCTGAAGATTCTGGCCCCTTACTAATAGTATGGGAATCTAGGCTTCCCATGGCAATTAATCCCTCATGTTTCTCTGTATAAGGTAGAGAAACATGAAAATGGAAACCAGTGACCCATGATATGACAATAAAATCATTCCGTGTAAAGAAAGGAATAGCAAGTCAGAGGAAAACAATAAATCTGAAGAATTTTGATTACTTTCCCTTTTTAAACCAGACAAACAGATTTTTTATAAAGGTCTGTTTGACACCTTTTACAAAACTGAGATATAATTCATGTACCTCAAGCATTGGTACCTGTCATACAACATTCAGTTCATTCCTTTGTGCTCTAATTTTCATTATTCCCTTCTTTCTCTGTGATTTGGTTCTAATTTTTAGTTTTCTTGCTTTTTAAAGATGAAAAATTTACTTATTAATTTGAGACCATTTTTAATGTAATCAATTAAATCTACACATTTCCCTCTTAGCACTACATCCTATGAGTGTTGATATTTTTTTTCACTTATCTCTAAGTATTTAGTTTATCTTGTGAGTTCATTCCTAATCCATTGGTTAAGAGTGGGCTGTTTAATTTCTATATATTTGTGAAATCCTCGGTTTTATTTACATTGATTTCTAATGTTCTTAAATTGTAACAAGAGAGCATACTTATATCAATTTTTACCTGTCTAGATGAGTTTAAACTCGAGTTATTGCTTTGCATATGGTCTATCCTGCAGATATTGCAAGTACAGTTGAGAAGAATGTGTATGCTGCTGTTGTAAAATGAGTGTAGAATTCTGGAGTTATCTATTATGGCAAATTGTTGCAGTATTGCCAAGTATTTTATTTTCTTACTAATTTTTTTGTTTAGTTGCTTTATGCACTACTAAGACTGAGGTATTAAGGTTTCCAAGTATTATTGTTGAATTTTCATTTCTTTCAATTCTGTCTACTTTTTTCTTCCATGTCTTTCAAACTGTTGTTAGGTTCAGATGTTTGTAATGATCTGTGACAACTTTACCATTATAAAATGTCCCCTTTTGGCGCTAATCACTGTTTTCGTCTTAAAAACTTTTTTTTTTTTCTGATATCAGTATAGTTACTTCAGGGTTCTTTTGTTACTATTTACATGGTATTTATTTTTTCTATTCCTTTGTGATCAAATTATTTTTATCTTTGAAACTAAAGTATGTCTCACAGATCCAGCCTACAGTCATCAGATTATATATTTGTTTTAAGCTATATTTAATTTACATTTAACATAATTACTAAGTAGGTAGAATTTATTTTTGCTACTTTACTATTTGTTTTCCTATATATTTTATATCTCTTTAATTTCTTCTAGTCTTCAACCTTCTTCAAATACAATAAAAATGTGCTCTGTCACCATTTTAATTCCATTACTTTTTGTTTGTCTGCTGCCATATATTTGGATTTTCTTAGTATTTCCCTGGAGGTTACAATTAAAATCTTAACATATAAACATCTAGTATGAATAAATATCAATTTAATTTCATAATATACAAAAATTTTTGCTATTGTTATTCTGTTATTATATATTTCTTCATTTTACATCTTGTACCCATCAACACAGACTTATTGATTTATGCTGTAGTAGGATATAAAGCTTTACAAGTTAAAAATATATTTAGTGACTTACATATTTATCTCTGTTATTTTTACTGGTATACTTTATTTCTTCATGTAGAGTCAAGTATACTATTCTTTTAGTTTGAAGGACTTCTTTTTACTTGTACAACAGATTTGTTACTAATATTCTGTTTTTGTTTTACTGAAAACATCTTGATTCTCTATTTTTTATTGATATCTTTTCTGGGTATAAAATTATTGGTTGTGGGGGACTGCCACATTGATTATGCCCAAAGCAGGCTTTGAGCAGTGCAGACTGTAGAAAGTTAACCCCGTAAGAGGCATCTTTTAAGATGTGAATCCGTCTGAAGCATATGTGACTCATAGGGGCATCGAGGATGGCATATGGGCCAATATCAGCTCTCCTGCCAATGGCCATGGTTGAGACCAGAGAAATGGCCTGTGGAGCTACAGGGCTTAATGTGAGATAACACACAGCTGAGGTCAGAATGACACGCATCCAAATTCTGTTTCCAGAATTTAAACTTTCTTAACTAGAAGGACTAGGTTATTTGCCAACCACAACCTATATTTTGTCTGTTCTGTTCCTAATTCAAGAATGCTTTGTCTCTTCCTTTACAAACCCTGCCTGCATCAACAATGTATCTCTTGCAACTACAGGTAGCTCCTTTACTTTGACCTAGCTGTGATGTCACCAATAAATATCAATGGCTTGGCTGGCCAGGTTCTCTGCTTAGCACTGGCCATCCTGGCTCTCCATTTTTCTCTTTAACCTTGTTTCTGTGTCTTTCTTCCCACCTTGCATCATAGCACTGAACAAGAGATCAGGATCCACTGCAAGAGTCTCCGGTACTAGGTTGATACTTGTTCTCCAGGTCTTTGAGTATGTCATTGCCATGACTTCTGATCTCCCTAAATTTTGATTAAAAATTCTACTGTCAATATTAATGAAAAGCCCTTGTGTATGATATCACTTATTTCTTGCTGCTTTCAAGATTCATCATCTTTCTTTTTAGACAGTTTAGGATGATTCTTAATCTGAAAGTCTTTGAGTTTATGCCACTCAGAGTTTATTTAGCTTCTTGAATGTGCCAATTAATCCTTCCATAAAATTTGAAACATTTCTGACCATCATTTTTTCAAATGTTTCTTTTGTCAGTTTATTTCCTTTCCTTTGGGATTCCCGTTATATACATGTTAGTATAATTGTCCTGCAAGTTTCAGAGGATCTGTTCCTTGTTCTTCATTCTTTATCCTCAGACTGGAAAATCTCAATCAAACTACCTCTCATTCTGGGTAGGCTTTTCACAATTATCTTAGTTATTTTTCTCTCATTGCTGAAACAAGATACCCAACACCAAAGTTAAAGGGGGAAAGGCTTACTTGATTTACATTTCATAGAGGTTTTAGTCCATAATTGGCTGGCTCCATGGCAAGGTGGCAGAGTCAACAGTTCATGGTGGTAGTGGAAGACAGCCAAAGCAACAAGAGACCTTACCAGCATCTTTCTGCCCCTTATATCCCTTCCAGACTATCAGGATTAGGACAGTGTCAAACCAGTCACTCGTATGTGCTAGTTTAGTAATCAATCACACACCTTTAATCTCAGCATCACATATTCCAGATTCAGCCACCTCTGGAAAAGAAAGCCCCGCCTCAACTGCAAGAGGCTTTGGGGGAACATCTAAACACAAACCGCAACACACAATGAATTAGCTCTGAGTCATCTCTAAGCAGGCTCTTCCAGGAAATCACCAGATAAATCATGTAACAATATATCTTGGAAATAAGACCTTTAAAGAAATCTAGCCCCATTTTACTCCTTTTGATGCCTGCCATTTTGCACCAGTAACATGGACTACTCTTTTCCTGGGTTAATAAAGGTGACTGGAAGATCAGAGTAGTATGGGACTAAGAAGACAAATCAAAATGCAATAAAGTTCCTCGTTCTTACAAAGCTTCAGTTGCTTTTCTTGAATAAATACTTCCAGTTCTAGGTTTTTAGAATTGCCTTAGTGAAGAAGTTAATTTTCAGAATTCTTACTCTGTCATTTCTCCTGATGATGTCTTGGATTTTTGTTTTCTTATTTCAACCTCCTGAGAATGTGTACAGACAGCAAGTCTGGGGCAGGGTCCCAAAAGAATGGGAAATCTAACATAACCCATACCTCTCATAGTTGCCTAGAGACCTTGTTGGAAGTACATGAATTTAAAAGAACACTGGTGAGAAAGGTGAGATTTTATTCTAAGTAGCTTGTCTCTTGCCTGTGATGGGTAGCAAAGGATAAAAATTGGACAGATTCAACTGTGAGAAGAAAAGTGAGAAAAATGAGCCCACAGGAAGAGAATCAGGTTATCTGAATGAGAGAGAGAGAGAGAGAGAGAGAATTAGGTTAGACAGAATGAAGTATAAAAACAGGGCCAAGACAAAAGAAAAAGAGGAAACAGATAAAAACTTTCATAGGAATCTGCACAGCAAAATCACCCTGTACTGGAAACCGAGGAGAGCTACAAAAGGCATATTTTCTCCTGAGTTTTTTGGATTTTTCCCCTGCTCTCAAACTTGTATTTATTTATTTATTTATTTACTTATTTTGTTTGTTTCTTTGAGACAGGGACTTGCTCTGCAGCCCAGGCTGGCCTTGAGCTTACTTTGTAGCCCTGGGTGGTCTCAAACTCTTGACATTCCTGCCTCAGCCTCCGAGAGTGCCAGGATTACCGGCATGCACCACCATGCCTGGCTGCCAATCTAAAACTTGAGCGTTGAAGAAAAACTGGTCGCAGGAATATTGGAGTCTGTGTGCCTCAACCTGCTCCTCTCCATCATCACCCAAGTAAAACCCACGTCCCAGAGATCTCAGGGACACCAGAGTTCAGAGGTAGCTGCATTGTGGAGCCCCACTGAGGCTGGGGCGAGATAAAAGAATCACATAAAAAATGGACTAGAAGAGCTCATTCTTTTTACCCTGTGCTTCCAGACAATTCTACTACTGGTAATGCTGTGTTGATTGTTCTGCCACAATTCACAATTTTGTGACTGTGCAGAGACTGTAAAATGCATATTTCTGGGCCCATCCCTCAGGCATTCCAAATCCATAGGCTGATGTGAGGGCCAGGAATCTACAGTTTTAAAAATTGCCTCATATGATTCTAATTTAAGTGTCTGCTGGATCACACTTTGAGAAACACTGCTATAAGAAGTTTGCGTGATTTTTTCTTTTGTTAGATGCAAATGCTACAAAAGGGTGGGTGGAAAGCAAGACTGTCAATGGCTTAGAATTTAAAGGATCTGAAGGTACCTTCCCAAGAGTGGTTCTTAAACTTTTTGCCTACATTAGATTTCTAGAAGGGTTTGTTATGGAAGTTTTATGGGTACCTCCCCTAAAGTTTTTGATTTGGCAGGTCTGGTGAGGGGTTCCATGTTTGGATTTCCTGCAAGTTCCAGCTGGTCCTGAGGTGCTGGTATAAGGATCACACTTTGAGAATCACTAGTTTACATTAAGCATTTAAATTAAAGAGCATTTGCCCTATGCTCACGATTTGGATGTGTCTCCTAAAGTTTATATATTGGAAAATTAATACTCCGTGCAACAGGAATGAGAGATGAGACCCGGAAGAAGTGGCCACATCATGGGAGATCTGCCTTCATGAATGGATTAATGCCATCTTTGTGAGAGTGTGTTCATCATCGAAAGGGTTGGGTCTCCCCTCTCCTACCCATATGTTGCCTTCAGCCATGGGGGAAAGCAAAAACACCCCCACTAAATGCTGGTGCTCTCATCTTAGATGAGATCACAAGCCAATACATTCTTATCATAGATTACTCACAAAGTAGACTAAGATACCTCATGTTCTATTAATTTTTTGAGCAACTAAATATCCAGGTGACAGGGGGTAAGTAAGATTTGTCAAGTCCCTATTATGTTTCTTCATCTTTTGTTTCTCTAAGTATTCCATCAGGAAAACTCAAAGCAGTTATGTTATTTACTTAGATTGTGTAACTTACCGGTAAGAGATGAATCAGCATTCAAACGCAAGTTCAATAAAACATGTTAGTCTTTTTCAAAACTGAAGTCTTGTAAGTCACCTCATTAGCAAAGTAAAATAGTAACTGTAAAGAGTCCAGATATAATCAATTGCTTGATGCCTAGATGTGTGATACCTTCAAATTGGAAACAGATCATTCTGCAAGACTTCCAAGGGACTATGGGTACCACCCTTTTAAGAGGGGGGTAATTTACAGTGGTACCTTGGTTCACAAACTCAATTCTTTCCATGATTCTGGTCACAAACTGAACTGCATGAGAACTAAATCAAATTTCCCCATACGGTCAGCATTGAACCTAACTGTTGAATTTGATTCAATTCTTGTCCAACTTGGTTTGTGACCAGAATCATGGAGTGAATCAAGTTCGTGAACCGAGTATCAGTGTATTCTACCAATAATCCAGGCTACTAAGCAGTGTCAGTTCTGGTACTGGCACCAAAAATTTTTGGGCAAATGAACAAATAAGTTGGCAGTGAGTCCTGGCTTAACCACTGGACAAGTTAACTCTGTCAGGTTTCTTATCTCCTTTGAACCCGTTTTCCCTCTGTATAATGAAAATACTAACACCACACCCTCGAGACTTAAAACAATCAATGTAGAGCACTTATTGTAAGATTCAACCTAGCATCATACATCTTGTGTTTCTAGGATGCTTAATAAATGTCAGGAAAAATGGAATTTTTAATTGCTCCTGAAATATTTCTGGAGTCCATGGTCTTTTCTCACTGCCCCTAGTCTTAGTGCTTGCATCATATATTTAGGTGCATTTGAGTCCACTGAAAGTAACACATCATAATGTTCATGTTTGCATGAATAAAAAGCACCTACTATATTGTCTAGTGCACAGTAGGTGGGTGCCATCCATTTCCTTCAGATTATTAATGTAAGAGTAAAATAATTCCTTCTCCCTTCATGGTAAACATACGGTAAACTTTTCTTCTATGAATTGCAAATTATTTGTAATACCAGAATATCAATATATACCTTGTTGTAAGTCCCTATTTCACATCTAGTATAATGTTGTACCCATAGCATGTACTCATTATCAGACTGTTTAGTATGCAAAGCTTACAGGAAATCTATATGTGTTGGCAGCATATATTGCAATAAGATGCAAGGAAAGCATCCTATTGACTCAAAATCATGAAAAATGTGACCCCACACCTGATATTCATATACTTAAAAGACATTGAGAGGAAATGATCACTGGAATAAACTGATTATACACATTGCAGTGAGGAAGTGTTTAGGGAGTATCTTCCAATGAGGGAATTTAAAAGGCCTCTTGTGTTACATGTTGAGGTATCTTACATTATCCAATATATATCCAGAATATGGTAGATCAAAATCTTCAGTAAATAATAACATTTAAATTACTGAAATGCAATTTTGTTTTTATCATTAATATTTCATGCTTTCATTTGTATATTCAGAAATTAAACTTTGTTGATGTTAGAACAGTCACATAATTTCTAAACCAGAACGTTTATTTAGGACAAAGAATACATTTACCAAATATAATCACATTTGATAAATGTAAATAGAAAAATTCTCCATATATAAATCTTTCTCTTTTCCTCCTCCTCCTCCTCCTCCTCCTCCTCCTCCTCCTCCTCCTCTTCTTCTTCTTCTTCTTCCTCTCTCTCTCTCTCTCTCTCTCTATATATATATATATGTATATATTTACTATAAACAATGGCAGCATGACAATTTTGGGATATGGAGACAGGCATATTCATCTATATCTGTAATGTAATAATATATAGTTTCTTCAAAGACCTTGAATTGGATGCATATTGCATTTATTGTGCAAAGAAACAAAAAATCACATTAACTACAGTTAAGGAAGTAATGTTAAAATCCTGCTCATAAAATTGGATGTGACTTGAAAACATATATATTTGATAACGATGTTTTTATGTGTTTTAGCAAATCAGTTAGAACTTCAAAAGCACAGGCCAGCGGCATAAAGATGTAACATACTGGTAAAAAGAACTCCAAATCACAACTCCACTCCTTAAATCTGAAGGCAGATGCTATCATTAAGAATGTCCTGCTCTACGTTCCAGTTTACTTTTCCTTACTTTAAACTCAGCCACCTTAGGAAGCCATTGCTGAGATGTTGCAGAACCCTGCAGGTGGCGCTGTTGGCTAGTTTAGCCAGACACCAAATTTCTTCAAAAATAACAGAAATATCATGGATTGGATAAAGCTATAATTCAAGTCTTATTTTTTATTGTGAGTTTTATTGTGAGTTTATTGTGTGTATTTTGAAAAAATTCACATTACTTATTTTATTTCTCATAGAAATTAAGTGTTCATTTTAAATAATTAAATGGAGCAACTTTGCTATGAACTTTGGGATGAATGTAAAATTTTAAATTCAGTCATCAACGTAATAATAAAAAGAACTTGACTAGTTTCTTTTTGATGTAAAGTATTTATATTTTACAAGTAAACTGATAATTTGAACTCAGCAGTAACTGAAGTTTTCTAAAATATATCAGGCTTTTAAAATTAGCATGTAGGCTTTGAGTCATAAATGTAATTGAAGCACAGAAGTTCATATTTTGATGTTTTAATTTAATCAAATTGTCTACTTAAAAATTCACATTCATAAACACTATTCTGGAGACTGATTATTCTGAATTCAAAAGCTTCCACAAAGCTTCCTCAACATATTCTTCAAATAAAAAAACTTCTTACTTTTTAAAATAGAATTCAATTCTCAGTTTCCTTGCTTGCAGTTTTTTAGCAACAAATATATTAGTCAATGTAATTTTAACTTAATCTTAGCACTGCTCATTTACTCATAAAATTGTCAAATATGAAGTAAAAAACATATTATTCCTGAAGCTTTATTTTCTAGTGAGAGTATGTAATGATGATAATATTACTTGTGAATGTTACTAGCATCTAGAAATTTCAAGTATGTTATCTTGAATCTACACAACAACCTTGAAAGGCAAGAATTATTCTACTTTTAGAGGTATCTGTGGTACAGATCACTGAACCTAGGATCATTTAGCAGCCATGCTGTATTTTTATGTTTAGAAGTAACTTTTCTTTAAAAACTTAATTCATATTATTAACTTTGTACCATTGCCCAACTCTATGTTTTGACACTATTCCTAACAGCATATATGTTATGGTATTCACCATCTTGCCATGGAAAACATACATTTTCACAAATATTTCTTTATTATTCCAAATTCTTGTAAATTTCATTGGAACATTGTTTCTTAGGGAAAAAAGTTTCTGTGAGGAGAGCTCTAACTGAATTAAATCATTTGATTTTTTTTCTTTATTTTGTTAAGGGGCATCAGGGTATTGGGGCTTGAACCCAGGTCCTCGCACATGCCAGGAAAGCATTCTATCACTGAGCTATATCTCCAGTCCTGTAGGCTTTATTTTTTTATGATTCATGCTGAGATTATTTATTTTTGTCATGTGGTTTATATTTATAATTGCTGCAAACAACAGCAGCATGACTATTTTGGGTTTATGGAAATAGACAAAACAGCTTATTACAGTATAAAAATCATAAATCTCAAGAGATACTGGCAACTAATGAAAGAGGCCAAAAAACCTGGCTTTTGGTTCTCATTATCGGATACACTATAATTCCTATTTTCCAGGAATTTAATGTAAAACTTTTTATTACTAGGAATTGACTTTGAAGAACAAAAATTAATGAGAATAGCTTTGCTAAACACATAAGCACATACAGAACCATGCTGTTTCTCCATTATTTTGATTTATTTCTATAATTGTGAAATTTTTATTGCACATAGATCTTTAGCATCAAATATTTAATTCTACTGACAGCACATACTATGCATTCACTTAATTGTAGGAGGGGGGCAAAAACCGACAGTGACTTGTACCATCCATTGTTTAAGGCACATTGCCATTGATTTATACAGGGAAAAGTTTTCATTTTTATTCCAGTTAATATTTCATTTTTACTGGTACCTGTTTGCGGTGTATGATGTTTACGTTCCTCGTGTGGAGTTGGCCCCTGTACGCAACACATCTGCATTCATTCTTTTATCCCCTTCCCTCCTCTCCCTCTCCCTCCCTGCATTTGGTCTCCTTCCCTTTTGCAAAAGATCTGTCTCCCTGGTTTCTCTCAGCTTTTGTCTTTTCCACCGGATGTGTTAAGAGATTTTGATGTGGACCACTGCAGAGGTGGAAATTGGGTAAAGGCTAATTTAAAGGATATTAAAAAGCAATAGCTGGGTAGGAAAGAATATAGAAACAAAACAGCATGGTGATATGCTGAAGAACTGAGAAAGTTAATAGGTTTTTCCCACTTATTTTCCATTAGAACTTTGTAAGTTTGAGTGGTTGATTGCAAAATAATTAAGGGGTCAAATTCACAGCTATTGCCAATCCATAAAGCACGGGAAGGAAGAGCTAGGTGGGCTCAGGAAGCCTACAAAGCTGAGAGCCCAAACCCTGGTTCTAGGAGCCTGCTCTGAGAGTACGGATGGCCAGAGCCGCCTTCCTGTGCAGGCACTGTGAGGGAACCACACGGGGCACATGCAGCCCGGGATGTGGCCGCAAGGAGCTTTCAGCACCCACGTGACGTTCGTTCATGGAAGAGCCGTGTTCTTCTCTGGATGGCAAGAACAGGAGATCAAAATCTTACCGGTCCTGTATTCCAGACATTCTTGGTGGTGGTGGGCAGTGGCTGTGGTAGGGTGGGTTGAGCTAGAATGAGAAGTACATCCAACAAAATTTGTGTTCCACGAAATTACCTAGGGAACATGCGATGAGGTATGTGTGCCTATCATTATTAAGCGATCAGACAGTCACTTGTTCAAAAACCAGTGTTTGAGTGGTAACCACCTGCTCCAGGGATTATGTATACAATCCATATGAATACAGAGGGGTGGCTGCTAGGTCCCACCACTTTCTCTTCACATCTGTATGCAAGATGACGATAAATGGGCACAACACTTTTTCACTGAGCTTGAGTCTTGTCAACAGAGCAGGCCACGCAGCTCTCAGAATTGAAACATACCTGCTTTGCCAGCATAACATGAGCGTTTAGTGAATATCTACTAGTATCTCCTATCTGCTTCTGGAGAGGCAATGAGGAGGCACTCCTGGCCCCAGGAGTGGGGAGTGGCAGAGGAGACCCACAAGCTTGGGATTTCTACACCACACCATGATGCATTGCCACACAAGCTCTGGTTGGGACGAAGTGGAGATACTTGGTGTTATTTTTATATTTTTTCTTTGAATTTTTATAGCCCACATTAGAGTATGTTCCTTTTAATCATTTAAATCTACTAATATGATAGTTTTCTCTTACTTCTGTTTGAACAAATCTTTATTAATTCTTTCCCATTCAGGCAAGCAAACATCTGGACAGAGTTTTTGACAATTGGTAAGTTATCCTTTCATTCATTCACTCAACAGATATGGAGTCATAACTGCGTAGTAAGTATCTAACTAGAGATAATGTAAGGAATCACAATGGCAAAAAGGGTCAAAACTTGCTATCTTGCAGGATGCATTCACATAGAGAAATGCAAACAGTGAAGAAAATGCAGAAGTCCCCACAATCTGCAGAGAATACGCTCCAGCCCCTGTGGATGCCTGAACCAGCAGTTAGCGCTCAGCTCCCTGTATGTTACATTCCTGCCTATGCATGAGTGCCTATCATAAAGTTTCATGAATTACGTAGAATAAGAAATTTTAAAAATAGCTAACAATAAAATAGAATACTTATAAACATTGGGTAATGAAAGTTATGTAAATGTGATCTCTCACAAAATATCTTAATGCTTTATCTCACAATAGGCATATTTTCTGATTGTGGATGATAACCAATAATGGACACTACAGAAAGCAAAATCATGGCTAAAGGGAAATTATTGTATGGCATTTATTAAAGGATGAAAAGAACTGAGAATTAGTGGCTTATCATATGAGTGATATATATATTCATATATATATATATATATTCAATATTCTGGAAGATAAAAAAGCAGGCTTTGAAGGCAGCTACCATGGTACATTTGGAATAGGCTTATGGGGCTAAGGGGCTTCTACTTTTATACTATGCCCTCTGGATTTGTGTGCTTCATTTTATTTTTAAAATAATATTCATATATTATTTTTATGATTAGGCAATGTGGCCTAATTTTTTGAAGAAACATAAATAGTTAACATATTCCTTCATATTTGATTATCACTTTTACAGTGTGATATAAAGCTTAGGGCTAACAGCTGTTTGAAATTTCCTTTTAATTCTCCTTTTCAAAAGCATCAAGCCATCATTTCCTGCTCAAGAATATTGAGAATAAATAGTTTGAGAAAGTAAACAAGAGTCATCTTTCACTAAGAAATTGCCCACCTGGAATTGAAGGATTTGTTAACTATTTTAAAGAGTCTATCTTTTTTGTTATACTTTCTTAACAACTATGGGCAAATATAATTTTATAAATAGAAAAGTTTCCTTGAAAGAATTTATTGAAATGTCCAAATGCAAAATCAATGTATAATTTTTGCTAGCTAGATAAAATGTGCTTAAATTAGATCCTAATAATCATATGTTAATAATTCTTCATAAACTCCGGAGTAAATTTTTGTAGCATAATCGATTAACACAATGGGAAATGTTACAAGATATGAGGTGTAAATAATAAGCAATACTTTTCACAATAATTATGCAATTAATTTATTATGAATATTTATATAAAATGGAAATTACATGTATAAACATTTAGGATGACATATCTTTAATATTATTTTTCTCTTAATAGTAGCTGATGAATGTCAGCTAACTTTCAATGAGAGGCCAACTGTTATACAACACCAAATACCCTATGATATACTTTTATACATGTGAAATAAATGCAGTGTTTAAGAACAAATAATCAGAATAGATAGTCTGTGCCTAATATAATTTTTCATTCCAGGCATCTAAGTCTGTAATATCCTGGATCATATGGTCATGATTTAATTAAACAATATCACATGTTCTAAAAAATTCTGTAATACCACTGTCTACAAAAGCTTAATATCTCACATTCCTGCCATTGCCTGCCATTATCCAAGTTTCTCATTTTTGCCAGTCCAAGGTTCTATCTCATGGCTGTTATATTTTGTATTTCTCAGATTGTTAAGGAGTATGAGTATTTTTTCCAAAGCTGTTGGTCCTTAGAGTTTTCTCTTCTTTATTCTCAGGGCATAAAAGTGGACTCATAAATCATCTGTTATTATTTTTATGGATTAAAATGTCACAATTAAATCTGTAATACATCTGCAATCAAATTTTATTTATGGAATAAGTTATTGGTCTGGTTTTATTTCTCTCCATGGAGAGGTAATTTCCCCAGCAGCACAAGTCACGTTTTTTTCTATGATTTATAGTGTTACCTCCATTCTATATTAAATTTCCATATAAATATGGATCAGTTTCTATTCTCATCTCTTCCCTTTCCTTCATTTACCTATTCCTGCACTGATTAATTAATACTATTTTTTACTGCAATGACTCCTCGGTATGTCTTAATATTTAGAAAGGGAAGTTCCTATATCTGCTCTTTACTTTCAGTGTTGAGTCAATTATTTGTGAATTGTGATCCATCTCTATGAATTTTAGATTAAGTTTAAAAAATTTTTGAAAAACATAGTGGGAATTAGCAGTGAATTAAACATTAATTGGACAGTAGCTGACACCTTATACTATTCTGCTCTCATTGTAAATCATGGAAAAGAATGAAATGCTTCTCTAAATATATTCTTCAGTTGTTTGGATCACTTTCTATGTCCTTTATGAAAGTGTCAAGTTTTTCTATGTAGAGAACTTATGTATTTTTCATTAACTTCTAGACACTACAATTTTGTTGCTATCAAAACTAATCTGTTGTCTCAAGTATTCATAGTACTAGCCGGAGCTGTCTGGATTCAAGTCCTGCTTTACCACACCACAGCTGTTTGGCATTGAACAAGTTACCTAGGCTCTCTGTTATGCTCTCAGTTAGGCTCTTGTGTCTAGCTGTGCCCCCTAAGCCTCTTATAGTCATAGGTGGGGCTTTTCAGAGGTGGCTGGATCTAGAGTGTGTGACACTGGGATTAAGTCTGTGATGCTGGGATCAAAAATGTTTGATTACTAAATTAGTCCACTGCTTGGTTTGGTATAGTTCTGGGTCAGATTACACCCTGGGAGTGAGTGCTACCCACCCTGAGGGCGAGTAGCCTGGATAAAATATGATGGACAGAAGAAGGGCTAGTGTTCTTGCTTGCTGCTTGCTGCTTTGCTGCCTTCTGCCTGCCATGAACTGTTTCTCCTCTGTGATGCCCCTCTGCCAGGTCACCCTGCCTTGGAGCCAGCCAACAATGCACTGAAACCTCTGCAAACTGTGAGCTAAATAAACCTTTCCTCCTTTAACTTGTGGATGTTGTGTAGTTTGTCTCAGCAATGAGAAAAGTAACTAAGACATTCTCTTTACTCTTATAATATTCCATTAGCATTAAATGTTACCAATAACAGTAAGCAATCTTTGCCTATTCTAATTTTAATAGAACGGTCCCTCCATTTTGTATATTATTATAATGTTTTTGCATGTAACATTTTCCATTAAGCTTAGTATATTGAATATGTAATATTAGCGGTTAGAAAGTTGGCTTCTACACTTGTATGCTAAAAGCACATTTTAAGAAGCCTGGACATAGTGCCTTCAATTTTTTTTCTTCTTCTTTTTTTTTTTTTTTTTTGTACCAGGGATTGAACACGGGCCCTTGCACTTGTGGTGCAGGCAGCAGAACCACTGAGCTAAATCCCTGGGCCTCTAAAAGCACATTTTAAAAATCCATAAATAGATGCTCAACTTTATTAAATGTTTCAGGGTTATATAATTCTTCTCATCTAGTCTTTGACAGTGGTGATTTATTTTGGTAGATTTTTCCAATGGCAAACTACTTCTGAATTCCTGATATGAATGCTATCTGATCACTTGATATGCTATTAGAATTGTATATCTATTACTTCATATGTTATTAGAATTGATTTTCTATTATTAATAATTTTTACCCATTTTTTAATGAAATTTGCTAATTCCTCTTATGTTATTCTTATCTATCTTTGGAAGGAGGATTATATGGATCTCTTGAAAAAGACTGAGAAGTTTGTATTTTCCTAAAACAGTTCACCCCTTGAAAGTCTGTTTGACTTGTCTTGTAAATCCAGTTGGGCTTGTGGCATTTTGAGGAGGGGAGACTTGGAGGATACTGATTATCATTTCCATTTTATTATTTTTATTGTTTTAATCATATTTTCTGTTTTCTTGTAAATCAACCCATCATTCCTTCTTTCCTATACTCCTGGGAACTTATGCCTTCCTGTGATGGTTTAAATCTAAAATATCTCTCCAAAGTCTCATGTGTTCAGAGGTGGGTATTTCTGAAGGTGATTGGATCATGGGGTCCTACACTCATCAGTGAGTAATCTATTGATGACTTTATAGCTGAGAGTATAGTTGGGAGGTGGGTGGGGGGAAGAGAGTTGGGGGGGTTCTTTTAGAGAGTACTGCTATTGCTCCAGCTGTTCCTGCTCCCTCTGCTTCCTGGCTGCCATGGGTTTAGCACTTTTCTTTTTCCAGGCTCTTCTTCCATGCTGTTTCTGCTTTGGAGCCATGTGAAATGGACTGACCCCTCTGAAATAATGAGCCAAATAAACCTCTCATCTTTTATGCTGTTGTGTCAGGTAATTTGTTCCAGTGAAGGGAAAGTAACTAATACATCCCTACACACACTCTCAGAATTTATATTTGCTAATGTGATTGTTTATATTATTATTTTAAAAGCTCTTATAATTTTATCTCCATTTTTTTTGTTTTAAAATTGGTTTATTATATCATCTTATTTTTCTTTTTTCTTGATAGGATTTACAATAAATATATCCATGTGGTAATCACAAAATATCTCTTGGGTTTTGTTCATTTCTTTTCAGTTTTTGTTACTTATTTCATTGATTTTTGGTAACATCATTATCAAAATCCTGTCTTTTATTTGAGTTACTTTTTCATTCTCTTTTTATTTCAGTAGCTTGGCTCACTTGCTCTTAATTATTCATACCTCCTAATTAATTTATCTGAAAATATATTTCACTTGGGGCTACTTTATCTGCTGCTTACAGATTTTGATTTGCAGATTTTTTTTTTTTTTTTGGTTCTGGGGATTGAACTCGGGACCTTACGCCTTCGAGGCAGGCAGTGGAACCACTGAGCTAAATCCCCGGGCCCCATTTTTGCAGATTTTTAATGAATAGTAGTAGGCACATTCACAACTTTCTTCTTCAACAGAGGCAGAACAATGTCTACTATCACACTTCCATGTCTACCTTTATAGGATTTCTGACTTCTCTGGATAGATTTCCTCTTAGTATTTTTTCTTAGAAAGACTATGATATGGAAAAATATTCTTGTTAGCTAGATAAGAGGGATACTGTATGTGGTATTTATATGTATTAATGAGTAAATTAGTTAGACCCCTTCATAATACAAAACAGTAGGTTCATTTTAATGAGGTAAAAAACAGAGAAAGCTATTCCAAAGTATGTAACCTTCATAGATCAGTGCATATTCTCCATAGCAACTCATGGCTTCAAGAATATGTGACAATTTCTCACTCACTTTACACTATTTGAATAACATCACAAGCCATGCACCTGATTTCCTCAGTGTTTCACACTTGTTAAAAAACATTCACTTTAGTTTTAATTTCCTTATCTATAATTTTGTAGTTAAAAGGTAATATAAGTATAATTGGGAAAAATAAAACTATAAATGTGTTGAATGTTATTAATTTATCAAATATATATGGAGGTAACATAAGTGAATGACACAAGTTTCTAAATACCATTCCCAGCCATGACAGAATCATGGGCACTGGATACAGTCTTCCACGTAAAAAAGTTGGAAAATTGGATAAAATGTAAAAAGCAAGTGTTTTTAATCACTACACAGTATACATTCCAGGATTACAATCCTGGTATTCCACAATATGTACATGGGCCAGGATTACTATCCCCGAGAATAAGGAAATGTGTAAGGTGATCTCTCCACTTCTCCAAGATTTCTGCCTGAGGCAGAGAGAAGTTGAGCCCAGTGTGTCGGATGCTGCCAGGTTTAGAATTAAGATAGAATGTTGGAGCCTTGGACACAATTATAGATGGTAAAGTAGGGTAGCACAGCTGTGGGTTTGAGCAGGAAAGGAGCTCAGAAATATCATCGGGATCCACTGGAGTCTACCAGAATTTTAAACTTCATTTGCACAATGACTTGTAGATACTACTTGGAGATTGTGAGCTTAATGAAAATCCTCAATGAGAGACTTAAATCCTGATCTGCCAAGCTAAAATGAACTTAATGAACATACAGAACATTAAGTTGAGACCCCCAAAAAGCCTAAGCTTTGTGAATATAGCTACCCTGATCTGAGAATAATGGCAACTCTAGAGCTCACTTACAAAAGTTCATGACCATGTCTTAGTAGGGCAAGCTAAACTGTTAATAAATTATCAACCTTCCAGAACAAAATTCAACTTTCATTGAATGAAGAGAGAATAATCCGGACTCTTAGCAATGTTGCATGCATACAGTGCAACCCCAAATAAATTTGACATATGAAGAAGCAAAAAATGTGACCATAGCTCCAGTTTATTTCTTTTACCAGGATGACAGAGCAGTATGGCTCCTTCTGTGTAGACCCTTCCCATAATTCTAAATGACTTAAATGTAAATGGTATTTTCAATAGTAATTTTAACTTTTTAAAATTTCAATCATGTTAAATGATTACAAATCCTAAACATGATTTTTATTTGGAAAGAGAAATAGATGCTCCCCAAGCAGGGCTGTCTTTATCCTGTCTTATGAGCCCAGGGAACACTGTGAGTTTTCATCCTAGTTTAAGAAAGCTTCAATTTACAGTTAGTTCATGGAGATCTGTGGTCAAACTCCCTACGAAGCCCATCTAGGACAAAAAAATAAGTAGTTTAAAGAGTGGCAAGAAAAACAAAATCTTCTTTCAACATTAAAAAAAATGGACAATATTCAAAATCCATGCATAATTAAACAGTTAAGGAACAGAGATACTATATAGAAATAAACTGGAAATATGATTAATATATCTGTTCAAAAATAGTGTATCTTAGAAATAGAAAATTTCAATAAAAGTATTGTAAAGCAAATTATGCCACTACTTCAAAAAAAGCAGAGGAATACCACACCCATATAGGACTTATTCTAAAAAAGCAAAGATTAACAAATGCTTAAAATATCATTTACATATACTGTACCATAACCATAAATTTCATGGAGAAGTCCAAATTACAAAATATATCCAAATCATAAAATTAAATCTTTTATTAGCTACATTGTGTCCATGATAAAAACGAAAATACAAAGAGATTTCCTTAATAAACTCTATTGCAGTTATATTTGTTAATGAATTATGGGGAATCATCAAAGGCATTCAATATAAATCTACAGAAAAAGAAATCTGCAGGCATTAAAAATAAATCTACAGACAAGAAAATGATGCTCTCTTTGAGTGGGTAACCATTCAGGGAGGCATCCAAACGGCAAATGGAGATTAGAAGGATGGAAATAATGTTTAGTGAATATAATTAAAGAAAATTATGTAATAAAATCAAGAGAAACTTGAGAATCAGATTACAAATATACAAAGAATGAAATAGGGAGAAAAATAATCAGAGCTATGTATAGGTAATATTTTACCTTGTGAACCCAAAGCAAGAACAGGTTTTTAATAAGCACCACTAAAATCTTGACTACAGCCTCATAGCCTACAATGGGCTCTTTGTATGGTTAATGCAACTGGAACATAGGATTCATCAGAGCAAAACCCTGCCTGCTTCACTGACTTATCCACAGCCAGAATCCAAAGTGGTGAGAGTTATCCAGTAGATCTGTTTTTAGTGAAAGAAATGCAAACACTGATAATCACATTATTAAATTGCTCAAGTTTACCATACTTGCAGATTGGTGAATACATGTATTTTTGCTAATAGGAAAAAAACATAAAAATTGGAAAATTATAATATTTTTCTGTCACAAAAGTAGTATCTGTATCTGTATCTGTAGTTTTTACTATTTAGATGAACATTTTGATTATTGTTATTAAATGTTGCTGTGGAGAATATTTTTCATGTTGAAACAGACTCAAAGAATTCTATTAGAGGTAAGTCATTTTCTATCAAAATGTCAATCAAAATCACAGAAAGAAAATGATTGAATATAATTTCTTTCCAATTTTAGTATATGTGCTGCCAAAGGGAGCACAGTTGAATATAATTTCTGCATCTGCTTTGTTTTATTTTAAGCTGATAGACATTTTCACAAAAATTTACTTTCACATACACAGATGTATTCGTTAGTTTAAGAATACAGTTAAAATGCATTTATGCCTCTCAATATATGTTACTATGGGCATAGATGGAGGCTTCTTTATTGTTCATTCATGCATTCATTCATTCATTCATTCACGTATTTGAAGTCGAGGCTAGAAACAGAGCAAATATCTATAACTTAGCTAAAGCTGACTAAAGCAGCATACTGCTAGGCACTGGGGAGGTGTAACAAAAAAGACCAGTTCCTGGCTTGGAAAGAACTCATAAAGACTTTGGGAAAACAGTTTATCATTCCCTCTTTCCTTCATTTATTTTGCAATCTTTCAGCAATATTTAATGTGCCTATTATGTGCCACATGCTATGATAAATTCTGGGAAAAAGATAATATTTTGGAGGGGCATTTTTCTTTTCCTTTCCTTTCATTTTTTATTTTCCTCCCTTTCTTTGGTCCTAGGGATTAGACACAGGGACTTTGCACTGAGCTATCTCCCCAGTACTTTAAAATTATTTTTGTATTTGAAACAATGTCTCATTACGTCACTAAATACCCTGGCCTGTGTTCAAACTTAAAATCCTCCTGTCTTAGCATCCATAGTGCTGCAATTACAGTCATGTGCCACCAGACCCAACCAAGTGAACAAATATTGACACGTTTCTTGACCTTAAGGAATTTCAGTATTTATGGAATAAAAATTAATTATCTGATCTATAAAGTAGGGTGACTGTAAAATACTTTTCAGAGACACATGTAAAGAACTATACATTCTTACACACAAATTCATTTATAAATGTTTGAAAAATTATACTTGGCATTCTGGCCCTCATAAATAATCTAACATATGTCCCTCTCCACATGGATAG
Organism: Heterocephalus glaber; assembly: GCF_053883595.1. Lineage (NCBI taxonomy): Eukaryota > Metazoa > Chordata > Mammalia > Rodentia > Bathyergidae > Heterocephalus > Heterocephalus glaber. Next base: position 11,918,298 of record NW_028258343.1, on the reverse strand, counting down.
AATTTTAATTGTTGCTGTTACTTCCTTGGGAGAATACTCTTTCTCATTTATTGGCATGGAATATTTAATGTCTAATGATTCAGCTGGAAAGAGAAAAACTGTGGTTCAAAAGTTGTAATTAATGCTTTCCCAAGTTTTAATGCCTTTGTCTTATTAAAGTCCTCCAATATGCCAAATGCAACAATGATAAGTTTATCATTATATTTAACATTGCCCACTGTCTTTTCATTCTTTTCTTTTCTTTCTTTCTTTTTTTTTTTTTTTTTTGGTACCAGGGATCGAACTCTGGTCCTTGTGCTTGAGCAGCAGGCTGCGAAACCACTGAGCTAAATCCCCAGCCCATCATTTTCTTTTGTACTAAGGGCTGAACCCAAGATTTTGGCACTGAGCTACACTCCAACCCTTTTTAAATTTTTAGACAGGGTCTCACTAAGTTGCTAAATTGCCTGGGTTGGACTCAAATTTGCCATCTTCCTGTCTCAGCCTCTCAGGATCCTGAGATGATAAGCCTGTCATTTTTAGAATATAGTATATACTTTCTGGAGAAGAAAAACACATGAAACAATGACACATCGGTGATCTTCTATCAATTTGTCTATGAAAATAGCCCGAGCTTTTCCTCGGGAATGGAGGGAAGCATTAACGTTGTAGGTATAAGGACAGAACATGGGAAAAGGGGAAAGTAGGGTCAGTTGGGTCGGGGAATGTTCCCAAACTTCCTCAAATTATAACTCACAGGGCAGTGACTTTCATATTTTTTAAGATTAGAAATGAGACAGGGAAGTTCTGGGTTCCTCTGGAAGAAGATGTGGTGGGGTTGAGGGGGGCTATTAGGCACTGCCTGAAGCTCCATGGGTTTCTAGAGTGCAATTTGAACTCCATGACCTTCCACATAGACCTAAGACCTATGCTACCTGCACTGAAAAACTCTGAGCTCATTCTTCTCAAACTATTTATCCTATATAAGGCTAGAAATTTCTTGGTTAAATACAATTTAGAATTGATGAATACCTAAAGATACCTTTGCTAAAGAAGAATCCAGTGTTTTAGAATATACCTAAACTATAACATACATCTGGTTTCCCTGGGCTCCTCATCCTATAGCATAAGTAGAAAGAAAGGGAATTGATATAACAGGAAAAGAGGGGATTTACATTGATTCTCAAAGGGTTCTAAGGCTTCTGCTACAGAAGAGAGGCATGGAGAATTTTCTCCAGAACTTTCTGGGACACTGCTTGGTGATTACATAGTGAATGAGCAGTTGTAGCCACCGTGGCTTGACAAAAGTAAAACAACCACAGTCTTATACCTATTAAGATTAAAACTTTGGGTAACCCACTAGAAGCAGTGGCTGAAGAAAAGCACAGAATGGGTGGTAGAGGAGAGGTACTGAATACCATGTGTGGTCGACAGTAGCATGACAGATACTACAGCTTTCTTGTCATGTAGTGATCTAATTATTCTTTTGCTGAATTTTACAACTCTTGACCCACTAGCACCTTGAATAATGAGAGTTAGTGGTGAAGACAGTGTGAAACTAGTTCAGGGGGTGAATCTGGCAAATATTTCTCTATGCCCTAGGTTAGCAAGACTTGGGGGTGGTTTACCTCACAGTAAGATTTCCAGATGAAATACTTGACAATGTAAGGTCAAACATCAATCAAAATTTAGAGGCTCCAGCTCTTTTTTTAGTGTATTTATTTAGCGTATTTATTTAGCGTACCAGAAAGCATGTCATTTTAAGTTCTTTGCCTGTCTCTTTGAAACATATGTAAATCTTTTTTAAGAGGTAAATAAGTCTTTTGCAAGCTTTCCCATGCAGGAAAAGACCTGGGACCCATGTCCTTGCAATCTGATCATCAAGAATACAAGTGCCCAGGGGTCTATCTCAGTCATCAGTTATAAAACTCTCTCTTATTGTGAAGGTATGAGAAGCTCATTCCTCTTATATAAGTTTGATTAACACAGATGGGCACTGCTAGTCCTCGGGGAATTGGAAATGAAGTATGTCTGACAAATGGTGGTATTAGGTCTCTTTATTTGAGGACTAGTTGTGGTTTGTCTTGAGAGCATCATATGCAATGGGTTGTAACTGCCTGAACATATAAAAGAGTGAGGGATGGTGTGGGTTGTGGTGCATGCTTAGAATCCCAGCATTCTGGGAGGCTGAGGCAGGAGGATTCCAAGCCCAGACTGGACAACATAGTTATTTATAGAGACCCTGGCTCCAAAAAAAAAAAAAAAAAAAATTAAGAGTCTGGGGTGTATAGCTCCATGCAAAAGCTCTGTATTCAATCCTCAAACCACCGAAACTCAAAATTTTTTTAAAAAATGAGATTATGTTTTTTCTTTGCAGTGTCTTAGCTGATTGCTTGATATGTGTATCACATTTTTGTTTGATGTTCCTTCAACAATAAAACAAATTTCTTTCTTTTTTTTGTTAAATTCTTTTATTGCTACATTTTAGGTATACAACACAGTTATATTTCTCATTGGGAATGGGAATTGTACCTTTACATAATGCATCTTGGTTCTTATTTTTTCCCCATTTCTAGCTCTCCCTTCACTCCCTCCACCCTTCCCTATTTACAAAGACTTTATTTCTATTTTTTCCATTTCTCATCATTTTTCCATTCCCTTCTTTCCTTTCCCCTGCCCCGACCACTACCCCTACCCCTTTGGACCTTTTCTTCCTATTTTACATTATTGATTATTCATTCTAATCATTGGTACATTTTAGGTATACAATATAATGACATTCATCATTGGAAATTTGCACCTTTACATAGTCTCTCTTGGTTCTTATTTTTCACCCTTGCCCAGCCCTCCCTTCAACCCCTCCATTCCTCCCTCTTTACAAAGATTTTGTTCCTAGTTTTCCATTTTCTCATATTAATCCCATTCCCTTCTGTCCTTTCCCCTAGCCCTCCCACTTCCTTCCCCTTTGCCCCTTTTCTTCCTATTTCACATTACCTATTATACATTTTAGTCCTTATTTACACTTTCAGTTTCTCACACCACAGAAACTATTCAGTATTTTTACATGTGTGTCCTACTTATTTTACTTAAGAGTATTGCCTCAATGTGTATCCACTTAGCTATAAATGTCTCTAATTTCTCATTTTTTATGGCTGAATAGTACTCCATTTTATAAAAAAAACTCATTTTCTTTATCCAGTCTCCAGTTGATGGGCATTTGGGCTGTTTCCAAGTTTTAGCTATCACAAACTGTGCTGCTATGAACATGGGTGCACATATATCACTGTGGTATGATTCTTTTAATTCTTTGGGGAAGATCCCCAGCAGTGGAATAGGGGAGTCAAATAGGGCTTCTAGTCCTAGTTCTTTGAGATATCTCCATACTGATTTCCACAGTGCTTGCACCAGTCTACACTCCCACCAGCAGTGGAGTGGGGTTCCTCTTTCCCTACAGCCCCGCCAGCATTTGTTATTGGTTGATTTCATGATAGCAGCCATTCTTTCTGGTGTGAGGTGGAATCTCAGCATTGTTTTCATTTGCATCTCTCAAATGACCGGTGATGTTGAACATTTTTTCATGTATTTATTTACTATTTCTACTTCTTTGTCTGAGAAATGTCTGTTCATTTCAGATGCCCATTTTCAGATTGGGTCTTTAAATTTGGGAGGTCTGATCTTTTTAAGTTCTTTATAGATTCAAGATAGTAGACCTTTGTCTGAGGAAGAGCAGGTGAAGATTTTTCCCACATTGTGGGTTGTCTCTTCACACTGCTGGTGGTTTCTCTTGCTGTGCAGAAGTTTTTTAATAAGAAGAGATCCCCTTTGTTGATTGTTTGTGCTAGTTCATAGGCAACTGAGGTTTTGTTCATAAAATCTTTTCCTACACCGATGTCTTCAAGAGTTCTACCTAACCTCTGTTCCAACTGGTTCAGAGTTTCTATTTTAATATTTAGATCTTTAATCCATTTTGATTTTAGTTTAGTGCATGGCAAGAGATACAGGTCTAGTTTTAATCTTTGCCAAGTTGAAACCCAATTTTTCCAGCACTATTATTAAAGAGGCTATCTTTCCTCCAGTGAGGGTGTTTGGCTCCTTTGTCAAAGATGAGATGGCTGAGTGTGTCTGGCATTGTTTCTGCATCTTCTAATCTGTTCCACTGGTCCTCAGGTCTGTTTCTTTGCCAGTATCATGCTGTTTTTATCACAGTAGCTTTGTAGTAGAGTTGCAGGTTGGGGATTGTGATACCCCCTGCCATGTCTCTGTTACCTAGAATTGCTTTTGCTATTCTGGGTCTCTTCTTGTTCCAAATGAATTTTTGGATTGTTTTCTCAAGGTCCATGAAGTATGCTGCTGGGATCTCAATTGGAATTGCATTGAATCTATATAGCAGTTTTGGAAGTATGGCCATTTTCACTATATTAATCCTTCCTACCCAGGAGCAGGGGATGTCTGTCCATTTTCTGATATCATCTTCAATCTCTCTTTTCAGAGTGCCATAGTTTTCAGAGAAGAGGTCTTTGATTTCTTTTGTTAGGTTGATTCCTAGGTATTTCAGTTTTTTGGATGCTATTGTGAAAGGAATTATTTGCCCTATTTCTCTCTCAGTGAGTCTGTCATTTATGTAGAGGAAAGCTATTGATTTTTGTGTGTTGACCCTGTAACCAGCCACTTGATTGAATTTGGTTATTAAGTCTAGAAGACTTTTGGTGGAGTTCTTGGGGTCTTCTATATAGAGTATCATGTCATCTGCAAATAATGACAATTTGACTTCTTCATTTCCTATCTTTATTCCTTTTATTTCTTTCTCTTGTCTAATTGCCATAGCTAGTGTTTCCAGAACTATATTGAACAAGAGTGGTGATAGTGGATATCCTTGTCTTGTTCCTGATTTTAGTGTGAAGGATTTCAGTTTTTGACCATTTAGTATGATATTAGCCGTTGGTTTTTCATAGATGGCTTCTATCAGTTTGAGGTAGAGACCATCTATTCCAATTTTTTGTAGGGTTTTTACCATAAATGCCTGTTGGATTTTGTCAAATGCTTTTCCTGAGTCTGTGGAGATAATCATATGGTTTTTGTCCTTGGCTCTATTGATATAGTGTATTACATTGATTGATTTTCATATATTGAACCATCCCTGCATCCCTGGGATGAATCCCACTTGATCAGGGTGTATGATCTTCTTGATGATCTTCTGCATTCTGTTTGCCATTATCTTATTAAGGAATTTTGCATCTGTGTTCATTAGTGAGATTGGCCTATAGTTCTCTTTTTCAGTTAGGTCTTTCTCTGCTTTGGGGATCAAGGTGATGCTTGCTGCCAGGAACGAATTTGGGAGTATTGCTTCCCTTTCCATTTCATTGAAGAGTTTAAACAGTAGTGGCAGCAGTTCCTCTCTAAATGTCTTGTAGAATTCAGCAGTGAAGCCATCAGGGTCCAGGTTTTTCTTAGTTGATAAGTTTTTAATTACATTTTCAATTTCCTTGTTTGATATTGGGTTGTTTAGAATTTTTAGGTCTTCTTCGTTCAACTTTGGAAATTCCTATATATCTAGGAATCTGACCATTTCTTCTGTGTTTTCCAACTTATTTTCGTATAGGTTCTGGAAGTAGGTATTGATGATCCTCTGGATTTCTGCTGGGTGTGTTGTAATTTCACCCTTTTCATTCCCAATTGCATGGATTTGGGCCTTTTCTTTCCTTTTTCTGATAAGGTTGGCTAAGGGTTCGTCAATTTTGTTGATTCTTTCAAAGAACCAACTCTTGGCTTCATTGACTTTTTGTATCATTCTCCTAGTCTCCATAGCATTGATTTCTCCTCTGATCTTTATAATTTCATCCTTTGTATGAGCTCTGGGATTGTCCTGCTCTTCTTTTTCTAGAAGCTTGAGGTTCAGCATCAGGTTGTTTAATTGGGCTCGTTCTGTTTTCCTAATATGTGTATTCACTGCTATGAATTTCCCTTGTAAGACTGCTTTCATTGTGTCCCATAGATTCCTATATGTTGTATGGTGATTGTCATTTAATTGAAGGAACTATCTGATTTCTTCTTTAATTTCCTCTGTGACCCATTGGTTATTCAGAAGTGTGTTGTTCAATTTCCATGTGTTTATGAAATGTTTCCAGTTTCTTTTGCTATGGATCTCCAATTTCATCACACTATGGTCTGATAATATACAGGGGATAACTTCAATTCCTTTGCACTTACTTAAACATGTTCTATGTGTGAGTATGTGGTCTATTTTGGAGACTGACCCAGCTGAGAAGAATGTGTATTCTGATTTTGTGGGGTGGAAGACTCTGTAAACATCTGTTAAGTTCATTTGTTCAAGAGTTCGATTGAGTTCCAGTATTTCATTCCTTATTTTCAGTCTAGTTGATCTATCTATTTGTGACAGTGGGGTGTTGAGGTCCCCCACTACAATTGTATTAGTGCATGTGTGACTTTTCATGTCCATTAGTATTTGTTTTATATAGTTGGGCACACTAGTGTTTGGTGCTTAGATATTTATGATTGTCATCTCTTCCTCTTGGATTGTTTTCTTTACAAGGATGTAGTGTCCTTCTTCATCTTTCTTAATCAGTGTTGGTTTGAAATCTACTTGATCTGCAAAGAGGATAGCTACTCCTCCTTTTTTTTTTTTTTTGGTTCCCATCACATGGAGTATTGTTTTCCACCCTTTAACTTTCAGTCTATGAGTTTCATTTTGAATTAAGTGTGTTTCTTGTATTCAGCATATTGTTGGATTTTGCTTCTTGACCCATTCTGCCAGTCTATTTCTTTTGCTTGGTGAATTGATACCATTAACGTTGATGGTTATAACTGAAACGTATTGACTTGTCATTGCCATGACTTTTTCTTTTTGTTGGGTTCTCCCCCTTTACATTGAATTTCTTGTCATGCCAGATGGGTTCATTCTGATTTGCTTCCTGGGGTTGTGATTCTCAATGTCTGTTCCTAGGATATTGTGTAAAATTTTTTGGAGTGCTGGTTTGGTATTCACAAACTTCCTAAGGTGCTCTTTGTCATGAAAGTATCTTATTTCTCTAGCAATTTTGAAAGATAGTTTTGTAGGGTACATCAATCTGGGTTGGAGGCTGTTTTCTTTTAGGGCTTGGAATATGTCACTCCAAGTTCTTCTTGCCTTGCTGGTTTGTGTTGAGAAGTCTGCTGTGATTCTGATGGGCTTTCCCTTGTATGTGATTTGTTTCTTTTCTCTAACTGCTTTTAGAACTTTGTTCTTCTGTTGAGTTTCTGGAATCTTAACAATTATATGCCTATGTGTAGATTTTTTTTGATCAAAGCTATTTGGAGTCCTATATGCCTCACTAATCTGTATGTCAAGTTCTTTTCCCCTCCTTGGGAAGTTTTCTGCCATTACTTCTGTGAAGAGTTTTTTCTATGTCATCTGCACTCTCTCCTGTTTCTTCATTGACTCCAGTCAGTCTTATGTTATTCCTCTTTGCATCGTCTAGCAGCTGCTGGATTGATTTCTCACATTCCCTTATAATTTTGAAACAATTTTTCTTTTCCTGAGAAAATTGCAATTTTATCTTCTATATCTGAAATTCTGTCCTCACATTGGCTCATTCTGCTGTGTAGATTTTCAATGGAGTTTTTCATGTCTTGGAAATCTATTTGCATCTGTTTTGTGGATTCCATTTGTTTCCTATGTTGGGATTCCATCATGTTCCTCAGCTCCTCTCTAGATTTATTAATCATGTCTTGCACTAGGGGCACAATTTCTCCTGTTATCTGAGAAATTATTTCTGATTTCATGTTTTCCAGATCCCCTTTTGTTGCCAGTTCAGTGGGTCCAGGTGGTTGAGTATCAGTGTTCTATCTCATTTCCTTTTGGGGTTGCTGTAGGTGATCTGGAAGTCTGGTTTTGAGACTTATTTACATGTTTTCTCATTTTGACTTGGGGGACAGTGGGGGTGCTGTTGGTGCCTGCACGGATCACCTCCTCTGAGCTGGGAGAGGTGGGACAGGGGCCAGGAGCAGTGGTAGCGATGGTGGCCCAGAATCCCCTTCCTCTGGGGTGGGAGCAGTGGGAGGGATGGTGGCCCAGAAGCCCCTTCCTCTGGGCCAGGAGCCGTGGGACCGAAGGCAGCCCAAAAGCCCTTTCCTCTGGGCTGGGAGCAGCAGGAGGGATGGTGGCCAGGAATCTCCTTCCTCTGGACCAGGAGCAGTGGGATGGTGGCTCAGAAGCCCCTACCTCTGGGCTGGGAGTGGCGGGACCCAGTACCATGGTCTGGTGGTCCTGTGTCCCCTGTGTCTTTGTAGTGTAGAACTAGGTGGCTGTACAGAGGAGCGAGGTGGGTGTCCAGTGGATTGATGCCAGGGCACAGGCTGATTCGGCATGTTCTGGGCAACTCATGACCTTGGTAGGGCATGCGCAGACCTGCCTGTCTGCAGCGGGCTGATTCGGCATGTTCCACACGACTCGCGAACTCGGTAGGGCATCTGCAGACCTCAACAAATTTCTTTCTTATATACCTTTGTAAATAAGTCTTCCAGGTTTGCAGGAGATTTTGTCTGTAGTTATTTTCTTGGAAATACCCAACTTTCATTTAAAGTTGAATGATGGAGGAAATAAATGTTTAGTACAAAGAACTTTTTAGCATAGCCGTATACTAAATTTGATGCATACTGTTTGTTTACATGAAATTAAAATTAAAGTGGATGTCCTGTATTTCTGTTGGTATCTGTCTATGCTGCCTTTTTTTTAAGAGGCAACCAGCAAAGTCTGAAGTCATTTTCAGTTGTCACAGCTGGATGCTACTGGTGTCCAGTGAGTGGGGACTACTGATGCTCGTAAACAACCTGCAGTTCAGGAGACAGTCCCATAGCAAAAATTACCTGGCCCAAAATGTGAATACTGTGAAGATTCAAAAATGCAACTGTATGCCCATCGGACTGCCATGAGGCTGTCTGTGAAGCCAGCACAAGCTATAAGTGTAAGGAAGTTACTGCTCCTAGGTGCAGCCATGTCTCAGTGGGGAGAGTTGGTAGATGAGTGTCACCATCTCCCATCCTTCAGTGACACCTTCCTGAGGGACACTCCTCACATTTCATCAGGATCCCCTGGAGCCTCAGCAGCACACAGCACGAACTAGCACATACTTCAATTTCTTCCTCTTTCTCATTTCACTCTTCTCACTATCTCATTTCTGCTTTCTGAAATCCCTTCCCAAATAAATTATCTCCACACAAAATATTTCTCAGGCTCAGATTTTGGAGGTCACTTGTCATAAGATTATTATGTCAAATAAAATCTCTGTGCTATGAAAGTCAGGTCTGGAAACATCTTTCCCAGAAGAGCTGCAGAGTGAGGTGCTTGTCATGCATAGGGATGAGGCAGAGAGCTGCTTGCAGATGGTTCAGGATGCAGGAAGTTTAACATGAAATTAGCATCACACTTTCAACAGCTTCCTAAATTACCAGAGACTGCTCCATAACTTGGTAGCTCTCCTGTGAAGATAAAGGAGACATAGCAGCCTTCTTCACATTTATTTCAAGTGTAATTATAATTTATAAAAACAGTTTCTGGAAGGAAAATCCTCCGATATATGGTTAATTTAATAGTTATTTGTGGAGAACTTACCTGACCAAGGCATTTCACTTCATGTCATGGTCCCACAACCAGGAAACAAGCAGCTCCTCTCTGAGTGGGAAAATAGAGCAGAAATGCTTACCTTACACTGGGGTCAGGGAAAATTTCTTACTGGTATTTGTTACGGTTCGTGTTTAGATGTCCCCCCAAAGCCTCATGCAGATAAAGTGGGACTTTCTTTTTCAGAGGTGGTTGAATCTGGAATGTGTGAAGGGCTGGTTTGGCACTGCCCTAATCCCAGTAGTCTGAATGAGATAAAAGGGACAGAAAGATGCCGTTAAACTCTCTCTTTACCATGTTGTTTCTCCTCTACGATGCTTGTTTGCCATCCCTGCCTTGGAGCCAGCTGATTGTGGACTGAAACCTCTATGAACTGTAAGCCAAATAAACCCTTTCCCCTCTAACTTTGGGTGTCAGGTATTTTGTCTCAGCAATGAGAGAAAAGTAACTACTATAGCATTAATATCCAGGCTGAGCGTTAAAGGATGTCTAACACTTAGTACTAAAAAAACCCCCGTGTGTGGGAGCTGAGGAGTGAGGGAAAGAGAAGATTGCAGGGAGTGCACCATGAAGATCAGAAGGACAAGAGGTGGGGCTAACTTGGGGTCAGGGTCTTTCCTGCCTGCAACTAAGAAAATGTGGTATTTATACACCATGGAGTACTACTCTGCCATAAAGAAGAATAAACTTGAGTCATCTGTAGGAGAAGGGATGAGCCTTGAGACCATGATGTTAAGTGAAATAAATCAGATACACAAGTTTAAGTATCTTTAATATAAGAAACCTATACTATAAATAAAGAATGAAAATGGATAATAGGAAGTAGGGAGATAGATCTTTTGCAAGTGGAAAGGGAATCAAGAGGTAGAATGAGGGGGAGAGAAGAGGGAGGGGTTAAAAAAGAACTAAGATGGGTCATGTAGGGCTACCAGCTCCATACATGAAATGTAATCATTGTGTACTGCAAACATGCAAAACTCTGTGGAAATAATAAGAGCGAGAGACGTAAGAAACATAAGAGGCATAATAATAAGAAAGGGAGAGGGATTTCAGGAAGTAACTAGTTTTGTTTTTAAATCTGAGAAAAACTCCATGGTGTCTGAAGATTGTCTTGGCTGGTGTGTGCTGAGGAGTTGTTGAACTGCCTGGAGTAGCAGGTGCTCAGAGGCAGCATGAACCCTCTTCCCTGGGGCTGCCACAGTGCAGTCATTCCCCTGTGGCTTCCCGCAGAAATACTGAGGGGTGCCCAGCTCATGTGCCTGGGCAGCACAGATACCTGGCCAGGTGAGAGGCCGATGGAAACAGATGAAGCTGACTTGCCACCCATTTACGTCTCCATCACATCTTCCACCCCAAGGCCTAAGCACATCTCTATCAGGGTGCTGTTTCTCCTTAAGGGGAAACCTCAGCCTCAGAAAGCTTCTGGTTCCGGGGCAGCTTGGGCATGATCAGTTGTGGCTCCCAGGATCTCGCATCGCTCTGCTCTTGGGCCAGTCTCTCCCTTCGATTCTTTGTTAGCATCAAAGAGGACTTGAATCTCAAGAATTTTTACAGTTAGAGCAATTAGAAAGACAAAGGTAAAAATGGAGAGAGAAACCTAGGAAGGCACTGGATAATCTATCAGAAAGAGAGTGACAAAAACAGAGGAAGCCAGAAATATAAAAGACCAGGGTAACCAGCCCCCTCACCACCTCTGATAAAATGCAAAGGAGACAAGGGGCAGCCACCTAAGGACTCTTAATACATAAAAGACACACACACCTATACATGTATACACATATGTGTATTCTCGCTTTGGGGTCACTGTATTACTGTACCAGATACACACATTGTATCTTTACTTAATCATTGACTCTAAGCTACCCTTTTGTAAGCCCCCCCCCACTTATCCATCACAAAAGGGAAGGAAGGAATCCAAAGGCCAGAAAGAACGTAGACAGAGGTGCCCAGGATAAGGTCAAAGACAGCCAGAGAGCCAATCACATTGTTATGAGTTCCAGGTGCCCCAAACAAGGCAGGGACCCAGTCTTAATAAAAGAAAGCCAGAACAAAAACTGATGGGTATTAGCTTTTCTAATACCCACTACTCTTTCAGAGTAGCTATCTTCTCTTTGTCTGCCCCTCCACGTAAATCATCTTCCTTAATTTTAAACTCCAACTCTTTAATTCCTTCCTGGTTCCAAGAGTTTATGATCCCAGAAACTGCGTATTGCAGCAGAACAGCGGTGTGTACACTTCACCCCAACACAAGATAGAGAAGCGCTATCTCCAGGGAGATGGTATCACACAGCCTAAAATAAGTAATCATCCACGGTGCTAAATCCCCTAGAGAAAGACAACAAGCTGGATAATTCACATCATCTAAAGCAGAATTCTTTATAGGAAATAAGAATTTAAAATAAAGAGGGTAAACCATAGTTGAGGAAATAGGGCCATGTGCTTGTAAGATGGACTTGCTAGTCCTTCTTCTGCATCCAGGAAGCAGGTTGGAAAAGGAACATGGAGAGATTGCTCCGCCAACAGAGGAGAGCCCTGGGGACGCGGGTACAGCTACAGCTTTGACAGGCAGGACTACCTGAGTGGGACCTGTCTGAGCCATGAGGATGCAGCATAAGCCAGCTGCCCTTAGACCTTTTGTTGCTCAAGATTTGATGGCCGACTTAGACAATCCATCAACACAGGCCATGCCACATGGAGGTGTTTGTTTTGTTTTTATTTGGGCCTTTAGTGAAGAGTCCTTGGGGATGAGGAAGTGTCAGGGATTAAGCAGTAGGGAAGGTCATATTCTAGGCTTTCCCCAAAAGCACATGGACCAATAGAAGACATCTAAACTTGAGAAAAAAGTTCAGAGGAGGCGCTGGCCCCATTTACCTTATCAGAGCAGAGGAGAAAGGGAGACCAAGAAGAAAAGAGAAGAGGAAGGGACAGAAGCTTACCTAGATGGGCCGTATGCTCTCTGAATCCCAGAGACACACACTCCAAAGTCCTTAGGGCAAGGAACGAACAAAAGGAGACAAAAAGATCAAAATTTTAAACTGCTGGAGAAAAGGGATGCAGGGATCACTTATTCCCCCAAGGAGTAAAGGAAGCACGGGGCCCACTAGAGCTGCTAACAGATACACGGAAGGGGGCCCAACAGAGCGCATGGGGAGGCAGCTGTTCAGGAAAAGTTATTTTGTTTGTATCCCTACAGAATTTAGACTGTTCATTATTCAAATGAATGTGGGCATTCTTTCTGGAAGAATGTACTAAATCATTTAAAAGGTTAAAAAATGGTAAATATCGCATTGTTTCTCTGGTGTGAGAAACTGAAAGTGTAAAAAAGGACCAAAATGTGTACTAGATAATGTGCATGGCAGCTCCACTGACCTAATTACCTCCAATGAGATGAGGCCACACAACTAAAAGGTTCTTCCACCTCAACACCACCACACTGGGGACCAGGCTTCCAGGACGTAAACCCACTCAAACCATAGCAGGAGCCAACATGCAATAAAGGAAAATTCGATGGGCATTGTCGGAGAACTCATGTTTTATTTTAATTTAATTTAATTTAATTTAATTTAATTTTAATTTTGGTACCAGGGATTGAACTCAGGACCTTGAACTTGCCAGACAGGAGTGGTGCCGCTGAGCTAAATCCACAGCCCCAGAACTCATGTTTTTTAATAGATTTTGAAAGAACCAAGAATCATGACAAGTACAGTTAAAAAAAAAAACAACAAGACTTGACCTCCAAGGAAGGGAGCAGATGGCTGTGAGCAGGAGAGGAGCAGGTGGCAGGAGTGAGTATGAGAATATAGTACAGTACTTAACATTTGTGAGGCGCTTACTGCATCATGGGCATCATGGTAAGAGCTTTGAGTTTAAAGGTGTGAGGGACATGGGATCATCACTCTGAGTGAGTGCTCATAACTGTCTGTGGATGCTGGGTCTGCAGCGCCTCTGTGAGCCTGGCTACCAGAGGTAAGAAAGGCAAAACTTTTCTCCATCAACAAAGAGAAAGCATGTGCATGTTCTGGATATGAATATGTGATGAAGATGGTGGATGTAGCAGATAGCGATGTTCACAGAATGGGTTGCTGACAGGCTGGAAGGCCACAGAGTGACTTTGGAAGAGGATGGATGAATATGTGCAATGGGGGTGTATTTAGGTATTTTATATGGCGATTTAAAAAAAACCCTCTTCTTCTTTTTACAAGATATTTAGAAATAAATCCTTTGCTTGCTGGTTTTCTAGACTGGATTTTTGCTTTGGGAGTGCAATAAAGTGCTGAGTGAAACCAGAGCTTGGCATAAAAGACAGGCATATCAGGGTTACATGCTAATAATTTTAATTCATTTTATATGGGCACTATTAATACCTTGATTGTAGATAACTAAAACTAAGAGAGGATAAATGATTTCCCAGAGTTTGTAAGTAGCAAAGTTGAGATCCAAAACTAGACCTACTATATCTATCTGCCTAACTCTAAGGTTGCCACTCCTGACTGATGTCTTCTAATTGTCTCTTGAATTCTCAGTGTTTCTGCATCATTTTGACTAATGGCTTCTGTTAAGGACATTCAGTGAATTTACTTGTCACTGTAGTGTAAAAACTTCCCATATTACTTCACTCTAATATATAAATCTTTAGTGAAACCTTGTTATTTAATCAAGAATAACAAACTTGCTGGAAATACTTGATACAATGTGACAGTGTTTTAAATAATTGCCTCCAATATTTTCCATTAGTTATCTCTTGCCTCTTCATTTTGTTTCATTTCAATGCAACATACAGGTGTTATAGAAAACTGTTTTAAATATTCACTATTTCAAGTATGGATTTGCCACCACAGAATGCATGTGTGAGCAGGGGATTCTCCACGGAGCTCACTTTGCTGTCATTTTTAAGAGTCTGAGAATGGTTGTGGGGTGGACTTTCAAGGCTCCACAGGACTCTACCCTGGTGGGAACACATGGCACCTCTGAAAGGCATCTGCCCATCCTCAGCCTGAGCATTGATGCAGGATTTGTGCCATGGGCTGAGGCCATCTTTGGCTCTATGCTCAGCTGACAGCACCAGCACCTGAGACCAGGAGTGCCTGGCCTCACACTGCAACCCACACTGAACACCATTACGTTTGAGTTCCAGTGCTCTCCAAGAAAATGTTATTCTTTCCTTACATTATTAATGGTAAAAAAAAAAAAATTCAGGGGAATGAAAGACTCATGGAAGGAAATCATCATTCTAGTTTGCCAAACTGAGAGTTTAAGAGGAAGAAGACTTCTATCTTTTTCATCACTTCATAAAAATAAGTTCAAAATAAAGAACAGTTTGAAATTTTACTATACATATAGTAGGATGGTGAGAAGTAACAAAAATTCATGTATCTATCTAGTAAACACCAGCCAGCACATTATCACTTACTAATAAGCATATTTCTAAGTGTCTTATATACATTATCTCATTTAGATCCTAAACAATGTAGGTCTCTTACTACACCATTTTGTACATGAGATAAAGTAATGAGAACTTAAATAAATTGCTCAGAGTCCCATGCTATGGAATGTTGGAACTGGGATTCAAAACTAGGTAATCTGGCTGCAGAGCTTCTGATCTGCTTCTTCTACAGATGCACATGGTGTCTAAGGCTCAGGCTGCCAATCAAATAAACCCCTCTTCTCTCCATGTTTGTGCCATTCACTCCTTAGGTGGCCTTGGGCTCTTTACTCAGACTTGATCTGCCTCATTTTCCAGACTTGTAAAATGATGGCAATGCCTTCTCCAGAGCGTTTGGTCCGAGGAGTTAATCAAGAATCTAGGGGCTGGGTATTTAGCTCAGTGGCTCCACTGCTTGTCTCATAAGCACAAGGACCTGAGTTCGATCCCCAGTACCAAAAAAATAAAACTTAGTTCATAGCCTACAACACATACAAACAATTATTGTTTTATTATTGTTAATAGTTTGAGTATAGAAATATGCCTGAGTGAACTGCACATTAACCCCTATCATAATGTGGGCTTGTGATAGCCAATCTGACTCCATCTTGAGCCTCACCACCATTTTGTGCTTGTGCTAGGCAAAGCACCCAAAACCCACATCCTGTTTGACTAAAAAACTTGCTACAGCTACAGGATGTTTCATAGTTCACTTAATACTTGAAACTTCCTCTTGTCCCCTACTAACCTGACATGGTTCTATTTCTATAAAATTCTGCTTGCTCTCCCCTTGAGCCCTCCCTAACTAAAAACATGGTTTAAAAAGAGAAACAAAACCACTTCTCAGCACCAAGAGTTCTTTCTGGGCACTAGCCCCCTCTCTGTTGCCAGCTTTAAATAAACAGACTCAAATCTGACTCAGAGTATGGCACATCTCTATAGTCTCGACTTGCTTGGATAAAACAGGTTCAGTGTTTCCAGCTAACACTTCAGTTATCTCCACAGTTATGTCCACAGCTTCACTCTGGATGTTTTTATCAGCAGACTGCAGGATAAGTAGTCTGTTTCTCTTTCGACCACAGTCACTACTGCAGATGTAATTCTTGCTTTCAGAGCAGGTGGGAAACTACAGAGCACCTCTTGAGGGGAGCAAATGATTTCCTCTGTCTGCATTTTCATATGACATGAGGGCACTGGGAATTGTAATTTCAAAGGCTCCTGACTTCCCACACCTGTGCATACTGCCATGGAGGTGTAGGGCTATCTCTGGGGGCTTGTATGGTCTTGTCATAAAAAAGAAAATATAAACTTCCAATAAAATTTAGCTTTTCAGAATGCTCATAATTTCCCCCAAATTTTACTGAAAATGAGATTTATTAATTTTGGCAAATTTTTGTTAAATTTTAATTTTATTTGGATCTTGGCAGGCATGATCTTGCAGTAGCAAAGTAAAGCACATTTTCCTGTAGGTGGTGTCATCGAGTAGAGGACTGGGAAGGGGCAGAGAAGCAAGAAGGCAGTGGGATCATGGATCAAGGTCCCTGGGAAAGGGCAGATCAGACGGAGAGAATGAGGTCAGGTTACTCACTGAACCTAGATACTGTAGCCAGGGAAAGAGATCTCGCAGGAGAAAAGACATCTATGCTGCTCTGAAGAACTTGTGGGCATTTGCTGGATGAAGGCAATGAGGATGGAGAAAGTTCTCCAGACAGAAGGAAGAATATAGAGGAAAATATCCCAAAAAACTAAACACAGTAGTGAAATTGTGCTCATATTTGAGGAACTGCACTCTCCAGTAAATATTAAAAACCAATATAGTGAATTCATTTGTTCATTTCCACAAATGATTTTTCTTGTGATTTGTATGATGATAGGGCTCAGGATTCAGCTATTGCAACATAGCCCCATGGGTCACATTTGGGGATGTGAGCTCATGGAATCTCCTTGTTCTGAGATTAATAAGAGATTCTGAAAATTAATGTTTTAAGTACAATTACGTTACAAATTTAGAAATTCTAGAAAAAGTTAAAGATGCTTTCACTATTGTGATTTTTACTAAAGACAGTATAAAAAGGGAGAGATAAGAGATCATAATATATTTAACTTAAATGCTGATATTTGAAAGGTAAGGTAATAAGAATTTGGCTTGTAGAAAATGATTACTTTCCTAAAAATATTTATAACAGGTCATTTTAATTATAAGGAAGACTAGCGCCACATGTTAAGTTTCTCAGAGTCAAATGATTATGGGCAAAAAATATTTTAAGAAATAATAACTGAATTGAAAAAGTTGCCCTATGTAACAAAATGATCTCAGCAAAAAAGATATTTGCATTTTAATTAGCAAAATAAAAATCTCTGAAGAGAAACTCAAATGGACTTGGGTTGAGCTTGGCTATTAATGTGCTATGTGAGTAATCAATGCATCTATTTTCCCTTTGAGAACTTTCACTTGATATTATGCCAACACCTAGCCTTAACCCTTACAGAGGATAACAAAGGGTCAATAGGTTATATAACCACTATACTAAATATACACAAGTAAATCTTGATGTGAATTTGCACAATAATGCAGTTCAGGATTTAACTACTACAATGTATTCAGATGAATCACATTTGAATACTTACTGGAAGCATACACAGAAGCCTTCAAAATCTAACCATATATTTTTGAAACACCATTATTCATTGCTATAAATTCTTCCTGTGATTTTTCTTGTGTTTCTGCTGTCTGTCTGACAAGTCCCTTTCCAAATTAAAACCATTGACTAGATGGGAGTCATTTAATCAAAGGTCTGTTTATTCTTCTGTTCACATAGAAAAGAGAGATGTCAGACACATTTTATGTTGTTAAGTTATTAAAATATGGACAACTAAATCAAATAATGAAGTCTAGTCTTGCAAAAACATTTACTGGGATAATGCTAATTACATACCAGCCTCAAATTTGTGGAGATGTATTTCATACAATTAGGACAATTTAATACTAACTTTCATGCATCTTAGACTGGTTAGAAATTTTTAAATCATGTTGATAAATTTTTATACATATTCTTTAGAAATTGGGAATTTACAATAGAAATTAGTTAGCTTAAATCTGCTGTACTTGGTTGGACATAGGCATAAAAAAAGGATGGTCCAGAGAACAGAAGGGAAATTTAAAACTTGACAGATGATTGCCACAAATGTGTTTCTGTAAGTCACTTAATTACTCCCTCCTTAGAGTTGATGATTCTGTGACTTTATTTTATGTTTATCAGTTTTATCATAAAACTCCGAAGACATCTTGAACCAGAATTTTTATGCAGTGCCACATAATGCTCTTGGATTTGAGTTATGGCCGAGTCTTTATTTAGCAATGGAGGGACTGGCAATGGCTCCAATGTTTTGATCACAGGCTATATCAGTTAAAACCCATGAACTTTACCCATGGATCCTCAATCAAATCTTCTTTCATTTTCATTTTTAGTTTAAATTTAACAAGTGAAATGATCTCATCTCTCTAGCCCAGGGCAGATAAAACTCAACAAATTAGAAGAAATTCTGAAGAAAGGGTACAGTGAGATGGGAAGTGAGAGAGGAACAAAGAGCCCTGTGTGCCATGAAGTCCATGAGGAGGGATAAAAGACCATGGAACGCTTGCTAATTTAACATTCCCAGTACAGGCAATGGTGTAATATTAACCTGTGAAATGAAAGGAACTCATGAAGAAACTATTTTTTAATTCAGCAAAACATTAAAGCTATCCAAAGTATCAAAGGTTTTAGGAGTTAATACAATTTTCTAAACTGAAAAAAAATAGATTTCTGGAATTCTTTTTAAGTATACAGAATGACAAAAATTGTTTTTTACTTTAAAATTTAAAAGATGCTACTGTAATTAAATAATTGGTGATAATTTAAGTTTGTGACATTAAAACATAATCTATGAATTTATTAAGTGATTGAATCTAGCATAGTTTATGAGTATCTTCTTTTAATTAATGGTGAAAAAACCCTTATGCGGGCATATTGCTTACCATGAGGTACCTGTCATTAACAGAGCAAAAATAAGATTATAATTGACAGTAAATGTACAGAACCCAAACATTGGTTTTAACCATAACAATTGTCAAATTTTAGCAGAAATCATGATGAATTCATGTATACAACACTGTTATCTCAGGAACACTAATTAAAACTAAGTGTAAGAGATAAAAATGGTATAAACTCATACAGATTGATTATAGGTGATATCACAAATATTTTGGATGATAGAGAGTAGGTGAAGAAGTTATCAGAGTAAAATTAATGGAATAAGGTAGGTGTGAATGAAGGAAAGCTGGACATGACTCAGGACCCCAGACACAATCAGTAGGTATTTGAGAAGGAGAGATTGAGAAATGGACCAGAAGTATGGAGATGGGTTGAATGTCCGTATAAGGAAGTCCACTTCTCTCTAACTCCTTATGGTTTATCATCTGGTTTTCTTCTGCTTAAACAGGACACTGGAAATTGCTTTAAGTACAGAAATGAAGTGAGAGATCCCTAGATCTGAGTTAAAGGTAATGTGGAAAGCAGGTGAGGCCTCTATATAGGGTGTAGAAGATTTAAGTGCAGGTCCACATGCTGCACTGCTGAGGTTGAGACTCAGCTCCTCCATTCTGGTTGGCTTCAACTGCATGGAAGGACAAGGACACTAAGTCCTGTGGTTCTGCACTTGGAGGAAGACTAGAGGACCCTCACCTGGATAAATACCCCAGAGTTAGAGAAAAGCCCAGGGACAATTATATTTGGAACCAGTTCCACCTCCAAATGAAGCACACATACCCAGTTATCCTAAGTTAAAGCCACTTGACAACAAGCTACAAAGCTGCTTCCAACGAACGGCAGTTTAGTATCTTAAATTTCTTAAGTATATATGTACAATGTATGGGCAGACAATTGAGGAAAGGGTCTTACGTGAAGGAAAGAAATTAAAAATTGCAGGTAGATTTATTGGAAATTAAAACAATAATATAGGGAGAAATTTATTTTAAGAAAAGGTAGTGCTATCAAGAATGTAAGAGGATATTAATCTATCAACTACACAACTTTTACAAAAATAATAAAGAATAAATGAGAGTTCTTAGAAACTGAATAGTATAAATGAGACTTTCAACAGAATGTTTAAATGGTAAAGTTGATACAAACTATAAAACTTTTAAGAGAAAAGATGGGGAAAACTTCATGACATTGGCAGTGAATTCTTGGTGATACTAAAACCACAGGCAACAATAGTAAAAATAAATTGGGTGTCAAAATAAAACAAAAAATTTCATCAAAGTATAAATTAACAGAGTAAATATACAGCCTATATAATGAAAGAAAATACTTGGAAATCATATTATCTGATAAGGGATAAATATCAAGAATATATAAAGAACTTCCACAAAAAAATAAATCCCTCAAAAACAATTAAAATGAGCAAAGGACAAGAATAGAAATCTTTCTAAATAAGATATAAAAATGCTCAACAGCACATGAAAAGATTCTCAGTATCACTAATCATTAGAAAAATGCACCTCAAAAATCCCAAGGAGAACCTCACACACCATGAGGATGGCTACTATCAAAAACAAAAACCTACAAAAAATAACAAGTGTAGACAGACATGTGGAGAAATTGGAACCCTGGTGCACTGTTAGTGAGAGTGCAAAATCATGTAATTGCTATGGGAAAGATTACAGTGACAGCTGAAAAGACTATCGTGATAGATTCTTGGATCTTTGGATAGATCCAAGTTTTACTTGTTGGTATATTCCCTAAAGAACTATAAGCAATACCTTAAAGACATTTGTGTTCAATCACACTATGGCAGCATTATTCACAATAGCTAAAAGTTGGAAGCAACTTAGGGATGGATGGGATATTCAGAAAGTGCTATATACATACAATGGAATATTAGTCAGCCCTAAAAAGAAAACAAATTCCGACACCTACTACAAACATGGACAAGGCTTGGGACATTATATAAGCCAGTTACAAAAATATAAATACTTTAATATTTCTCCTTACATAAGTTGTTAAGTTAATAGAGATAGAAAGAAGAATGGTGGTTTTCACAGGTCAAGAAAAGAAGAAAATGGGGTATTGTTGGTTAATGGATTTTTTTCAGTGTTGCCTAAGAGTTTTGGGTATGGGTTATATGATAATGTGAATGTCCTCACTGCTACTGAGCTGTATATTTTTTAAAAGTTTAAAGTGATAAACATTATATGAATTTTATCTCAGCCTAATTTTTTTAAATTTAAAAAAAGACAAGTAGATGAAAAACAAATGGGAAAAAATACAAGCACAACAGAGTAAAATTAAGAGGAGATTAGATGAAGATTCAGAATTCAGAGAGAATTTTTAAAAGGAAATCACTAAAGGGCTCTCAGAACATCCAGCATACCTTGTGGGAAAAAAGGCATTGTCCAATTACCATGAAATTTCACGATGTCAAGAATGAAAAGAAGATCCTAACATTTTCTACAGAGAGTGAGAAGAGGTGCATACAAAAGATCAAAACCAAAACACCCCCTCCACTCTCGTGAGCAATACTATTTGAAGGTCAGGGATTCACAAGATCTTCAAAATTCTAAAGCAAGTGACTTCCAAACTAGAATCCTGTATGTGTGTAAATAAATTGAGCAGGAAGGTGAGACATAGGCATCTTCAAGCATGCAAATGCTCACAATTTTTATTTCCTATACACATTTTAAAGAAAGTATTGGGAAAAGTTCTAAACCGAATTTAGGGCATAGACTGAGAAAGAAGACATATTTTTAAAAGTAGGAAATCCATCAGAAGAGAGAGACAAAAGTAGTCCCAAGACGACAAATATATTTTTTACTTGTACTGAAGCAAGAGAGAAAAGGACTCCAAGAGACAATGTCTCCAAGAAAAGGACTGGAATTTATAGACCACCTAATGGTTTGGGGTAGAAAATGGTGGTTAGAGAGATTTTATTTCTCTTTAGAGCTGGAGGATAAGTTTAAGAAATCTAATATACCTTACAGTGATTATAGTTATTAATAATGTATTACATTATTTTAAAACTACTTAGAGTAGATTTAAATGTTCTCCCAACAAAAACCTCTTGTAAGATAATATATATGTTAGTTAGCTTAACTGAGCTATTAAACTAAGTTATATCAAAGCATCGAGTTGTACTTGATAAGAATATATGATAATATTGCAAATTAAAAAACCAAAAGAGGGCCGGGGATGTAGCTCAGTGGTGGGAGACTTCCCTAGCATGTCAGGTTCAACCCCAGCTCTGCAAAAAGTTAAACTTGGATAAAACACACAGAACAGATAACTAATAAAAAAGTATTTATATTTCACAAAGGACACCAATTAATCAACAAAGAAAATCAAATAACACAAAGAACAACTAGGCAAAAGACAAAAATAGGCATTGTGCAGAAACACAAACAGAAGTGGCAGTAAACTTATAACATCAGTTACATTAACAATCAGTTAAATAGAAATTTAAAACATGATGGACTACTTTTGCTAAGAAAACAGGTTGGCAAAATTGAAAATAAAAATCACCATGCTCTCTCTGAAGCTATAGGGAATAACACATTCTATGTGTGACTGACAAATGGTACTGATCTTATGGAATATGTGGACAATAACTATAGCAATCCCCAACAGAACTTTATTGATTGGCCAGCTAATCCAGTTCATGTAGAAATTCATTTATAGGAGCATTATTTATCAAAGAATACAGGAAACAACTGTCAATAGAGTTTGGCAGGCACAAACTATAACTGAGTCACATGATGAAGTAGTATGTGAATAAAATGGAGGAACTACTTAGATATAGACAGTTTTATCAACAATATATACTGAATATTTGTAGAAATTTGTTAAGCTTTGAATAGAAAAATAGGAAATTTCAGAATATTGTGTGTATTTGTTTTTATTTACATAAAGAATTTCAAAAAGTTTCCTACAGAAGATCAAATAGTGAAATGGTATAGAGAGATACATAAATGGAAGAAAGGCTTGTTAGCATACACTTTATATTTTCATTTTGAAAATGTGACTATATTACCTACTTTAAAAATAAAATATCCTTTTACATCTAGCATATTGGTAAGCATCACACAGATCTAAATATTGGCTAGCACACGGAGCAAAGAAAATTCTCCCGCATGCAGTGCTGGTAGGAATAGATATTGATACCTCCATATTGCAGAGATGTTTGGCATCTTATTTTAAGATGAAACAGGCAAATGCTCTACAATCAAGCAGTTATATTCTCAGGTTCATATATTAGTGCATGGTCTCCTAATCCAGTATCCAACTGGGTCCACAGTTAGATTTCAAAATTCCATTACTGTGGATGGTTAAAACAATTGTATCTTTAACTGGCATTCAACATTTTCTTCAATTATTAATTTATCATTGCTGATAAGTAATCACAATGTTAATAGTAATAACTGTAACCCTATCCATGAAGAAAATCACAACATTTAATATTACACTGTAAGCATTACAAGTATCTTAAGAGATTGTGTATTCTGATTACTACATTGAAAGTAGGGCAGTTATTAGTCCTGTACTGCAATTCATGTGGTCATACCTTTCTGTCTCCAGATAACCCTGGGACCTACAGTGGTCCCCTGTCTGACACTAAGCTTACCAATCATTCACCCACCACACAGTGAAGTTGTGTGTTCTCATGGTGTTAACCAAGCTAAATATTTTGCTTTCTACTGTTCCCTGTCAACAATCCTCTGTTAACTAATACAGCATAGAGAGATGAATTGTTTTCACTGAGCACTAAAAATTTAAGTAATTGTCGAGGGAAACTATAGCACATAAAAAGTTATGAACCCCCAAAATAAAGACTCTCATGCACGATTGTGTAAGGGATATTTAAGAATAATGATGACACAATATGTTTTAGTTACTTTTTCCTCATTGCTGAGACAAAATACCTGACTCCCAAAGTTAAAGGAGCAAAAGTTTATTTAGCTCACAGGTTTTAGAGGTGTCAGTTTGTAGTTGGTTTGCTCCAAGGCAGGGTGGCATGTCACTGGGGCATCACAGAGGAGAAACAGTTCATGGTGGGCAGAAGGCAGCAAGGCAGGGAAGTAGTGAAGAAGCAGCAGCAACAAGCAGCCAGTGATGACAGCAGCCCTCTTTGTATCCCTTACAGTATATCCAGGCCACACCCCCTTAGGGTAGGTAGCCCTCATACCCATGGTGGGCCTTCCTATTATCCACACCCAGAACTATACCAAACCAATCAGTGAATTTAGTAATCACACACCCTTGATCTCAGCATCACACTTAATCCCAACATTACACATTCTAGATCCAGCCACATCTGAAAAGTCCCACCTATGACTGCATGAGGTTTTGAGGGAATATCTAGAAATAAGCCATAATATAATAGTTTACTAAAAAGAAACAAGAAATGATGAATATAATTAACACTGTAGCAGATTTTTTAAAATTTGTAACATTGTTATATAATAAATACCATTGCCTGATGAAATGAATGAACTATGACATGCAACAAAGGAGATGAGTTGCACAAATATTAAATTAAGTGAGAGAAGTTATTAATTTAGATAAAAGTCCATAAAATTATTAAAGTAATCTGAAAATCATAATTATATATATAATTGGTAAAATTAGAAATCATAGGTTTTGATTAATATAAATGTCTAAATGGCAGATACAAAAGATGACCCAGAAGAGACACACACTAGACTTTTATAGCAGATGAATATTCCATTTTCTAACCCATCATGAGTATTAAGCTATTTACTTCAATAATATTTGGTATACTATTCAGATGCATATTATACATTATTTTGTATGTATTATATGTCTCACAATTTAAGAAAATAACCTTCTATAATTAAGACTTAGGACAATATTTGAGAAGTAGCTCCTGTCTTTTGATCCAATTCTGACCAGCTGCAGTTTGCAGTTTCATCACTTTCAGTGAGGGAGAATAAACCAGATCCTGAAGGCACCCTTTCATAATAACAAATGGTACACTATCCCACATAGGAAAAAAGCCACAAAATTTCGGATATTTTAATCTCTTGTTTAAAGTCATTAATAAACAACAGCAATTTTATCAAAAAAAAAGAAAGCTCTAGCTTTTGTATTCACTTTGTCCTCATTTTTTTTACAACCACTGGTTTTTTACACTTCGTGTTAGGATACTGAAGAGACATTCTATGTCAGTCATGAATAAAGATTCTGAAACACTACTTGTTTTCACGCTACAACAGTCATTTTTATGTTGATAAGCAAAACATAAGAATTTGATATTCAGAACTGATTTAATTATCAGAGTATGTTTCAGTGAAACTGGGCTCATAGTGAGTCAGAAAGTTCACTGCAGTCTTGAGCATTAAGTTTATAACTGTGACATTCATGCAAGCTACCTAAATGTTCATTACTTCCTTTCAAGTAATTGTTGACCCCAAATCACCGTTGCCACAGTTGGGTTTTAAAAGCACAATAAAATTATGGGAAATTATAACAAGTATTTTATTTTAAGTAAGTGTGTTTCAAAGACAAAATTAAATTCTCTGCATACAGAATTCATAAACTTGGCATTGTTTTCCTACAAGTGTTCAATAAACCCATTCACCTGTGACTACACTTCGTTGATTTACACACTATGGCCACTAGAGGGTAGCACAAACACATTTATGTAGATTCAGTGCCATCACATCCGGCCAAAAGCCAAGATGAGGCAAACCTAGGGTGTTGCTGTTCCAAAGGAGGGAAGTTATACCAGTCACTCTCAGGGGATTGCCAGGAGAAGGGCTTGCTGTTATGTTGGCCTGAGAACTCTGTATCACAAAGAAGGACAAGGGACTTTCACGTGGGATAAAATGCCAGTCGCATACGTCTATATTTGGCCCTGCCAGATAGCATGAATATTCAAATGAATTCAAGAGATTCCACCAGAGAATAGCTTAGTTGAATTCAATCAAGTGATGAAGTTGTCTGTTTCTGGATATTAGAATTTTATCCATGTTAATCAAAACTGAAAGAAATTACAAGGAAATCAGATAAGGGACTACCTTGGAGTTCAGGTTATAAAAACAAAGCATTCGTGGTCCCTATTGGCATACAGATTGTTAAATACCGGGTATGATAATATAAATTGTGAAAAACTCAGTCCTGATGGCCTGCAGCTGCAGCTGTTACAACTCACATAATCTCTGATGAGTATGTAAACTCAGTCAGCTGAAGGACAACCACAAATCAATAGGATGCCAAAATGATAGACTTGATAGTTCATTTTAGGTGGCTGGATGGAGGGATACCTAGCCAATTTGCAAACCATTACTTTTAGTTATCTCGAAGATGTTTCTAGAGGACATCGTCGTGTTAGTCAATGACCTGGATGGAAAAGGTCCCAGTGGACAGGTGATGGTGGGTAGTGCCTGGATAGAAAACAACAGAGGAGAGGTAATGTGCTCTCTATTTCCTGGAGCTGGAACACACTTCTCCTGCCCTTGGACACTGGAACTCCAGCTTCTCTGGCGTTTGGACTTCGGGACTTGCTGAATTAGGCTGTAGAGTTCTTAGACCTTCAGCTTGAAATACTTTGGTTCTGAGGCCTCAATCTCTCCCCGCCCATTCCTTTCATCTTTCCATCCATCCCATTGGTCCTAGAGAATTTTGACTGATATTATGAATAAATTAAGCATAAAATTAATTCGAAAAATTATGAAGCATTAACTTTTTATGCTAAGTGTAAAAGAAACTTGTCTCCTATGTAATCATAGTTGGAAGTGAAACCTTTGGGAGGTTATCAGGTTATGAAAGGGAAGCCCTCATAAATGGGATTAGTGCCCTTACAAAGAGACCACAGAAATATCATTTTCACCTTCTACCATGTAAAGGTACAGAGGAAAAATGGCCGTGACACGGGAAGCAGGTCCACACCACGTGACAGCTCTTTCTGGCACCTGATTTGAGGCTTTCCAGCCTCTAGGAGCTGAGAAAGAAGTTTCTGTTGTGTAGAAGCCACCTACTGCATGGAATTTTTGTTATAGCAGCCAAAACAGACTGAGACAACATATGTAGTACTTTGTAATATATTAAAGAATATACCATGATAAAATCTATCAAATTAGGCTTTTAAATGTATAGCTTAATACTCAATTTTAGCTGTATAATTAAGTTAAAGGGCCCATGAAGATGGTGGTCTATAAATATTAATGTAATGTACAGGTAGCATTGTTTCTACAAATATACACGTTTGATTACTTGACTCGTGATGATTTAAGAACTCAGCAAGATTTTTTGCTACAGTTTTTGACTTGTAAAATATTTTAAGAGAATATAGAATACAGCAACATTGTAAATGCAATCTTAAAGGTCTAAATGAATTTAATTTTAAAGGTCTAAATGAATTTAAAATGTTTACAGAAATGAACATATTGTAAAATAATATTTATTACAAATAAAAAGTGGAAATAAAACTGGATTTACAAATTTATAGTAATAACAAATTTTTAAAACCAGAGTACAACCAATTTCCCCTTCCATTTATTTAGCTTTCTTTCTGGTTTAAAACTGCTACCTGCAGGGCTGGGGATTTAGCTCAGTGGTTTTACCGCCTGCTGCTCAAGCACAAGGACCGGAGTTCGATCCCAGGCACCAAAACAAACAAACAAACAAACAAAACTGCTACCTGCCAGTTTTGTCTACTGTGTGGAGTCTTTCTCCACCCATTTTACAATGTTCAATGTTTGATGCATAAAACTGACAGAAGCTTAAAGGCAGACAATATGAAAAGTATCTCTAATGTTCTCAATTTAAATAGAGTCTATAGAAATGTGAGTTAACTGGCTATGATATAAAACGGCCTTAAAAGTAGGAAACTATAATGACAGAGTACATCTCTAATCTTGACTGGTCTTCTCTTAATCACCTTATATTCCTATCTCGGATCACCCATATGGAAAAGGCTACAGCTACATATAATGGTATCTACATCATATCCTATGATACAAATCGTTCCATAACATATATATTTTTATTGAAGTTTAAAATATATTTTTAAAAGTGTCCAAATAATAAATGTGCACTTCTGAAACATCACAGAATAAACGATGGTAACCATTATTCCGATCAAAGGGTTTCTATGTCACCAATGTCTTGTAAACCCTCCCAGAAGCACATGACAGTCACGGTAGATACTCCTCATTCTAGGGAACTGCTTCTCGACATCTAACATCACGTTACTTTTTGAAAATTCCCTTTTTCTTAATGTATATCCAAACAAATCATATATTTCTTTACTAGACTTCTTCGGTATGTATTGTTTTTTCAGATTCTTGTGTTGTTTATCTTTGATTTTACTATGATGTACACAGCTATAGTTTCCTTTGTATCTGTACTACTTTGTATTTTCAAAACACATTCAATCATGACTTTGATATACTTTGGGTAATTTTGGTCATTTTATGCATATTTATTTTATTATTTCCTAATGCTATCCTCTGTTTCTGAGAATCACTAGCAAGTATATTGGTCATTTTTAACTTGTCCCATGTGCTTTTTACAGCCCTTTAAAAATTCTGTCTCTATGCTTTAGTCTAAATATTATCTTCTGGCCTAGTTTTCATTTTGCTAATTCTCTTTTTGCTGCATTGACTCTGTTATTAAACACATCGACCAAGTTCTTAATTTGAGTTGCAATATTTTTTGCATTCTAGAAATCCTATGTTAAGTTTTTAAACAATTTTACCTAATTTTATATTTTTACTATTCTAATGAACTACAATTAACTGATAAATCAAAATATTGATCATGATAAATAAGCTTTTCTCTCAAAAGACAGTAGCATGTTTGCTAACAAATCCTGTAAGTTTCTCTCACTCTTTATTTTGATACCCCTAAAATAGGAGGGCACCTTTATATTTTTTTAACTTTATTTCAAAATAACTATATATTACTATAAAATAAAACAAATATTCTTTTGCTATAATCGC
This sequence comes from Heterocephalus glaber, assembly GCF_053883595.1. Classification (NCBI taxonomy): domain Eukaryota; kingdom Metazoa; phylum Chordata; class Mammalia; order Rodentia; family Bathyergidae; genus Heterocephalus; species Heterocephalus glaber. Next base: position 11,889,282 of record NW_028258343.1, on the reverse strand, counting down.
TGCATTGATGTAAATTTTAGTATACTAGTCATCAACATACATTTCTATTTCTGAAATAAAATTGAGAAGGTTGAAGTACTTTAACTCTCATACTAGAATAATTAAATTCAATTGAATTTTTTTTTTTTTTTTTTTTTTTTTTGGTACCAGGGATTGAACTGAGGTCCTTGCACTTGAGCAGCAGGCAGCGAAACAACTGAGCTAAATCTCTGGCCCCTTGAATTTTTAATACAACAAAAATTTTATGTAGTTATATGAGTCAGCTTTCCTCATTTTAATTGCTAACCAGATATATAAATCAAAATAACAAATAAAAATAATATGAGTATTACAATAAAATGCTCCAAGTATGAGCACATCACTTTTGTATTTCCCCTAACATTTATATATACTTGTTCACTTAAAATATTTGACTAATGAGAAATTAAAATATGGCTAATCAACTAAAAGATTTAGTTTAACTTTACATAATACTAAGTAATTTAACATTAAATTTACTTACATGTGCCTAGTAGCTACCATAAGAAAGAATATAAGAACTCCAGAATATCTTAGATGTCTCCAAATATTTTATATTAAATTAATATTTATTGAATATTTATTGAATAAATATAAAAGTATTACAGTAGAGGAAAAATCCCCTATACTAACCCTTAAAGCCTTTATTATAAATATATATAATCCAATGTTATCTAATTCCATAATTTGATAACGTTTCTCATTGCATCTAGAAAATTGCAAGCAAATTTAAAAGAGGCAAGCCTATTAAAACCAGACAATATGAAGCATGATAAAGAAACCATTAGTAGTATGAAACTCAAATGACTGCTGAACCAGTCAGATAAAATCCAGAAAGGCCAGTAGCTGGGGGAGGGGGATATTGAGTGCTAAGGTGATTGTAATTTATAAAGTTCTGGAGATCTTGATAAGTCAGTACAGTAAAAATGGTAAGTATAATTCATCAACAAAGCAAGGAAGCCTTTAAATATATTCTACATTAAGACATTACATTCATAATATGTGCACTACAAGAAGTTAATATAACACAAATTTTAACCAAATCAGTGACGGTGATGATAAGATTGCATTTCAGTTATATTATGTTGTGGCATCAGTTAGGACCAATTGTGTCTCAAGTGACAGAAGCTCATTTATACTAGCTTCAATAGAAAGGGAATTACATTGCCCTTTGTGACTGAAAAGAACAGCAGAAATAGAAAATGACTTACACAATATTTTACATATCTAGAAACTTAAGGAGAGAATGGAAGAGGGCATATAATTGTCAAATATTTGAAGGCTTTTTGTGTAGAAAGGAAATAAAAAACTGAAACATTATTAACAACTTCACAGGTGATTACTAACGGGGAAAGAACTGTACTCATTTAGGAAATAACTTGACAGAGCATATGACATGATAGGTAAGTGGGTAAGGAGGTGCTATGATCTGAATGTGTATATGCTCTGAAAATTCATGTTCAAACCCTAACCTTGAGGTAATAATAATAGGAGGTGGAACTTGTGGTAGGTGTTAGGTCACAAGTATAGAGCCCTTGTAAATGAGATTAATGCCTTGGACAAAGAGACTCCTGGGGGCTTATTTCTCCTTCCAACCATGTGAAGAGATAGCAAGAGGGCAGCTTGTATGAGGACGTGTGTCTTGTTAGACACTGAATTTACTGGCATTTTGATCTTGAATTCCTCAGAACTGTGGAATAAGCCATCTGGTTTATAGTATTTTGTTATAGTACCCCAAATGGACGAAGACAGAAAATTGATGCTGAGAAGTGAGGTTGCTGCTGTAACAACTACCTAAAAATGTGGAAGCTGTTTTGGACATGAGTAATGGGTAGAGGCTGGAAGACTGTGAGGTAGATGCTAAAACATAGCCTACACTGTCATGCACAAAGCTTTAAAAATGATTCTGGTGAAAGCCCAGAAGAAAAACAAGAGAGCTGTAGAAAAAAGCTCAATCTATTTATAGAATAGCTAGGTGGTTGTGGACAGAATATTTGTGGACACGTGAACCATAAGGGCCATTTCCTTGAAGTCTCAGGTAGAAAAGAGTAAGATGTCATTGTACTGTAGATAGGTAAGTTAACTAGATATATTGTAGGCAGGCAGACAGGGCTGCCCTCAAGGCACCAGTCCTTAAGGCCCAAGTCCTCAAGGTGCCAGCCTTCCAGAAGCCAACACAGATGAGGACTCAACATGGAGGACAACTGAGGTACTTTCACTAGTTAGCCTTATAAAAAGAAGAGGTACTACTTCCCCTAGAGATAGCAGTGATTGATGTTCTAAATGGGAAATTCCTTCTATGGACTTGTTTTCCTATTTGATTCCCATTTAACCAATATTATCTGGGTGACTGTACTTGTAATTTTATTGGTTGGTCATGGTTTTGTCCCACCTCATGCCCACATTTTAAATTTCCATTGGGTCTTATAATTTTATACATTTGTACCTGCCTCACCTCATGGCTTTGCTGTATAAAACACCTTTAAGAAGTGATGTGGGTGGGCAACCCACTTTCTGGTCCCCCTTCTGTCTCTCTTAGGCAGAAGTTATCTTTCTCTCATAAATTTTCCTACTGTTAACCTCTGTTGTTCCTAGAATTCACTCTTTGATTTTAGAGAACATAAACTTGCATTTTGAATATCTCATAGGTTTGGGAGTTACATCTATTCCCCTTATATTAATTAGACACTGAAGAAAAGGCTATCATTTTTATAAAGTGACAGATAACATGGTTGAGTTATGTTTGTATTCTACTGTGTGTGCAGGGTAGAATTTGGGAGAGGTGAAATTAAATATTTGGTTGAAGAAATTTCTGAACTAAGTTTTGAAGTTGTGACTTGGTTTATCTTGACTGCTTACATTAACATGCTAGCAGAGAGAAAGCACTTGATTACAAACTTGTTAACTTAAAAGGAGGTAGAATTAAAAAATTAGAAAACACCCAATTTACTCAATATAAGAAAAAATTAAAAATCCTTTTTTTTTGTACCAGGGATCAAACTCAGGACCTTGCACTTGCCAGGCAGGCACAGGACCGCTGAGCTACATTCCTGGCCCCAAAAATTCTTTTTGAGAAAGAACACAGATGTGGCTAAATTTGGTAAATTTAGTCTAAATCAACCATCTCCGCAAAAGCTAGTAACCATTCATCAAGACGATGGGGCGATTAACCAGCTATTTAAACACAATCTAGGAACTACTTCTCAAGAAAATGGAAGACTCAACTGGAAAACATTTGGGAGATTATCAGAGCTTCCCCTCTCATCACAATCTCAAGTTGTAAAGTACTGGAGAGGAGGGAAAACAATTTCAAAGTAGGGGCCTCCACTGCCCAGAGGTGCTTCAAATCATGAGCTCTACTCCCCATACTCTGTTGTGGGGCTCCCAGGTGTGGCTCTGCCTGGCCACAGACTAAGACAGGAGAGGTAAGATAAGAGGTAAGATTTGAGACATAACCTACAATGAGACTACAGTGAAAAACAAAAATGCATGCTAGTTTTCTCTGAACAGGAATGAAACAGAAGAATGGAAAGAGAAAAATACAGAAGAGAGATGATAACATGGTAAGAAGCTTGTAATCCTGTTACCAAATTCTGGGGTTCTGGGGACTCCTAGAGATTCTCTCTAGGTTCTTTTTGTTCTGATAAATGAATTGAACAAAACAAGTGCTAAAGGTAGTGAAGTTATACATTTTTTAAAAGTAGGAAAAGAAACATGCTCTGCAGAGTGAGTGCAGGCCAATTAAAACATTCTGCAGGGTAAGAGCAGACCACTGTGAAGGAGAGCACAGTGCCCAAGAGCTGAGTGACAGCCATCTTTTGTATCTCTTGCTCCTCAGGCTGATGTCAGATCTGGGCTGTTCTGTCAAAAACCTGATTGATTTCTCATGAAAAGAATTGAAGTTATTTGTCTCAGGTGAAGGGTTTGGGTGCTTGTGCTCCTTCTCCATGATTGACAGGTCATGCCCACTTTCCCAGAGAACTGGCTACACCCTAATCTCCTGCCTCAATATTTCAGTAGTGGAGTGGCTGAATAATTTAAGAACATCAAAGTCTGATTTTTTTTTTTTTTTTTACTTGTTTGGCTCAAATGTCACCAAGATATAATGCTTCCCTCAACCTATCAATATTTTCCATCAAACATATTATGTAAATAATGTGGATGAGTTCCTTATTTTCTTTTTTGTTTTTGTTTTTTTTTGGTACCAGGGATCGAAGTCGAGACCTTGGGCTTTCAAGCCAGGCACTGGAACCACTGAGCTAAATCCCCCCCAGCCCCATTTTTTCTTGCTGTGGGGCTGTTTGGTAGATTGGTCTTAAGAAAGAGGGAATGGAGGTGTTATTATTTGTGTTTAGATGTCCCCCAAAGCCTCATGCAGATGAGGTGGGACTATTTAAGAGGTAGTTGAATCTCAAATGTTTGATGCTGGGGTTAAGGGCATGTGATTACTAAACCACTACACATGAATGATTAGTTTGGTAATGCCCTAATCCTGGTAGTCAGAATCAGATAAAAGAGGCAGAAAGATGCTGTTAAACTCTCTCCCACTACCTTTGCTGCCTTGTTGCACCATGTTGTTTCTCCTCTGCAATGCTTGTTTGCCATCCCAGTCTTGGAGCCAGCCAACTATGGACTGAAACCTCTATTAACTGTAAGCCAAATAAACCCCTTCCCTTCTAACTTTGGATGTCATGTATTTTTTCTCAGCGATGAAAGAAAAGTAATTAACACAGAAATTTGGTACCAGAAGTGGGGTCATTGCTGTGACATTACCTGGCCATGTGGCTCAAAATGTGATTTTAATAGCTCTCTCCTATTATGATTTTAAAGTAGTGTATGTTGATGAATGTAAGACTGTATTTAAGTGTTAAATTATGTATATAAATGGAAACTCAAAGTTTTTAAATTTGAAGCCATAATGTGAAAATGAGTGCAATGAGAGTTGTATATATGTAATTGTTGTATTAATCTAAATCTGAAGAGATCAAGATATGTTAACTTTTCACAATTCTGCCACTAGAGACTATGGTTTAAGGAAATGTGTCTGGTTATCAAGTTGACCAGGGGTGGGTTGTAGTGGATTAACTAACGGTCAACTTGTAACACCCAGCTGAACTGAATCAGTGTGGTCTGGGCATGGAGGATCCACCTGAGGATTGTTACCAATAGCCATAAAAAGAGAACTGGAGGATAAGAAGTTAGCCTGTTGATTTTCTAGGAGAAGCATGCTGCAGATGGTTTTCTTGAGGTGAACTAGGCTGTTCTCATCAGAGGAGGAGCTTGGAGCCTTGGTATTGCTGGGAATAGCTGCTGTTTTCATCAGGGTAGCTCTGATCTTCACCGTGAGCATCACTTCCTGGCTTCAATGTGGATCCATCAGTTTGGTGGCACAAATCGTTTGTCTCACCAGCATAGGTTTTCTGTCTTCCACCACTGGCCTTTGGACCTTCCAGGTGCAGATCCTCAATACAGACAAGCATGAGACATTGCCATGGGCTCTAGGCCACTGGCTGGACTTGTGGAGGACATTGCCTTGGACTTGTGTGGAACATTGCTAGGATCCAGGCCCTTGGCTGGATTCTTTGGGTCTCTAGTGTGTAGCTAATCTTTTGCACTCCTTTGCATTTGACTTTTTGGATAATTATCATAAAATAATCCTATAAATTATGTGTCCTGAATTTAATGTATTCCCTTGCCAAAACCCTGACTACAACAGGAGGTTAATCAAAATAAAGTGAATTATAAAACTGACTGTATAAGCAACAGAGAGGAAAGCACAGCCATGGAAGAGGAAATGCCAGTGACAGCTGAAACAAGCTTATTTGGTTCAATATAATAAACTAAATACAAACGTGTCTCTCTTCTCCTTCCTCTAATTTTACTGGAATTTCAGAAGAAATCTAAAAATAAAAGCACAATCATATAGAGCTGGCAAAATAGAGGAGTGTCATGACCTGAACTGTAACACATCCTTCACATGCAGATGAGAATAGAATATTGGCAAAATAACAGACCAACAATAATATAATCCTCTTAGGATAACAAAGAAGGTATTGAAAATCAGTGAGTTTACCCAGCATTTCAACAATGAGTCCTAAATTAAAGGTCGCAGAAGCTAAGGGAAGACAAGGGCTGTAAAGAGTGTGGCAAGGAATGTTTGTAAGGGCAGGTGAGCTAATATTTAGTCACCTTCATAGTAGCTGCCTTCACTAAGAGCCTTCATGATCAAGCCTCTGCTGTGTTTCCAAAACATGAATTTTTATTGGAAAATTATGCATGGGTGATTAGGAGGAGAAAAAGGGTAGAACCTCAAACATTGGGTATGCTGATGACCACCAGGAAGATGAGGGGCCTGGTATTCAGCAGGAGAACCACCTGTAGTACAAGCTACAGATAAGATCTTCCATATCCTGCACAATCACCAAAGCCAGGACTATATTTGGGGCTAAAATTACTTCAGAAAAATAGCTTCATTGAGGCACTACTGTAGAATTTAGGACATAATTATTACATTTTATTGTACTTATTAACTTATGCATGCAGTCTCCCCTCCCAAGTTGCTACCCATGAGGGACAAGTTATCATTTTTCTGTATTTAAGTAAAATATAATGCTTGTTGTATTAGTCTGCTTATGGTATAACAAAATTAGAACTGTGTGCTCACAGAACTTACCTTAAGTGTAAGTGCTTGGGTAGACTGCAACTCTCTCTTCTTATAGGGACGCTAATTCTATTGGTTCAGGGCCCCATCCTTATGACCTCATTTAACTTTAATTACTTCCTGCCTTAGTCCATTTTCTGCTGTTGTAACAGAGTACTTGAGAGAAGTTATTTTAAAAAACAAAAATATTTATTTGGCTTATGATTTGGGAGGTTAGAAAATTCAAAAGTATGGTGCCAGCATCTGGTAAGGGCTCTTATGCTGCAACATCTCATAAAGACAGAAGGGCAGAGAAAGTTGGAGCAGGAGGGCAGAGAAAACAGAATCCCTCTTTGTAAGGAAGCTCCTGTTGTGATTGAAAGACCCTAGTTAGCAAGACAGACTCCGTATTGCTGCTGAATGACCCAGCTGCCTGTCCTTTAGATGAACTCAAAAGGAGGAAACTTAGAAACTTCCTCCCCTTAGAGTCTCTTAGAAACAACAATTAATCAACTATTGTTTGACAAATGTTCTAACAGCAGGACGTTCCACTTCTGTACCTTTTGCTTGCTTTACTAGTTCTATCCCGTAGGGGGGCCTAGAAACTGCTGGCTTCAAAGGTGTATAAAATATGTTAATCTCCCCCCAGTCGAGGCTCAAGTCTGATGCTTGGCTTGGGTCCCAGCCGGTAATAAACTCCTGTGTGGATTTAATATCAGTCTCTGGTTGGTTCTCTCTCACTGGGTGTAACAGTGATAACTAACTCACAATAGCAGCCTTAATCTATTCACAAAGGAAGAACCTGAATGACCTAATACTCTTTTTTCTTTTTTTTTTTGGTATTGGGGACACTTTGTTAATGACAACAGATGGTCGATTTATACAAATTACAGGCTAGAATAGAACCTGTACAAAATCTATGGAGACAAAGGTTAGAAAAGCATCACTTACAAAAGTAAAGGTGATTCCAGTGGTAAAGCACTCATGACCCCCGCGGTGATAACCAAATGACACACAGCTGGAAGCACAGCATGGCACAGGGTCATCCTCTCCCCAGTCAGGGCACCACTGGATGCTACAGCAGAGCTGGCAACGCTAGTGACTGGCACTTCTAAGACTCTAAGCATGACATCAAGAGGCATCTTGGGACAGGCTCATCAGGCAAGACTCAAAAGGAGAATGTACAAACGCTCTTGGCAAACTGTAAGGTGCTGTGCAAATGCTGTTCCCTATTGCTATTATTCCTGTTCAGTGAGCCTTCACTGAACATGGGAAAGGAAGACCAGTCAGTATAACTGACCAAAGTGACTCAGTAGACATTTAAAAGTGAATGCAGGTATTTCTTTTCAAGTACACGCAGCAATAACACAGGTAAGGAAAGTGTGGCTGGGAGCACCATCAAGGAATTCTGTACTACTTTAAGGAGGACCTAAAGGATGAAGCTATACACTACTGTAATACTTATGGTTTGGTTCCCAAAGTCCCTGAAAAGTTTTTTTAAGGAGATCCCCCTGCAAAGGGAAAAAGAAGTCTTGAGCTCCTAATGTGCACTCCAGCCCAGCTCTTGTAAAATCATCTTAATATGAGAGAAGAATCTGAATTCACAGTTGTACTACACTGGTGGGTGACACAGAGCACCCGATGACAAAGAAACCTGCCACTGACCTAAACAAGTGACAAAGTTTGTGTCTTAAACCATTTATCAAATGGCCCTGAAAACAGTATACAACTTCACGGGGGAATAAATAAAACAACAGAAACTTGTCTGGAGACAAGAAAGACACACTGGATAGCATTTAAAACTGGGTTTCAATACTTTCAGGTATCTTCAGCTTTAGTCTTTCTCGGGGTACACCTTAAGTTTGTATTCATCGCCTTTTACTTTACGTTTCAAATAGATACAAAATGGAAAATGAACATGAAGCAAGTCAATCAGTTGCTTCTTTGGCCTAATACTCTTTATCAACTCTCACCTCCCAGTACTGTTATACTGGGGATTAAGTTTCCAACATATAAAGTTCTGAAGACACATTCAAGCCACTGCTTTTTTTTTTTAGAAATCCTATCTCCAAATACAGCCATAATAGGAATTTGGGGGAGAACCAAACATTTAGTCCATATCACTAGGACCAGGATCCCCTAAATTCATGTCCTCACATGGATAAACACATTCACACCATCTCAACAGCTCTAAAAGTCTTAACTCATAGAGGATCAACTCTAAATCTAAAGTCCAAAGTTTTCCCCCAATCATCATCTATGTTAGATACAAAGGTGCTTCCAGGTAGGCTCTATCATGAGGCAGTATTCTTCTCCAGCAGTGATTCTCTAACTCTATACAAGTTATGTGCTTGCAAAGTACAATGGTGGGACAAGCATAGGAGACAAATTGCCCTTCTCACGGGGAGAAACAGGAAAGGACAGGATGACAGGTCCCAAGTAGTCCAAAACTCAGCAAGGCAAATTTCATTATGTTGTAAGCCTTGAGAATCTCCTCTATTTTGATGTTCTGCCTCCCAGGCTCACTGAGAGGACAGTGTCTCACCCATGATTCTGTGAGGCAGTCCCTCTGCCTCAGCTTTCTGTGAGGCCCCTCTGGTCTGCTGAAATCAAGGAAGAAACATCCTTGCTCCCAGGCCTTTGGTGGGAGTAGCAGCCTCAATCATTCCTGAATCCTCTTGGACTGATGAATATATGGCAGTGACAGAAATAATTAGGCAGGAAGGGGGAAATGAATTCATCATTTTCCTCACCTGAAACAGATACTTCTTTACTCTTTGTTCTTTTCTGGCAAGGGTAAAACGCGTTGTGCTAGCAAAATCTTTCCTACCAGCTGTATTGGCTGTTTCAACGTAGGCAGAAAGCAAACGTAAAGAAAATTACATGGTTACCACTTGTTATTTATATTTTTAAAATGTGAGTTATGGTAAAAAGTAGGAAGCAAGGAACAGGTAAATATTCCAATCTATATCACTATTGCAGTTTCAGGATTCTGAGTACCACTCAGGTTTATGGTGCTGCGTTGCAGCTGACATTTTGCTGTCTTGTCCCTTGTGGTGAGGACTAGCAACATTCAACATGGTAGTAGGAGCCATAGCAGTTCAAAGGCATTTCCTCACCAATAAGGATACAAGCCATGGTTCAAGCCACTCAGTACAGTAATAGCTTCAGTAAATGACACCTATCTGTTTGTTGTGGCTTTGCTTTCGTTGTTCTTTCAGGTGACAGACCTCTGAATAAGAATCCCATTACAGTTTGGATATTGAATGTCCCATAAAGGCTGTGTGTTAAAGACTCCGTAAAAAAGATGGTGCTATTGGAAGGTGGTAGAACTTTTAGAGATGTGGCCTTGTGGGAGATCCTAGATCATTGGTGCAGGGTGGGGGTGCCCTTGAAGAGGATTATGTGTCCTAGATGTTCTCTTCACTTCCTGTCTCATTAGGTAAGCACATGCTCTGGCTATGATGTGCTGCCCTGTTGCTTATGAATCTTGGACTCAGCATATACAGGAACCTCACAAACCATAAACCAAAATATATCTTTCTTCTTTACAATTTAATTGCCTCAGGTATTTTATTGTAGTAACAAAAAGCCAATATAACATTTCATTCAATTAACTCTAGACCGTGGTATACTGTTATTGAATTAATAGAAATAGAAAGTAAATGAGATATTAGGAAGAAAATTCAAAGGCAAGAAAATGGACACAGAAACATAAGAAAAAAGCTATTTTTCAATAAACACAACTTAAGCTTAGAACGAGAATACACACATATCACACACATACAATCCATAGCATTCCAATTTTTGTCACCCTGCATCTAAAAATACAAATATTAAATTAATGATAGATTATATGCTGAATAAACATACACAAATTACAAGTTATTCTGCTAGGGCTTGTTTAATTCTGAGTGTTTCTTTTTAAAATCCCCTCACTTATGTTCTTTTTTGCTTTGTATTTATGGTCTCATATATGCCTTCTCTTGCCATCTTGGTCACTTTCCCATTCAAACATTATACTTGTGAAAAACAAGCGTAAGAATGAAGACTTGCAGAGATCAAAAAGAAGCTATGAAGACATGGATTGTGAGAAATTTAAAAATGCATTGCAAGAGTAAGAGCCAGGTGGGCAGAGTCCCCTCTGTGGTCTCAACCCAGGGGACATCTTTAAATCTGAAGGGCGCCATCACTCACCAAGTGACACACGACAGTGTTAACATGGGAGCCAGCTCAAGGTCGAAGCTCAGCTCCTTTAGGAGTTTTCATTACAAATCAATAGCTTGAAGATTATGTTCTACAAGATACTCTATTTCCAAACTAGGAATTCACTCCAGTGGCTTGATCCATGCTGTTTAAGTTTCTGGGTTATCTACTACAACCTATCACACTAAGCTCTTGGGTGATTTCCATATTAAAAATGCACTCTGGTGGCTTCATAGATGCTATGTAAGGTTTTACATTATTTTTTGTAAACTATCACATGAATCACACTAATTATTTACTACAAACTGTCATACTAATATTACACTTTTCTACCACACTAATAATAACAATGTCATCACTCAAAGAATGTCCTGAATCTGTCTGCTTAATTTACAGATGAACCAGAGTGCTCTGCTTCTGAGAGGTGGAAAATTAATCCTTTAAAGACATCAAATTTGATATAAAATTCAAGTAGGTTTTTAGGTGTAATAGTAGGTGATTTGCATTGCTGACAACAACAACAATGACAACAAAAACTATTCAACTTTTAAATAGAGAAGTGTTAATTGGAAAGATTTTATGACCATATGATCAATACCTGGAGGTTCATTGGTTATAATGTTTCTGTTTTTGTAATGAGTGAGCTTCCAGGAAGGTAGGGGAGGTGATATTGGTGGTGTTACAACGAGACAAGATCTGCTTCTTGTCACCAAAACTGAATGGCTCCAGATATGGTAAACTCTATGTTCTCTACATTTCTCAGCAGACTCTAAGAAATGGAAAAAAGATTCAAAAGGATTCCTACAATCACCTGTGCACTTAAAATAATAGTTTTTTCAAAATGAAAAACTATCCTTACTATAATAGTAATAAAAAATAACCATCCTTTTTTCTATCTCCCTTAATATTTGCACCATTACTATTGGTATTTCTTTCCATCTTTTTTTTTTTTTTGGTACTAGGGATCAAACTCAGGTCCTTGCGCTTGCGAGGCAGGTGGTGGAACCACTGAGCTAAATCCCCGGCCCACCATCTTTTAATTTTTCTGGGGCCTTATTTCCTTATTTTTTTTTTAAATGGGAGAGCAAAACTAGAAGACACTTTGCAGTTCTAAAATCTCAAGATCCTTTGAGATCACAAAAAATCTTAACATTATCAGTTTTGGTCCAAAAGAAGTCAACATTATTATTTCTGGTTAAAATTGAATACTAGTGCTTATTATGAGATTTTTTTTTTTAATCACTAGCAATTGTTACCTAGTTTTAAAAAAAAATCCACTGTAAGTAGTGCATTCAGGTCAATGACCTAGCATGTAGTTGTCTCATCTATAGGTTGTGCCTTTCTTCCATAGGAAATCCCCACAATTATTCATGACAATAGAAGCATTCATAGAAGTGCAAGGGGCAGAGTAGTTGGCAGGGCAGATACTTTCTATGTTCATATCTCTTGGAACTAGTCTGCTTTGGAATAATTCAGAAAAATGTCTAGGCAGAGTTTCAGTTATTAATACTTAAAATATGCCACAAAATTTAAAATTATGTAAAAGCTAAAGAGATATATAATATGTTATAGTCTAATTTTGACTTGTGCAGTTTGGTTTAGCATTTAAAGTAAAATAAAATGAAATATTAACTATAGTAAGGTCAGTTTTGCTCCTATTTTTTTCCTCATGATTTTTTATCATTGGTTTCCATGCAATAGTAACAATAGTAACAAAACAGTCCTTTACGTTAGGGCCTGGAACCGCCCATCAGCCTATTCCAAATTATTGCTTCGCCTGGGAGCTGCCTTGATCCCAAGACTCTGTTTCTGTCTAGCTCAGTCTGTACTTCTCAAGGTAAAAGCGAGGTGGACACACTCAGAGGCCAGAGGAATCATTGTGGAGGGATCCGTTGGAATCATGATCCCAGCCAAGCCTTTTAGAAGTGTTACAACTATTCAAAGGTTTAAAAAAAGAAAAAGTTTGAATGGCTTTTTAAAGTGGCTTAATTTAAAAGTAGAAGAAACTGTCATTTTCTCTGCATCAATTTTGTAGATTTTAGCTATTTACTGACATTTCTACAATCGTGTCTTACAGTGAATTAAAAAAAAATAAAACTTTTTCCTAGATGATCTAAGATCTACCCTCTCTGCTACAATGTTAACTCCATCAAGTTTTAGAAGTTTCCCCTGCTTTAGAGGTTTTCAAATCAACACTTGCAAGTAATGCTTTTAATGGAAACTTAGGGGAGAATTTGAGGTCATGCAATAAAATGCTGCCTTGGTATAGGATTTTTAGAAAGGTTGTTACTTTAAAATTTACATTTAAATAGTATCCGAACTAGAAGTAGTACCAAACTAATATTTATAAATTGAATAAATTTCATACATTTTATCAGTCAAAATTTTTGGCCTAAATATCTTAATTTCTTATGTTTGCAACCAATGACTTTCTTTTCTGAATTAGAGAGGATTAGTAAATAGAATTTAAGTATTTTGAATATGTAAAGTAGTAACTCAAACAACAAAGCATGGTATTAGCCCTCACTTACAATTTGAATAATCTGCCAAAGTACTAACTGGATTTAACCATGAGAAATGAAAAATGACAATATCTCATACTTTATTTTATTTTCAACATACTATATAAAGCTACTGATTCATGTAAAATAATGCTATAAATAATCATTACAGTTTGATAATACAATACAGTTAACAAACTTTATTAAAGGATCTCAAAATTCCTTGAGGAAGAATTAGGGGCAGAGAGGGATTTAGAATTGTGCTTATAACACAGTAGGTGCTCAATAAATGTTGAATAATCCATGTGTGAGACTTAAATTAGAAATTTCTTTTCCTAAGACACTTTTGCACTTTTATCCATTCCATTTCAAACTATTTTAAAATAAAGAACCAGAAGTTTGAGTGGGTAGAAGTCTTACAGAAAAACTCCAAGATCATCCATCTATAGGAAATTAAAACCATTTGGAACATCCAGGAAGAAGAGGATATTGGATAATATAGAGTAATTCAGGATATTATGCTCTTTCTCCAGTTTTGTTCTTATCTTTTATAGTCTTCATAACTTCTTTAAATAAATGTAAGTTATTAACTTTATTTTACTTGTTGATCTCATAGTCTTTGGGGACTATAACGTTTAGTAATGTACTTCATTTAACAACATTTCATTGGAAAAGAAATTGTTTGCAATAGGTTTATTATTAAAACATTATATCTCTGTTATGTTCTGTCATTTACCAGGGAAAGTAGATCAGCCTCGTAAGACAGCTTACCAAAAAGAATCAGCAGGCAAGATAGGGGAACCATGACACTGTGGTCATTTCTTTACAGCCTTGGAGGTCACTTACTGGTACAGACACTGAGCTAATTCCAGATCTGCTACCTTAAACCATTTTCAACCACAAAAGGAGGATTTATCAAGATGTTTATGTCCTGACTTCACGCTCAACTGGAGCTGTCTCTGAGACTTCTCCCTTTATAATGTACTCTAATGTACTCAATCTCTTCAACTCCAGACTTTGCAACATTGGACTACTTCTGCAGCAGGAGACCAGAGCATGGCAATGTGGCTGGGGCAATTGGGTGTGCCCTGTCATTGTGGAGACCTGTTAACCATGGGTGTAGAGCAGCAGCTCTTGAGCCGGCATCTGATACCAAACTCCTAGCACACAGTCAAGCCATTAAATCGAACAGATCTGCTGTCAGAAAGAAGATAGAAAAGATGACAGCCATTGACTGCTGCCACTGTGCACCTGCTCTCAAAGTGGCCCATCCAGCATGTAGGATGCATTTCTTTTTCTTTCAGGACACCTTCCCTCCTCCAGCACTTCTTTTGTACTTTTTTTTCTTCTCCTTCATTTTGCCCTAGAAGAAATGTTAAACATTCACCAATTGTTCCAACCAATTCTTTTCATGGGACAGCAAGACCCCGAAAGCATTGCCAGTCTGTACAACAGCCAGTGACACCTTTTCTTTGAACACACTCTGTCTGACTAGTTGCGTTACTTCTCAAGGTCTTGGTTTAAACAACCAACTCTTTCTCTGGGAAGACTTTTCAGGTCAGCCATCAGAAAAAGCAACACTTTTGCCCTTTTCTCCCTCATTGATTTTTCTCATTCGCTCTCTCAAATACTCATTCCATCATTCCTCACAACATTATTTCTGCACCTACACTTCCCATATGGCAGGCACTTTGCATGCCTTCTGTTACCACAATTTTCTAATTGTGTTAATGTGCCCTTAATTGTTTGTCTTCCTCATTGGACTTTAAGCTTTGTAAGGAGGGATTATGTCCACTCTGCTCATCTTTATGTCTTCATGATATGACACATAGGTATATCAAGGCAATTTTGTTAAATGAACCTTTGAATAGGTACTACACATCTGTTGAATGGACCAATGGATAAACAGATGTGACTGTTTATAGTCTTTCTTATTCTTTTAAATTCAAAATTAACTTTGTAGTTAAATATTTTTTTCCTGTAGGGCCATCAAAACATTCCAATGATTTATTTTTCGTTCATCCTATGCATACATTTTGTAGTTTTAAACGGAATCTGAGCACTTTTTAGACACACAGCCATGGCATTCCACAGACATGGCTGGTGTTCTCTGGTAGCCCAGTCACTTCACTGTTCCTTCTCTAGATGGTCGGAGACAGTGCCTAAGCCAGTCCAGTGTAATGAGGCTGATGAGATCAGCGATGAGGCAGGCAGGGGCAATCACACCAAGAGCCTGCATCTGAGAGAGGCTTTGGAAGCACAGTTGGCCTCTTGAGTGTTACTGCTTTTAAGGTTCACCCTAAATTTCTGATTCTGTTAAGCCTTACTTATTTAATTTCAGATTAAAAATCAGAGAAACTGCCATCTTCCTTATATTTATGATGGCATAATTTGTCCTAGCATTTTCATGATGTCACCACTGTTACATGGCAGATTTTTACAGGTAGTTTCTATCTTTAAAGAAAAGAATGAAGAGAAAAGAGGAGTTAAAGGAATAGGCGGATGAAGACAAAGAGAAGACAAAAATGATAACATTATGTTCCACTCTAATCTAAAGAAAAATATAATGCACATAGTAACAACAAATGGATATTATATCACTGCATCACCTAATCTTGTCAGTCAAGTAATGATGTTAGAGCTGTGTCGGCAAAGCACTACAAGTCTAAAGTCCCGAACAATATTAAGACTCAGTAAGCGTCAAATGCAATAGAGCATTTGTCTAAATAGGCTGGATACTAACATCATAGATGTCAGCATACAGGAATGAAAACACTTTTCCCCTAAGAACAAATGATAGCTTAAAATTTTTGAAACTGCATAAATACTAATACTAAAATACTGCAAGCATAATACTGCAAGCATTAAATATATAGGATGACAAAAATATGATTAATATTTAAATTTTAAAATTTAATATAGTGAAAGATACATTGTTATTGAGTCCCCTCAAAAAATTCCCTCTTGTTTTTTGGTTTTGTTTTGTTTTTGTACTGGGGATCGAACTCAGGACCTTGCCCTTGTGAGGCAGGCTGCGGAACCACTGAGCTAAATCCCTGGCTCCCTCTTGTTTTAAACATACTAATTCCATCATTCTTCCTATTTCCTGAACCACGTCTGGAAGTCCACTTTTGAGTGTCTTTGTAAAGTGTAATCAAAATTATGGTGAACACGGGTGCCAAGAACCATTGAGGAAAAGGCAGGCCCATAAAAATATCACGGTGTGTCCTCATCCATTATACTTACCAGATCTGGCACTGTATGACTCCTGCCTCTTCCCCAAACTCACAATAACAATGATAAATAAACGTTTTGAATGAATTCAAGATATTGAGGCAACCATAGCGGCCCCACTACAGACAAAACTGATTTCCAGAACTGCTTCCAAAAGTGGTAAGAATGATGGAATAAGAAGGTAGGAAGCAAGGGAGAGGATTTTGAGGGGAATTCATACCAATGTATCTTTCATTGTAATAATTTTTAAATAAAAATTTAAACACTATTTTTGATTACATCTCATATTGACTAAAATGCAACATCATGGGAAAAATGGTAACAAAATATCGTTAAAGAGAAAGCTGGTTTCCAAATGGAATGTGAGGTATGATTCTACTCCCTAAAAAGTACACACAAACACAGAATACATACATAAAGTAAAAGTCAAAGGGTTTACCCTAAATGTCATACTGCCTTTGCCCCAGCATTTATATCGCACTTTAATTTTATTCCCTTTGATTCTATTTTTTACATTTCCTATAACTTCCCACTTTATAAGAAAAAGTAAATAACATTTATTTTGGGTTACTTTATGATACCAGAAAAGTCATAGAGTGGCTCAACACCCTGAGTGTGAATTCATTTCAATTATGTAAAGAAAATACGTGTGGTCTATTTATGAGAAGATCATTTAATATTATGCAGGAATTATTTATATGATTTCCACCGAAATATGTAAATTCTGTATCTTTCCTTTTGCACATGATAGAAAATCTTTAAAAACAAAACGTGACAATATATTTTGTTCTTTTCTTTTTTATAAGTGGCTAATACTGCAACCGTCTCAGATAATTTGGATGTGCCAGGTCCCTTAGGACAACCAAGCCCCCCCCCCCCGCCCGCCACCAAACGCTTACATGATATTGTATTTCCTGGTCTTGAATGCTTACCATCTTTCTTAATGTAAAGTTATTTTTTTTCCATACAGATAGAGGTTTAAAGATGGGCTAGACAGCCACGTGAGAGGACTGTGCTGCTGAGAACCTGTGAAACAAACACACATTGTGTCTTAGCTGTGCACTCACACAGCCAGTGGGAGGGAGACGGCGAGGGACAGAGTGACCTGGTATCTTTTCCTCTCTTTACACGGACCCCAGTTCTGTAGGGCCCACCCTTGTAACCTCATTTAACCTTAACTATCTTCCTAAAAAGATTACCTCTAAACACAGTGATACTGGGGGCCTGGGCTTCAACATATGGATTTGGCATACAAAGAGTTGCTTCCATAACATTCTGCTCTCTGTCCCTCCTAAATTCAATTCTTTTCCCATGACAAACAATTTACCCTACTCCAGCAGCACCAAGTCTTAACCTATTTCAGCATCGATTTGAAGTCCAAAGTTCCAACTAGATATCATCTAAGTCACATGTGGCTAAGACTTGGGGTACGATTCATCCTGGGGGAATATTGCTCCTCTAAGGTTCAACCGTAATTATGGACCTGTGATACTAGACAAGTTACGTGTTTCCAACATGCAGTGGAGGAGCAACTATGGGACAGACATTCTCATTCCAAAAGGAAGGAACAGGAAAGGAAGAGGGAAGAAGGGTGATGGATCCCCAGTAAGTACAAAGGCTCACAGAAAATTACACTAAACCCTAAGGCGTGGGAATGACCCACTGTGGCTGGCTTCTGCTTTCTTTGCCCTCTCTGGCCCCACTCCTTGGCTCTGGACGGAGACCTGGCCTGCTCAGTCCGTGCATTGCTCCACCTTTGCAAACGAGGCTCCCTGGTTCTCCACAAGGGCTCCCAGGGTTGCTGAAGTGGAGGAGGCAGAGCCTCCTCCTGACTGTGAGGGGCAAACAGCCTTGTGTCTTGGGCCCCTCCTGAAATTGGTGGTCCTAAATACCTGTGAGTCATTCTTGGGGCTCTTCGTTCCTCTTCTTGAAGGATAATGCAAGTACCTATCTAAAGCCAGTGAGCACTTGTTCTGTCCTGTGGAATTTCAGCAGTCTGCAGTCTGCTTTCTTTCCGTCCTATTTTCTGTCCCCTTATTTCAGCCTGGCAGTGTCTCTGCAGATGCAATCTCCTTTCTCTTCCTGGTCTTTGATGAGATGACTGTTTTCTTCCATGGGTGATCACCTTATGGAGCCAGTGGCCAGCCATATCCTTAGTGTTCTTTCTGTATCAAGCTTTTTGCAGTAATGTTAGACTCAGGATATTTCATATTTTTAAGTTTGCTCTTCATAATTCATTCAATTTCTCTCTCCTCGATCACTCTTTACTACATATATTAAGGAGAAGCTAAAGTTCATGCAACGCTTTGCTTATGCATCACCTCAGTAAGTACCTACTATCATTGCTCACAAACTCTAACAAACATTAGAACATGCTTCAGTGTAATTCTTTCCTGCTTCATGACAAGAATTGTTTTTCCTCCAGTTTCCAATTATGTGTTTCTCATTTCCATCTGGGACCTCACCAGAAGCATTCTTCACATCTATACTTCTACCAAGCGTTCCTTCAAGACAATCTGACCTTTTACTAAGAGGAACATCGAAACTCGGCCTACATCCATCTTTCAGCCCCAACTACCTCCTTCCCTATTTTGGGGCACTTGTTGTAGCAGCACTTTACTTCATGGCACTAAAATCTGTATTTGTCCAGTCTATCCTGAGAAACAAAACCTATATGAAATATGTAAAAAGAGCTCTATGAGGAGGAATTGGCTCACGTGATTATGGAAACTGGAAAGTTCCAAAATCTATAAGATGAGTCAGTGGTTTATAACTAAAATGTCCCCGAAAGCCTCAGGTGCTCATAGGTGGGGCTTTGGGGAGTTACATGGATCATAGGTGTGTGATGCTGGATCATTTGTCCCCTGACGGGTTTATAGCTAGCTGTGCTTTGGGGAGGTAAAGTCTGGTGGGAAGAGGTGGATCACTGTAGGCGTATCCTGGAAAGATCCATATCCCTCTTCCTGCCTTGATCCTACTCAATGCTACCTACCTGCCATCCCACGAACTGTCCATCCTCTGCCATGTCCCTCTGCCATGCCACCATGGCTTGGAGCCTGGTGTCTATGGATTGAAAGCTCAACAGGCTGTGAGCTAAAATAAACCTTTCCTCCTTTAACTTGTGAGTGTCAAGTATTTCGTTCCAGCAAGGAGAAAATAGCTAAGATAGTCAGCAGCATAGATACCAGGAGATCCCATGATGTAGTAGCTGTCTGAGTGTCCCAGGAAGAGGGAACATTTTGGTGTGAGTTTAAAGGAAGGGAATCAGACAAGAGGAATTCTCTCTTATGTGGAGGAGGCATTTAACTGATTGGACGGAGTCCCTCCAACCTAGAGAGGGTGATCTGGTTTACTCATCCCACTGTTACAAGAAATAATGTCATCCCAAAACATCTCTGAAGGATGTGTGACCAAATATCTGGCACTCCATAACTAGGAGAAGTTGACACAGGAAATCACCTACCATGTCAACTTTCTTCAAAACTTGGCTTTAAAAATCTTTAAGTCTGAAAGTATTTTCATCCAAATTATATTGCATATTTGCACATTACACACTGGAAATTTGATCTTACCTAAAACTTCTTAAAAGTAAATATTTAACATTTAGGAATTAAATGCTTCAGCCTAGATCTTTAATGTCATTCAAGATTCTAGACTCTATGATATTAAAATAAGGTTTGACTATGATTGAAATATTTTGAGAAAAGTTTCCTATTTTCTATGGGAAGATGGGAATTCCAGATGAAGTTATAGGAAAAATTACTTTAGAAACATGGGGTTAAGAATGTGGTCTTGACATGTAGCTATCTATAAATGGGCTTAGAAACAGCAAACATTTTGCTTTAAATTTTAGGACTACCACACTTTTATAGGCAATTGCAATATTTAATATTAAATTAATTAAAGCATCAGTTTTTATTCAGGGATAAACTTTTTTCCCTTAAATTCTTTTATTGGCGCATTTTAGGTATACAATGCATTTACATTTATCATTGGATGCATGTACCTGTACATGATGTATCTAGGTTCTTGTTGTTTCCCCATTTCCTGTCCTCCCTTCACCTCCTTCACCCTTGCCTATTTACAAAGACTTTGTTTCCATTTTTTCCTGTTCTCATAATTTTTCCTTTCCCTTCTTTCCTTTCCCCTTCCCCTTTGGACCTTTTCTTCTTATTTCACATTATCAATTATTCATTTTAATCATTATTTAAACTTTCAGTTTCTCACACCAGAGAAACTATTCAGTATTTACATGTGGATCCTATTTATTTCACTTAAGCATATGGGCTCAATATGCATCCATTTACCTATAAATGTCTCTAGTTTGTCATTCTTTGTGGCTGAGTAGTATTCCATTTTATAAAAAAATCCACATCTTCTTTATCCAGTTTCCAGTTGATGGGCACTTGGGCTGTTTCCAAGCTTTAGCTATTACAAACTGTGCCACTATAAACATGAGTCCACATATATCACTGTGGTACAATTCTTTTAATTCTTTTGGGAAGATCCCCAGCAGGGGAATAGTTGGGTCAAATGGGACCCCTAGTCCTAGTTCTTTGAGGTATCTCCATACTGATTTCCATACTGTTTTCACCAGTCTGCATTCCCACCAACAACAGAGAAGCATTCCTTTCTCCTCACAACCCTGCCAATATTTGTTATTGGTTGATTTCTTGATAGCAGCCATTCTTTCTGGAGTGAGGTAGAATCTCAGCACTGTTTTCATCTGCATCTCTAGAATGACCAGTGATGCTGAACATTTTTTTCATGTGTTTATTTGCCATTTCTACTTCTTTGTCTGAGAAATGTCTGTTCATTTCAGAAGCCCATTTTTGAATTGGGTCTTTAAATTTGGGAGGGGGTCTGATTTTTTTTTAGTTCTTTATAGATTCTAGATAGTAGTCCTTTGTCTGAGGTACAGCTGCTAAAAATATTTTCCCCCATTGTAGGTTGCCTATTAGCTCTGTTGGTGGTTTCTCTTGCAGTGTAGAAGCTTTTTTAATAAGATGAGATCCCAGTTGTTGATTCTTTGTGCTAGTTCCTATGCTACTGAGGTTTTGTTCATAAAGTCTTTTCCTATGCCAGTGTCTTCAAGAGTTCTACTTAACTTATGTTCCAGTAAGTTTAGTGTTTCTGTTTTAATATTTAGATCTTTAATCCAGTTTGATCTTAGTTTAGTGCATAGTGATAGATATGGGTCTAATTTTAATCTTTGGCAGGTTGAAATCCAGTTTTTCCAACACCATTTATTAAAGAGGCTATCTTTCCTCCAGGGAGGTTGATTGGATCCTTTGTCAAAGAAGACGTAGCTGAGTATGTCTGGAATTGTTATCTTCTAGTCTATTCCACGGATTCTCGGGGCTGTTTCTTTGCCAATACTATGCTATTTTTATCACAGTAGCTTTGTAGTATAGTTTAAAGTTGGAGATTTTGGTATCCCCTGCCATGTCTCTGTTGCCTAGAATTACTTTTGGTATTCTAGGTCTCTTCTGGTTCCAAATGAATTTTTGGATTGTTTTTTCAAGGTCTTCGAAGTATGGTGTTGGAATTTCAATTGGGATTACACTGAATCTACACAGAAGTTTTGGAAGTATGTCCATTTTCAGTATATTGGTTCTTCCTACCCAGGAGCAAGAGATGTCTTTCCATTTTCTTATATCCTCTTTGATCTCTTTTTTCAGAGTGCTGTAGTTTTCTGTGTAGAGGTCTTTTGTTTCCTCTGTTAAATTGATTCCTAGATATTTCATTTTTTTTTGGATGCTATTGTGAAAGAGATTGCTTCCCTAATTTCTCTCTCAGTGAGTCTGTTATTTGTGTACAAGAAAGCTATTGGGTTTTGAGTGTTGACCTTGTATCCGGCTACTCTACTGAATCTGTCAATTAAGTCTAGAAGTCTTTTGGCAGAGTTTCTTGGGTCTTCTATGTAGAGTATCATATGGTCAGCAAATAATGACAGTTTAACTTCTTCCTTTCCTATCTTTACTCCTTTTATTTCTCTCTCTTGTCTAATTGCTGTGGCTAATGTTTCCAGAACTATATTGAGCAGGAGTGGTGATAGTGGGCATCCTTGTCTTGTTCCTGATTTTACCGTGAAAGTTTTCAGCATTTGACCACTTAGTATGATATTGGCTGTTGGTGTTTCATAGATAGCCTTAATCAGGTTGAGATAAAGACCTTCTATTCCAATCTTCTGTAGGATTTTTATCATGAATGGGTGTTGGATTTTGTCAAATGCCTTTTCTGCATCTATTGAGATGATCATCTGGGTTTTGTCCTTGACTCTGTTAACATAGTGTATTACATTTATTGATTTACCTATGTTGAACCATCCTTGCATCCCTGGGATAAATCTGACTTGGTCAGGTTGTATGATCTTCTCGAGGACCCTCTGTATTCTGTTTGCAGTATCTTGTTGAGAATTTTTGTGTCTATGTTCATTAGGGAGATTGCCCTGTAGTTCTCTTTTTCGGATGGGTCTTTCCCTGGTTTTGGAATCAAAGTAACACTTGCTTCCAGGAATGAATTTGGAAGTATTTCTTTCCTTTCAATTTCATTGAAGAGTTTAAAGAGTAATGGCAATAATTCTTCTCTAAATGTCTTGTAGAATTCAGTGGTGAATCCATCAGGACCCAGGCTTTTCTTAGTTGGTAAATATTTAATTACATTTTCAATTTCACTCATTGTAATTGGGGTTTTTAGAATTTCTACAACTTCTTCATTTAACTTTGGTGCTTCATGTGTATCTAGGAATCTGTTTCTTCTGTTTTCCATTTTATTAGAGTACCGATTCTCAAAGTAGGTATTGATGATATTCTGGATTTCTGCTGGATCTGTTGTGACTTCAAATTTTTCATTCTTAATTGCATGGATTTGTGCCTTTTCTTTCCTTTTTTTTGAAAGGTTGGCTAAAGGTTTATTGATTTTATTTATTCTTTCAAAAAACCAACTCTTTGATTCATTGATTTTTTATATCACTCTCTTAATCTCCATTGCATCGATTTCTGCTCAGATCTTTATAATTTCCTCTCTTGTACCAGCTTTGGGTTTGTTATGCTCTTCTTTTTCTAGGAGTTTGAGGTTCTGCATTAGGTTATTTAACTGAGTTCTCTCTGTTGTCCTAATATGGGCATTCACTGCTATGAATTTCCCTCTTAGAACTACTTTCATTGTGTCCCATAGATTCCTGTATGTTGTACTGGCATTATCATTTTCTTGTAGATACTGTCTAATTACTTCTTTAATTTCCTCTGTCACCCACTGGTTGTTCAGGAGAGTGTTATTGAATTTCCATATGTTTTGGGGGGGTTTGCAGTTTCTTATGCATTCCAATTTTATTGCACTATGATCTGATAATATACAGGGGTAACTTCAATTCTTTTGCATTTACTTAAGCATGCCTTATGCGCTAGCATGTGGTCTATTTTGCAGAATGACCCATGTGGAGCCGAAAAGAATGTATATTCTGATTTTGTAGGATGGAACACTCTGTAGACATCTATTAAGTCCATTTGTTCAAAGCTTGGCTCAGTTCTAGAATTTTGTTGTTGATTGTTTTGTCTAGATGATCTGTCTATTTGTGGCAGTGGGGTATTGAGTTCCCCCACTACAATTGTATTAGTTCTTATTTGGTTTTTTGCTTCCATTCATGTTTGTTTTGTATAGTTGGGGGCATTCATATTTGGTGCAAATATGTTTATGATTGTCATCTCTTCCTCTTGGATTGTTCCCTTCACAAGGATGTAGTGACCAGTTTTGTCTCTCTTAATTAGTTTTGGTTTGAAATCTATTTTGTGCAAATAAGATTGCTACCCCTGCTGTTTTCCAGATTCCTGTCACATGGAGAACTGTTTTCCATCCTTTTACTTTCAGTCTATGAATATCTTTTGGAATTAAATGTGTTTCTTGTATACAGCATATTGTTGGATTTTGTTTCTTAATCCATTCTGCCAGTCTATTTCTTTTGATTGGTGAATTGAGTTCATTAACATTGATGGTTATAATTGACAAATATTGACTCATCCTTGTCATGATGTTTTACTGTTGTTGGCTCCTTTATTTTTTATTTTTCTCCCTTTCCCTTTAGTTTCTTGCCTTTCCTGGTGGCTTCACTCTGTTGGATCTCATGGAGCTGTGACCTTCATTGTCTTTTTCTAGGGTATTACTTAGAATTTTTTGGAGTACTCATTTGGTGTTCATGAAATTTCTCAGTGTTCTTTGTGGTGGAAGTATCTAATTTCCCCATCAATTTTGAAAGATAATTTTGCAGGATACCACAGTCTAAGTTGGAAGTTATTTTCTTTCAGGGCTTGAAATACTTCACTCCAGGCTCTCCTTGACTTGAGCATTTGTGTTAAGAAGTCTGCTTTTTATTCTGATGGGCTTTCCTTTGTAGGTGATTTGTTTCTTTTCTCTAACTGCTTGTAGGATTTTGTTCTTCTCCTGGGTTTCTGGGATCTTGGCTATTGTAGGTCTAGGTGTAGTTTTTTTTTGATTATGGCTAGTTGGAGTTCTATATGCCTCACTTACCTGTATGTCCAATTCTCTACCTCTGTCTGGGAAGTTTTCTACTGTTACTTCTGTGAACAGTTTTTTTAATGTCATTTGTACTTTTTGCTGGATTTGTGGACTCCTATCAGTCTTATATTATTCTTCTTTGCATCATCTAGCAGCTGCACAATTGATTTCTCATGGTCCCTTACTATTTTTAAGAAATCTCTGTTTTCATGGTCACTAACTGCAATCCTGTCTTCTATATCTGATATTCTATCTTCACATTTGCTCAATCTGCTGTGAATACCTTCAATGGAGTTTTTTTCTTTTTTCTTTTTTTTGGTACTGGGGATCAAACTCGGGTCCTTGTGCTTGAGAGGCAGATGGTGGAACCACTGAGCTAAATCCCCAACCCACTTTCAATGGAGTTTTTAATCTCCTGGGTATCTGTTTGAATCTGTTTCATGGCTTCCATTTCTTTCCTTTGTTGGGCTATCATGATTTCCATTCCTTTCTTATGCTTGGCATTCATGGCTTCCACCATGGTTCTGAGCTCATCCATTTTTTTTTTTTTTTTTTTTTTTGGCACTGGGGATCGAACTCAGGTCCTTGCTCTTGCACAGCAGGCAATGAAATCACTGAGTCAAATCCCTGGCCCTCATCAATTTGTTTTTATCTGTTTCTATTCTAGAGCCTCTAATCATGTCTTTCACTCTGCTCACCATCTCTGTAGTTATCTGAGCAATTATTTCTGTTTTGAATTTTTCTAGAGCCTCATTCATCTGTTTTGTTACTTCCTGTGCTATCAATTCAGGTTGTCCAGGTGGTTGATTATCATATTTTTCCACCACATTTCCCCCAGAATTTGCCTTTGGTGGGTTGGAAGTCTGTGCTTGTGTCCTGCCAAGGTGTCTTCTCATTTTTAATTCTGTTGTTGGTGCTGTTTTTGGCTCTAATTCCTGGGCTGATACTCCAATATTTTTTATTTTGAGTATCCTTATTACTGGCATTTATAGCCCCTATGGAGCAATTGCTTCTCAGAGATATCTTCCAGGTATAGCTGGACTTTTTAGGCTTTGAGTTTCTAATGCCTCTTAGACAATCTCATTTTCAGTATACCAGGGAGGACAACTGATTAGATCAATCACAACAACTTAGCCCAATTGACACAATCAGCATCAAACACAGCTTAGAAAATATCAATTTGTGATAGCACTTAATCTGTCACCTTTAACCACACAAGCTAGATCAAAATCTAGGGCCAGCTCAAAATATGTTTATAGTAAGTAAACCCTTCAATATGGCAAATTTACCCTTTGGGATAAGGATTTAGAAGGGGTTAGGGAGGGAAGGCTAGAGAGATAGAGAGGGAAAGATTAGAGCTGAGGCTAGAGAACATGGGAAGATCACAAAAATTGTGAGCATCTGTTGAAGACAGGAGGAAAAGACAGAGTGGAAGGAGAGAGACAAGTACAGAATGAACTGACTACAATAGGGAAGCTAGAAATTGTATTCACCTTCCTATAAAAGTTACAGTCAAGGGGATGGGGATTTAGCTCAGTGGTTCTGCTGCCTGCCTTGCAAGTGCAGGGTCCTAAGTTCGATTCCCAGTGCCAAAACAAACAAACAAACAAAAAAAGTGACAGCAGAGAGGACAGAGAGAGAAATAATTCAGGATGAGACAGGAATAGGAACAAAGAGGGAGAGAAATATAGAGCCAGGCGGGATCAAGAGAGAGAAAAAGAAAAGAAAAGAATATATATATAAAACAAAACAAACAAACAAAAAAAAGGTCTCCCTCAGAATATGTCTCTGCTGTCCTGGTAGGTAATGTGGGCGGCAGTGTGTGGGTCTAAATAGATTAGTCTCAGCAAACCAGCTGTAGTCTACTGAGATTGAGGCTGATTTCTTGCTGCAAGATCCAAGTTGAGGTCCCTGACCTCCTGCAGGATTAAGCTCTGCAAGGTTCTGCACCAGATTCCAGCTGCCCCCCTGCCCTAGTGTGTCCCGGTTTCTATGGGAGGAGCTGATCCCATCAGCTTACCAACCACGGTGCTCCAGAGTGCTTTAATTGAAGAGTTTTTTTTTTCCCAGTGGGAAACTTTCACTTCACTTTCCCAGTGGGCTTAAATTTTCATTGAGGAGAGTCAGAAAGGCCCTCTCTGTTGTTCACTTCTGCTCTATCTTCTGGGGTTCATATCCTTGGCCTTTATGTTCCCCCTTGGGCCTCTGCTGTGTAGATTCAGATGCCATGTGTCGTGGTCTGGCAGGGTGCGGGCTGCTGGCATCCACAGGATGGGTTCCGACGGGCAGGGATAAACTTTTAAATATTTAGTAAATGGTACATCATGGCCACAGACCACCAGACTAGAAGCTGGATATAAACACTGGCATCACAATACTGGTGCATTCTGATTATCTTCAACCTGAAAAATCTGGGTAGTAATATCATATAAAATAAGACTTTTAAACTAAATTTTCTACATTTTATAAGAACGGAATTCAGGTGTGCAGATATTCTTTGGAATATCATGTAAAACACTGGAGATATATGTGTACATTAAGTGTGTTACTCTGTTTTGTGTTCCTACAACAGAATACCCAAGAACAGATAATTTATAAAGAACAAAAATATAGTTTCTCATAACTTTGGCGGCTGGGAAGTCTAGGATTGAGAGGCTGGCATCTAGTGGGGGTCTTTTTGCTCTATGTTTCCATGGTAGAAGTCATAAAGGCAAAGAAAGGTGAGAGAGAGAGAGATCAATTTCCCCCCTTTACAATCAACCCACTCCTGTGTTAGCTAATCCACTCATGCAATAATGGCATTAATCCATTATTTCACTGTCATAGCCTAAATTCTCATGAAAGCTTATCTCCCAACTGTGTTGCATTGGACTTTAGTTTCCAATATATGCACTTTGAGGAACACATTGAAACAATGGCACTAAGTAGCTGGAAAAAAACCAGAAGGTTCACAATTTTCAGTCTGTATGATTAATACTTGATCCATTATCTCTCTGGAAATATAATGTCTGATTTTGCAAAATTAAAACAGCATAAAATTGTCTGGTTTTATTAGATATGAAAAGAAGTGTTTTAGGATATCTTTTTTGGGAGTGGGTACAGGGGATCGAACTCCGGACCTTCTACTTGTGAGGCACGTGGTGGAACCACTGAGCTAAATCCCTGGCCCTATTTTAGGATATCTTAAATGCAAATGCGTGGATCTAGGAGTACCATAATACATTTTAGTGAACAATTGATGACATAAACCTTGGAATTTCCTCTTCTGACTTTCCAGATGTTGAAATAGCTCTTCAATTTATTAGCATAGGTGCATCCAATCAAGTTATAATTGGGGAAGAAACTTAAGGAAAAATAATAAATCAATTTTAGATCAATCAATGACATTTAAAGTCCTAATCTCTAAAATTTCCTTAAAATGTTGTCTATAAAATATATGAATCCTACATTTCCTAAACTGTCACATTATATATCTTTTTTGCTTACGAAGTTTTTGTCATATTAATATGATATTTAAATGTTTCATTTTACATGTGATATAGCTCGTTTAGTTTCCTATAAGCATATTTCAGAAGACTCTGTTATAAAATATGTAACATTGCTTAAATACCACATTTTTATTGGTTTCATTTTGTTAAATATTTACTGTCCTGATAAATAACAATTTCAGAGTGAAATATTATTCTCTGGGAGATAAACTTCAAATCTACAAAACTACCACAAATTCACAAAACAGTTCAATGGTTATAAATCTCTCTTTAGCTATGATGCTAAATCAATTTCTTAGAATGGCTAACTTTTATTGAATGCCTACTTTATGTTCAGCACTAAGCTAAGTGTTTGACTTGAGCCAGTTCTCACATAAAATCTATGAAATAAGTTCTAGTATTAACATCATTTTCAGGTAATTAAGCCTGTCCATGGTGCATAGTTAAGAAGTGTAAGACACAAAGTGATGTCTTGTCTTTGTAGACATTCTGTATTGTCTGTTATTCTCAGTGAGATCAGCTAAAGAAGATGTTGGCTAGAATAACGGTCAGCCTACTTCCTACCAGAATATGTTTGCAGGTCCAAGATTTGATACAGATCTCAAATATAAAAAACTTAATCAAGCTCATAACTTCTTTCTTAGGTCAAGTCCTTTAAAAATGTGTAGACATTTGCTTATGTTCAATCAGTTCCACATGGCAAGGATACTTTTTTTTAAGGCATAATTCCCAATACTAATTCGTTTCTCTGCCTCTTTGCCTTTTGGAGCCTACTTTTAAGGCATCGGGAGCAAAGAGTTCACACTCTCAATATTCTTTGATACATGGCCAGGTAAAGTTGCTTAAGTTGTTCCACTGGAGTTTTGTTGGTAGAGACATTTTTAGCCTTATTTCAGAGTAGTGGTCAAAATGTGTTTTTTTTCACTCAGTCTTACAAGTTCCTTGATTTCTTTTCTTTTCTTTTTTTTTTTCACTTGTTTGTAAAAACAGGTGTTTCTTTTTCTTTCTTTTTTTCTGTACCAGGGATCGAACTCGGGTCCTTGTGCTTGTGAGAAACGGGTGTTTCTTACTGCAACTCATCTCTTCTTTGAAATACCTTGTTAAGAACATATATTACAGGCAAACATGGTCACAGTTGGAGACATTCTACTCCTTATTTCTGAGGTCCAGTCTCACCAAGTACATGACTATCTTCCAGTCTCCCAGGTCCCAGATTATCCAAAGGTTTGATTGTGGCATGTGTGGTAGATCTCCAGATTTCCTTGACCCTGACATATCCATTTCTTCATTGCTTGCCTCTCCACAGCTAATCAAACACCACATGTTTCCAGTTGGCAACTAGTACTCTAATTTTGATGGTAGTTCATATATCGTTCAGTAATTCTAGTTGCTATAAAAGCTCTTAAATATATATGACTACCTGCATGATATTAGTTTCTTTTATCTACAGTATGGCATGGACATTACTGATCTCCACATTCCTAGCCTCCTGCTCTTCTTACCTTGTGGTCCTGCAGTTTTTAGCCCTAAGCCCTCAAGTGCAACAAGCTTGCAAAAGGGAAATTGGACATAGGAGCATTTCATGGGTCGGCCATAGGTGGTATGTATCACTTCTGGTCATGTCCTAAGGGTTAGAACACAGCCCACTTCCTACTACAAGAGAGGCTTGGAGAATTTAGCATTGCTGTGTTCTCTGTTAGAAGAGGAAATTGTGAATTTCCAGTAGTCTTTCTCACCAACTTTACTATTCCATTGAGTCATATTCTAATTTTACTGATTTTTGCTCCTTTGAAACAAATTTTTAAATGTTATTGAACTATATTATATTACTAAACTAATTCTGAGTTATCTTATAGCTAGTACATTAGCCTCATAGCTCAGTTCTCTAATGTTTCTGATAATTATTTTTTCTCAGATATGGGAAAACTGATGTATTCATAATTTTAGAACATAGATATTTTAAATTACAGTCATACTTAATATCCAGGTTTTTAAAAAGTTGTGTCTTAAGTTTAACTGTTAAGAAAAAAGGTGTTCAATAACTTTTAAAGTCATTAATATCAACAGTTATCAAGAGGAGTATGGTCTAGTAGTTAGCAATTGTGAACTGTGGAGCAAGACTCTTTGGGTTCATAAACCCCCTTTATACTTCATTTGAAGTTCCTCTGAGAGAAGAGCCAGGACCAAAGAGCTTTCCGCTGCGCCTGTACAAAGGCCAGCACAGGTCTTGCTCAGTAGAATTTTCTAATTGCTGATGGTCAGGAATTACAATAGGTCTCCTTTCCTTATATGAATGGGAGCTTACATTTCGCTTATTCTGTCCCTCCTCAACAACACATTAGAGATACAGGTGGATACAGATTGGTGTGGGAATAAGCATGTGAGTGCATGCAAATGAGTTGGAGATTCTGGATTTTGAACTAAATGCTATTGTTAGACAGTAATTTGTTTGGGATTCTTGTTAAATGGTGAACATATTATATATGAGGGAATAAGACTGAAATGGACAACTGGTGACCAAGGAAGTGGTGTGTGGCAAAAATTGATTATTATCCACCAAATAGCCTCCTCTTTCTTCAAAATAGCCATCCAAATTATATTTCCCAATTCCTTTACAGTTAGGTGTGGCCATGCACTGTAAGTGCAGCCAGGACAATGTAAGCAGCAGTGATACACAGCATAGTTCCTCTTGCCCTTAAAAGTCTCACACCCATAATGCTCCAATTTCTTTTCCCTCCCACTGTTATAGGACTTTAAGAGTCACATTGCTAAGGTGTTAGAACCATAAACTCTTAAACTACCATTTGAGAAAGAGCTTCCTGACTGGATTTTATGTAATTGAGAAATATATATGCTGTTGGAACCATTTGTTAGTTACCTTCATGAATACACTTACTTGGAAAATAACAAAATGAAAAAAAAACCCTTGAGTATCACATAGTTGCTAGATTATGTATTATATATTATAGAACTGTAAGTATGTACATATATATAGAAGTACACATAAATATTGCATTACTTTTGTTACCTTAAACCCTATTTTCTTTACAGTATTTTAAAACTTTCATTTTATTTTCATGATAGCTGCGATCAATATGCTACTTTTCAGAAATTAATAAATCAGGGATCCCTCACATTAAATTTTCCATGATTTCTCAAAGTAACTATAATTCAAAATCGAAGCAAATATAAATAATATAATATGATATGTCAGTTTTTCCATAGAAGTTTGAATTGTAAGTCAATTTCTTTTAGCCTAAGGTATAAACTGATTGAAGGAAATGAATTTTAACAATGTTACCCAAATGTACTTAGCTTTATTTAACTTTGTGGGAGAAGGAAGTTCATGTGGCCATTTGCTTTATTTACACTAGATAAAACAATCCTGTACAGTTCACTCTAACACAATAGCTTGGGTATATTTAAGAATTAACAAAGGCTTTGGCAATGAGTATGCAACAATGTAGCTCTAGCACCTAGTCATAAGCACTTTACTTGAACTTTAGCACTTCCTGTTCAGGAGAACCCTCATGGATACCGTGATGTGGATGTGTAAAGTCAGGGATGTTCTGGATAGGAGAGGTTCAATCCTGATGTACATACACTCAGAGTTAGAGGCCATATCTGAACTCAGGCAGTTGCTACATGATCCAAATCTGAACCGTATTTTCTGAGTTGATGTTGACCTTAGCTATGAGTTCAGCTGAAAAAGAGGCATCATTGCCTTTATTTTCACAAAGAAAGACACTTGGAGCAGCTTTTGGCCATTTTCACAAAATGAAGCATTATCTGTATATTTGTTAATATGTTTGCCTGTTATCAAAAAGTATTGCTTACGACCTAAATACAAGAAAATAAATTTTAATATGAAATTAAAGAGACAGTAACTAGTGACAATTTTCTTTACTACATCAGTAGACATGTTTCACTAAATATCAGAGGCCATAATTATTAAAATGTCATATAAATCATCAAAATATACTTAAGAAAGAAGAAAAAATTAAAATAAACCACATAAAGCACAGTGCTAGGAGTTAAAGGATATTTTTCAACCATATAATAAATAAAGCACGGGAGAAAATAACAACCAATGCTCTGGAGACACTAAGATAAATGAGCCAGTATTGTAACTGTAAAGTCTCAAAAGAGGAATTTCAGTCTTCCTAGACACAGATCTCCTATGTCTATCCAGCCACAATGTGATACACAAAAAGTGTGATTATCAGCATCATAACACACACAGACAACTATTTCTAGACTCCTATGTCATTATTTATTTTTAAAAGAGTAAAACACAGGGATGCCAACCTTTTGGAAATGGAAAGGAGATCTAGGGATAATGGGAGGGGAAAGGAAAGTAAAAAATATTAAGATGAGATTCATACATGTACCAGCTCCCTATGAAAGGTGAATTCATTATGCATTGCAAATATATACTAATAAAAATTTTAATAAATAAATAAAAATAGTAAAAGAGCTGGCATTCCACTATGAGCAAGGAGGTAGATGTATGCTTTTTTGTTCAATTTGGCAGCTGACATTTAAATACTTACGCAAGTAAATAAATTTATTTGGATTTGGATGATAAATTCAAATGCTGGACATTTGTCAGAGAAATATCTGAAAATGAACCACAGAATTCTCCTCTGCATGTGGATGCTTCTCCTTTGATTATGGTACTGCAAGAACCTGGACAGCCTTGCATATGTCCCCTGTGTGACATCTGTCCCTGAGACCCATCATTTATGTTGCAGACCCAACATTTTTGGAAAACCTTGAACAAGTTTACTTAGATACTTCAAAAGAGGAAATGTAATTCAACATTCCAACATTTTCCAGCATTTTAGGAAACAACTAAAATAATTACCATTCTAGATGGCTAGCTTACAATCTAACAGGGACTGCATAGATCTTGAACATCTGATGAGGATGTTAAATCATGAAGTGACAGTTTGAATTTTTCCATGTCCTTCCCATTTTCTGCATCCTTATTCCCCCTTCCTGGGGGTCTTTTGCATCTTCTTTCTCTAACATATTAAAAAAATCATGATAAATCTTTTGTCCAGCAAACTTAAAACTATGTTTCTTGTGTTGACAAAAAATCAAAATAATAATATTGCTTAAATATAAAATTATAGCTACAATTTCCCCCATTATTTGCAATTAGAAAGATTGCAACAAAACCAGAAAAGTGGTTGTGGGTGTAGCTCAGTGGCACTGCACCTGCCTGGCAAGCGCATGGTTCTGAGTTCAATCCCTGGTAAAACAAAAACAAAAACAAAAACAAAACAAAACAAAAAACAGAAAAAATTATGAAATTTACATTTATTGTAAAACATATGCAATTTTCTTATACATAATAACTAAACTATTCTATATAATGTTATTTTCCATAGAGATCATTATCTGAATATTTTTATATAAAATTATAGTGTTGAGCTAATTTTCTCACTTTAGAAATAAAATAAAACACAGCAAAGCATGTGCTGTGGAGCCTTCTCAGCAATTCCATGTGGGTGGGCCTTCATCTCAAGGATGTTTCTTGTCACCAAAATACCTTTTTCTGGAGTTGGGATCCATACAACGCACACAAACAAACTTCCATTTGCTAGCAGAGCTTGTGTAATAAAACCACGGTACCCAGAACTATGCTTCCATTTGAGTTCTCATTTATAAACACATTTCTATGAAGCATATCTTCCTTTTATGTAAAAAATAATCCCCCCCATTTTTTTATTCTCTAGTATTCAGAAATTTTACATTTTAGCCATTTCATCCTCTGCATCATCTGTTAAATTCATAATTATCATTGGTCACATTGCTTATTTTTTAAAATTTGCTTAAGTTAGAAACTGTGACATTAACTACTGATAATGTTCTTTAGCACCCAAAGTAAACTTGCTTCATACTTTAGTTTTTATAAATTTAACACCCACAGCAGATATAAAAGTAAAAATAACTGTAAGTTCGAATATAAGGTGAGACATTTAACCAGAAAACTTACGTATATAAAATGGGTTATCCAAATTTTGTAGATTTTAAAATAAATATTAACTTGATGAAATTGATCTGGGGTAGCAATATGTGATTTCACTTATAATTTTAAAATTTGAGTTTAATAATTTTAAAATCTTATTCAGGATTTCTGATTTAGAAACAATATTCTATTTAACAAAAAATATAAAGAGAAAAATACTGGCCACTCTCATGGCCCTTAACACTCAGTAGGTGGATGCCATCAAGAAAGAAAGAGAGGCACAGGCAATGATCATGTGCATAATGAAAATGGTATAAAGATGAGCTGTGGCATAACTTGGGGAAGGAATCACTCGGTTTGGAGGGTTAAGAAGGTAGAGGAGAAGCTGATATTTGGGTTGCATGAGACTCGAATGTTATGACATATTCAGCAAAGGGAATATCTGATGGGGGATCACTCCAGGCAAAAAAGGGAAAGAGCAGCTCATGTAAAGATTGGACAGGATAATGACAGTGAATCTTATTTATTTTATGTTTGAGGAAAAACAAGAAGACTTGGGTAGGGTGCGTATTTGCAAAGGTAGATGAGGACAGGGATGACGTCAGAAATTGTGTAAGAATCACACCCTGCAGATCCCCAAGGACTGGGGTAAGAATTCCAATACTTCATTCAACTGCAATTGGTAACCACTGAGCAGTTTAAAGCAAGGAGAGTGATACGATTTAATTTATATTTTTCAAAAATTTTCTGATTACTATATGAAAAAGTAAGTGGAGAAGAGTAAAACAGACTCAGTGGAGCAGTCAGAAAGCTGCTGTATTACATGTGAGCAGTGATGGTTAACTGAGTTACGACAGTAACAATAGAGATGGAAAAGAGACTCAGCGGAGGAGGCACTGTTGATGGAACTCAGTGAGGGATGGCATGCGAGAGGGAGGAAAATGAGCAATCAAGGCTTCTCCTAGCTTTTTCCTTTCCTGACTTACAAGGTGAATGGCGATGCAGTGTGCTGAGATGAGACCTGCTGGAAAAGGTGCGGGTTTGGGAGGCTGAGAATCAAATGTGACTTTCTGGATAGTTTGCCGTTGAGTTAGGTTTTTGGCATCCACACAGTCATATAATTTAGGCAGTTGTGTATGATTATATTCTAATTTTCACGAAGTGATAATCAGGCATGGAGATACAAACTTTAAAATCATGGGCGAAAGCTTGTTATTTGAAATCATGGGACAGGATTGCTGCTACGCACCATCATTAAGTGGTTGTGTGGTGGTTGAGGAACTACCCAAGGAGGCTGGAAAGAGCAGCGAATAAGTTAGAGGAAGACGACCTGGAGAGGTTGTTATTATGGAAGCCAAGTAAATCAAGTGCTGCAAAAGGAGCTGTTCGAAAGAGTCAAATATGAGATGCTAAGTATATGGGGCAAGGGAATCAACCACTGGATTCTACAACACTTTTTTGTTGCCTGCAGGAAAAATCCTTTCACTGGTGTTACAGAGAAGGAAAGACAGAGGCAGATGAAAAGACATTGGGCGGTTTAGGGATAATAACAGTGTGTAAAGACCACTCATTCATTGAGACTTTCTCTGAGGACAGTGAGATGAACTGGTGGTTTGAACATAATAATTATTTCCTTGTGTATTTTTTAATTGCTGAAGAGCTTCAATTCCCTCCATTTTTTGCATTTAATCATACAAACTCTGTAACATGAGTATTGCGATTTTAATTGAGGTTTAAGAGGTTGTGCATTTTATGTAATGACACAATTAGGAAACTATAGAGTCCAAATTCAATCAGATATTTGTGAATTCAAAATCTATATATTTTTTATTTTTCTCATCTGCAATATAAAAAACTTATGCAATGAAGAAGATATATTTGAATGTCACCACAGAATGAGATGATATAACTTCTCAGACACTTTGGCTTAAAGATGGATGGCGGAGTGCTAGATCCACAGATAGACCATGGATCATAGGAGCTTGCTGACAAATGAGTCATTCCTTCTTTGAAAAATTGTCAGATTTCTGACATCCACGCCCATGTCATTAACTGTGCTTCTGTATTTATATGGAAAATTATAAGAGATTCCTTTTTAATTTTCAAAGTTAAAACTTCACTACTTGTATGCAAACATAAGAGACAAAGTCAACAATTGAAAACAGAGCAGTTATATCCTTTTGGAGCTCATGTAGGAGAGTTGCCTACTGTAACTGACACAAAATACAAGTATGATTTTCACAGGAAAAAAATTTGATGGTTAACATAAGTTTGAAGTGTCTGAACTTCATAATTTTTTGGACCTTCAAAACCCCCTAGATATGGGGGTGGTCTTTATTTTCCCTACACTCTATTTTTTCTTAATAACAGAAACATCCTACTCCTGAACTTGCTCATAACTGTTCTCTTGTCTTCCATTGCATCTTTTTCTTCTGCATTAAATAAAACCCAGATAACATTAAGATCAAGTAGCTTCTTGGAGTACTACGCAGCTATAAAAATGAGAAATTAGAGACATTTATAGCTAAATGGATGCACAGTGAGGTGATACTCTAAAGTGAAATAAATAGGACACACATGTGTAAATATGTAATAGTTTCTCTAGTGTGAGAAACTGAAAGTGTGAATAAGGACTAAAAGTTATAATAGATAATGTGAAATAGGAAGAAAAGGTGGAGAGGGGAAGGGGAAGTGGGAGGGGTAGGGGAAAGGAAAGAAGGGAATGGAATTAACATGAGAAAATGAAAAAGTAGAAACAAAGTCTTTGTAAATAGGGAGGGATGGAGGGGTTGAAGAGAGGGCAGGGGAATGGGGAAAAATAAGAACCAAAAGAGATTATGTAAAGGTGCAAATTTCTAATGATGAATGTCACTATATTGTATACCTAAAATGGACCAATAAAATTAATTTTAAAAAAAGATCAAGTAGCTTCTAGTCCATGGAGCTTTATCTGACTCCACCTAACACCTGTGACAGATGGTGATTGTTTCCACTTTAAAATGGAAATATTTTTGGCAATTATTTATATATTTTTTATGATTCCTTTCAATTAAATATGATACACATGAATTAACATTTTGATATTTATAGTATGAGTGTAATTTAGAATTATTTGAATATTGTGGCAGAATAGTCATATGAAAAATTCAACAAATCATGACATAGCAGACCCTGAGGTATATGCATTTCTTTCTTTTGCTTCTTTTGTTCTTTTACTTTCTACTTGTACTTAGAAGAAATTTGATTGGGTCATTTTCACTTACCTTTTTTTATATTCTTCCTTGTTTCCAAAGGTTGCTGAAGAAGGAACTAAGATGTGTACATGCACCAACTCCCCAAGATGAATGTAATCTTTATGTACTGCAAACATATACTAATAACATTTTTTAAGTTCTTTATTAATCATAATACATATTTCCAGATAATATTAAGTAACCCAATAAAACTCATTACAGATGGGAAAAATTTTTACTAATTGTATCTCTTTAATACATGAGCTACTTTTTCTAACTACTTTTTCTTTCACATAATCTATCTTCAGAACAACCATACAGAATACATCATGTTATCCCCAGTTCTTCAGATGTGGAAAGTATGGCCCTGAGAAATCATAATACTTGGAAAGTTCATATAGCTTGAATTTGGAAATATAGGAAATTAAGCCTAGCCATACAGTTTTGACTCCAAAGCTCACGCTTTTTCATTATGATGCATTATAGATATTTCATAAGCAACTACAATTCATACAAACCAAACATCTAAAATGCCTTAGTTTTAAATTATTAATTATTAAAATGTTCTCCTTACAATTATGAAATTTTTATGTATCGTTTATTTATGTATGGAATATTTATGCATGGTTTTACTGTATGACTAGTAAGAGACAATACACAGTTTTTCAATTATTGATTTCCTGGTTGTGGATTATTCTGTTTTCTTGTGTCTTTACTATCCTCTGGTATATTTCTGATGATTTCATGTTTCTGGTATCCATACTGATTATTGTCCAGGTAATACTGAGGAAGGAAAACTATAAGCATTCCATTAGGACAAAGTCAACCCTGTAGAAAAATCCATACTTTAAAAATCCTACATGCTCTTCCTTTGTCTCATTAACATCGGTCACATTGCATCTCTTAGATATCAAAAAAAGAATTTGCATACTAAGTTGCAAGAGGATGCTAGATTGGTCTTTTCTCTAAGATAAAAACAGATGATCAGCTTCCTTCGCAGGAAAGTGGTCATTTGGGAAGGGTCAAAACCTTTCAATCTTTTCCCTGCAGATATTTTTATTTGAGCCAAGTAACAGTTTATCTTGTTGGAAACCTGGACTAATGGTGAAATCCAAATTACTAGGTCTTATCTTCAATTTCTTGTAAACGTAACCAACTCTAGGAAGCTGCAGCTCTAGCTTTCTACCATCAAGGATGGATCAGAAATGGTCCAGTTGGTAATTATACTTTTGTAAAAATTCAGGACCCGAATTGATGGTATGTTCAGAGCTACTGCTGTAATTCTTTTCTATATACATTTACCTGATTGGTTTCGAACCATCAATGATCAAGATGAGTGTTTATAATATGATCAAGTTGAGTATTTATAAGCATTTTATATTAAATAAAACTATTTGTGAAGTTTTAAGTAAGCACTTAATTAATTGATTTCTCTTTAATTCACCTACCCAGAACTATTTTTGAAATAGATAACAGTCTTTATATACGTGGAATCATAAGGAAGAAAGATTGTGGGCTTGGACCAGGAAGAATTAGATGGACATAGCACTAAGGAATCTCACCTCTCTGAGCTTTACTTTCCTTATTTGAAATTATGTATTTATAGCTGATAAGGTCATGTGGATGATTACATAGGTA
The DNA here is from genome assembly GCF_053883595.1 of Heterocephalus glaber. NCBI lineage: Eukaryota > Metazoa > Chordata > Mammalia > Rodentia > Bathyergidae > Heterocephalus > Heterocephalus glaber. Next base: position 11,849,833 of record NW_028258343.1, on the reverse strand, counting down.
ATCTTTTCAGAACTATGTTATTAATTAGAAATAATACATTAAAGTACCTGATGTATAAGACACATTTTATTATGATTAATTATTTCTTAATATGCACAGATAATTAAAAGCTACTTTTCCCTTTTTGTATAGAAATAATAATAGTTGTAACAGTAAAATTGCAAACTTACAAATACTTGATCATAATAAACAATTAGCATTGTTTTAAGATTTGAAATCAAACATCTAAGGCTTAAATTGCTAATAGAGATATATATCTTGCCACAGAATATGAAGGTTTGTTTAACTGAAGGCAATTAAGAAGCACCAGACACAAGGAAGTTCTCTGGATTCCCTCCATGTCCCTAAAAGCAGGACTTAGATTTATAAAGAATAAAGCTGCTTAGATCTACAGTGTCCTCCAAAAGACTCCCTGTGTTCAGAGGCGGCGATTTTTGGAGGTGACTGGATCACATGCAGGTGACGTTCTCCTCATTAACTCCATGATGAGTTCATAGCTGAACGTGCAGTAAGGAGGTGGGGCCTGGTGGGACCCATTGGACAGAGGGGGCGTGCCCTGGAAGGGTGCATTTCCCCTCCAGCTCCTCCCTTCTCTTTTTTTTCCTGGCCACCATAGGTTCTGCACCTTTCCCTCCACCACGCCCCTGTGCCTTCCTGTTTCTGCCATGGAGCCTGGAGACATGTACTGAAAGCATGAACCAAGATTAACTTCTCCTTTAAGTTGTGGCTTGACTTTGTGTTGATACTGTGTCTCAGGTTGGAGGAACTAACTAGGACAAAAGTGCCTCCCCTACTCCCTTCTCTACTAGGCAGAGCAACTGTGCACCTCCTGAGCCTGAAGGTGGTACCAAAGGACTCTACATTAATAAGCTTTACAAATTGGCCCATCCCTGACTTTTATTTGCTTTCCCACAAATTGCCACTTATAGAGACTCAGTCTTCTTTCTTTGTCTTGCCACTTCTCCTAAAATATACTGTTCTTTACTGAAGATCTGTATGAACCAGAATTCAAAGCCACATCTTGAGAACTACTCATTGCTTGGGTGTCTACCATGCACAAATGAAATACACATGGTGATAAGCTTCTGTGTTTTTCTTTCCATCTTTCATCATAGAGGTCAGTTTTAACAAAGGACCCCTGTAGATTATTCTTCTTTTACTTAAGGAAGCAAAATTTATTCTCATATTCTCAAGGAATTTTTATGTGTTACTATAAAACATTATTCTTCCAAACATTCTGTAAAACATGATTTGTCTTGACATTTTTTGAAGGGTTAAGAATATATTACAGAAATCTTGGGAAAAAAGAAAAATAGATGTGAGTAAAATAATTTAAAAATCTACTGAAGAGAAATGCCTTCTGCTAACCACCCTGTGAGCACATGGATAACTGTAAACTTTCTCAAGTTTCTCCTCTATCCCTCATGGATGCTAAGAGAGAAAATACATAATCCTATAGTTATGAAAATTTGGAAACATAGAGTGATATATAAGGACTAGGAATCACTAATAAACACTAGCATAATAATCAATGTAGGCTTCTTACTTGTTATACACTATAGAACAAGAAAAAACTCTCAGCAGATAGGTGCTTGTTAAAACACTTAAGTAGGTCAATGATTAAATTTCAAATATACTTGCAAAGCACCTATATGAACCTTATTTTAAAAAGAATTAAAATTAACATTAATAGCCTATACGTAAAGCATACTCCTATATTATAAATTGTGCAATATAAATAGTATGTAACTTATTTTGCATATATAATACATGATCATGTTTTCATTTTGAAAGTAGAACACTCTTCTATCATTTCAATTTCACTAATTATTTTCAGATGTCTGCAAGACTGTATATGAAGTCAACCTAATCCAAGGACATTAAAGATGGCATCCAAAATCCTTAGATAACTGCACAGAAACCAAAAACATGAGATCTGTCCTGTATATAAGAATGAGTTGCCTGCATAATATAAAGTCAGAGGTCATGACTAACCAAATATCATGGTTTTCATTCAGTCTTGTTATTTATTTATATCTCCTGAAGCAATTGCTCTATTTCCATTTGTGTACAGAAATGCCACCTCCCTCCTACACAGGAATCCTGGCTGCTGTCCACCTCATGTGAATTTGTGGTGTTGATCGTACTGACCAATACACATCTGTCCTGTCCTTCAGAAAGAAACACACTGTTTCAGTCAGATATTGCATTAATGATAAATATGAATTGGTTTGTTCTTTATGGATTATGAATTGTTATGTGTCTATATATTGCAGAGATAAAATATAACTTGATAAATTTCACAGCCTAGTTAGAACTCTTTGGATAATTTTATGTTTGAAGAGACTTTGCAAAGCTTATGGAAATAATGCTCTTTTCTTCGCATATTTCACATTGACATTTGCATCACTAATATGTATTAGATTTTTCAAATGTAGAAAGTAAACCTTACATGAAAGTAAACATACTCTAAAATCTGAGTAGAATCTATATAATAATATAAATTACACCATACAGAGCAGGATTCCATTAGAAGAAATCCTAAGAAATTTGTTACAAGTGGCTTTGTGCTTAATTTCCAAGGTGGGTATGTTTATTTTAAAAAATAATAGTAGTTCTCATTACTGATCTTCCAATTAAATTCTACTGAGCTGTAGCTTTAAGGAAGACAAAATGCTGCTCCAGTTATCTGGGTCATGTATTTAATGTTTCACTTCTCAGAACTTCAAGTTATATCTGAGAATTAGGAAACTTGGAAGCATTATTATTTCTAAATAAATGTAGTTGCTACCTATGTACATAGTCAGTAGCATTGAGTTACCTTAAAAGATCTGGGCTAAAATTTTAGAAAAATCATTGAAATTAAGGTACTGAAAGCTATGTGAAACAAATTTGTTCACTGAAAAATCAAGGGTTAGCAAGAGAAAATAGATGAAGATAGAATTACAAGTGGCTGTTTCTGTTCTGTAGCCTTGGAAGGCAAACAGGAAGTTGAGCAAAAAGAAAATCCACAGGAAGTAGACTTGGCTTGTGTCTGGCATGGAGCGTTTGAACTTCAGGCCTAACCAGTGCATGTAAGGATTCTCCCAATAAGCAATGATATAAAAATTACTATGGATATCCAATCCAAGCACCTAAGCTTTTTTTTTTTGCATTGTGAATTGGATATTTAAGACCAGGGTGGGAAGACTGCCTGTCTGTAACACATTATTAAATAAATTATTCAGGTGTACAAAACACAAGCAGATTTTTGCAAGTACATTGAAACAAATGTGAATAGTTTTCATTATAAATTTATCATAAGTGGCTAATGTTATCAAAAGCATGAAGCGCACACTGACTTCATTCTAAAAACTACAGGGTTTTTCAGTTTTTTAAGTTATTGCAGCATATACAGAACCTAAAACTTTAATTGGATCCTAGTACTAATATTTTCTCTTTGGAAACAATTTCTCCTATTAAACTGAAATAGCAAAAGAGCATTGGCTAGAGAATATTTTTTGAGTATTTTTTTTCTCGAGAGAATTTTGTGATACATTTGACTACTTCAAATCAGTAACTTTGGCTCAGTGGTTTTTATATTTGAGAGTTTTTGTTTTGAAAAAATACTTTTCAAAATTTATTTTTAAAAATTAAATCATTGAACGTGGGTGGATGTCTAGTTGCTGTTGTTTGCATTTTTTTTTTTTTTTTTTTTTGGTACCGGGGATTGAACTCCGGTCCTTCCGCTTGCTCACCAGGGGGCGAAACCACTGAACAAAACCCCCAGCTTGTTTGCCTTTTTGTTGTCAGTTTCTTGACAACAGCTTTGGCTGGAGTTCAAATTCTCAGGTTGTAGTTGGAAGGAAGAGATTGTAATCTTCATCAGAAGGCAGAACTACACTGCCAATAGTTATCTTTCTCCAGCAACTCTAAAAATAAGTAGAAAAGAATGTGATACTATCAACGATTCATAGTATTTTTTTCTCATACTTGTTACATACAGCTGACAGGCTATGTATTATTTCATCATTTATTGTTAGCATTATACATTGAAGACTGAGATACTCTTTTTCAATACTATTGTAGCTGAACATTTTACTTTATTATTTTATTAATATTATCGACAATATTTGTTTATTTCATTTTATAATTATAATACATCCATATCTGTGTATCACAATAGTCCTTATTTATGAGGTTTGGTGAGCACACAGTGCAGTAAATTAAAAAGTTTCAAATGGAAGGACCAAAATGTTACACAAAATAGATAAACCTGGGGATATTAATGTACTTTATATAGTCATAAAATAAACTCTTCAAATATAACCTTAATAATAACTGCTTATCCTGATATGTGCTCATGGATCTTCCACTTGCAGTTCCTATACTATGCCTATTCTTAATTCATGATCTGATTTTTAACACGAAGTGAATCAATTTCTTCTTCAATGAAATGTATATATACATGTGTGCATATTTTACTTTATAATTAAAACATGAAACATAACATTAATATGTGTGAACTTAAACATTTTCCAATTTAGTTTTACATGCTAAGTTTTATTATGAATTCATTCTTTTTTCAATAGTTTCATCAGTGATCTTAAGCATTGTAAACTCCAAAATATGTATAACACACATTCTATTACTATTAATTACTTATGGTCTAATGGGGAAGGCACATGAGCAACAACAATGTGATCTACAAGTGTGGCTGGCCAAAGCGGGCTGAAGTGGGCAGAACCTGTGAATTGCAAGAGCCCAGGGCTGGGCCGGACAATCCTCAGGATCCCGTATGTAGAACTTCTCGCGGGATCTGGGAGATAGGGATGGCATAAAGGAGACCAGATCCCAGGAGGATTCCGCCGTTGTGACTCTTCACGGTAGTCCACCCTGAGTCTTCCAGAACCAGGCTGTACTTCTATTTTTGCGCTCTCTCTCTCTCTCTCTCTCTCTCTCTCTCTCTCTCTCTCTCTCTCTCTCTCTCTCTCTCTCCCCCTCTCTCCTCTCTCTCCCAAATTAGCTCTCTGCAGAGCCAGTTTTTCCCTTACCCCTTCATCCCTCATTTTTTCAAATAAACGTTGTCACCATTTTTGGCTTGTCTTTGTTCAAGGCAAGAAGGACATGAAATACTTTTCATTGGCAAGCAATTTTTAAAGGAATGACTTGACAATAAATGGATGAATTGTATAGTATGTGAATTTTACTATAATGTTTATTTCAAAAACAATATGTAGAGATTTTCAGTGTTACATACATTTATAAACATAATTTGACTAAATTTATAAACATTTTCTTGAAAATATTTTTATTCATTTATACATTAGTTGCTTCCTTAAATTTATTAAAAAATATGCTATTTAATATAATTTATATTACATATTCTATTGTATATTAAATATTCTAAATTATACTGTATAGATAGATACGTATATCTATACTGAATGTTTGCTTTCCCTCAAAATTCGTATTTTGAAATCTCAACATATGCTAGTATTTGGAGGTTAGTTTTCCGGAGGTGATTATGTCAGGAGGGCAGAGCCCTCGTGAAAGCAATTTGTGCCCATGAAAGGGGCTAAAGAGAACACAGTTCTCTCCTTCTGGCATGTGAGATTACAGTGAGATTTTTCCTCAGTCTGTGAGCTAGGACACGGGACCTCAATAGATATCAAATCTTCCGGTTCCTTAATCTTACATGACTTAGCCTCCAGAACTGGCTGTTTTTAAGACGCTAAATGTATGATACTCTGTTACAGAATCTCAAGTGGATGATATATAATTTATGAGACTTCATCATAAAATGTTAAATTATTTTCGCTTTTGATATTTTTATCACTACATACAAATGATGTATTGAACTGTCAAGAAAAGTTTACCGTGCAAGCATCACATCATTTTTCCTAACTAAAAAAAAGTTATATTTGATCATCTGTGAGCAGACGATATTTGCTGAACTAGTCTGTCTTAACTTCTTAGGGTTGAGTAAAACTTTTCCTTCACAAAAATTCAACTGACTCTTTGAAATAATTATTTTGAAATAGAAGTGTAGGAATGGAACTCTTTCTTTTTCATTAATTTTTTTCATTTTATTGGTACATTTTAGGTATAAAATACAGTTACATTCATCATTGGGAACTTGTACCTTTACATGATGTACTTTGGTTCTTATTTTTCCCCCATTGCCCTGCTCTCCCTTCAAACCCTCCACCCTTCCTTATTTACAGACTTTGTTGCTATTTTTTCCTTTTCTCATATTTTTTCCTTTCTCTTCTTTCCTTTCCCCTTCTCCTCCCACTTCCACTACCCCATTTTGACCTTTTCTTCCTGTTTTACATTATCAATTATACATTTTGATCCTTATTTACACTTTTAGTTTCTCACACCAGAGAAACTATTCAGTATTTACATGTGTCCTATTTATTTCACTTAAGAGTATGGGCTCAATGTGCCTCCATTTAGCTATAAATGTCTGTAGTTTCTCATTATTTATGGCTGAGTAGTACTCCATTTTATAAAAAAAAACACATCTTCTTTATCCAGTTTCCAGTTGATGGGCACTTGGGCTGTTTCCAAACCTTAGCTATTACAAACTGTGCCACTATAAACATAGGTGCACATAGGTCGCTGTGGTATGATTCTTTTAGTTCTTTGGGGAAGATACCCAGGGAATACCTGGGTCAAATGGGACCTCTAGCCCTAGGTCTTTGAGGTGTCTCCACACTGATTTCCACAGTGGTTGCACCAGTCTGCATTCCCACCAACAATGGAGAAGGGTTCCTTGGAAGGGAAGTCTTAGCTATTTTTTTTAATCACTGTAAAAATATAAATTACTATATTACAATAATTATTACATTACACTTATAAATTTATAAATATAAGTTACTAATACAAATTTTAAAATATAAATATGTTACAAAAATACTTTAAAATATAACCACATTCAAATTTTAATATTTTTCACACTTGAATTCCAGGCCAAGAAAACTAAATAGCTACTTACATTTATACCCTTCTTCCTCCTTAGAACATGCAAAAAAATTCAAAACATTTAAATCCATGGCACAAATCACTATTAGAAAAGATTAAGAAACAAGTAAACAGTGGACAGAGATTTCTGCAAATTGTTGAATGATCAAAATTACACAATGGACCAAGAACTGGGTCTCTGATCTGACTGCCCTCCCCTGCAGGCACCAGGTGGAGTCTCCTATCTGGGACTAAAAGCTGGAGGGTGACTTCTGAGTCCAGCCTGAGGTATAGGAGGCAGTTGCTCTCCCCAGTGACTCAGCAGACAGGGCTGTGACCTTCATTGTCCTTCTGCAATAAAAAGGAAGCTCCTGCTCTGGTAGAGCTTGTTGGAAATACCCTTACTTCTGTGCACTACCCATGTAGTCGTGCCACACAGATGATGCCTTGTAAACAAACAAGAATGGCAGAACAGAACTACACCACTGAGGCTTTGTGAGCTCAGTTGGCATTTGCTAAGCAGCCCACCAGGAAAAGTCAGAATATAATCTAAATAGACTATTAGTAAAAAAGAAAATAAATTAGAAATCAGAGTTGTAAAACAGAATACCAATAATGTCCAGTAAACTATCCAAAATTATTCATTATACTTAACAGTAGGAATGCCTCAATTTCAAGGAGAAAATTCAAGAAGACCACAAACCCGAATGACAGATTGAAATTATTAAATAAAAAATTTAAACAATTGTCCTCAAAAATGTTCCAACTGCAATTATAAACAATTTTGCAACAAATGAACAAACAAAAAATCTCAACAATGGCCTAGAAGATGTAGAAGGGGAAAAGATTTTAAATTAAGCTAAGAAAAACCTCATTTAGTGAGACAAGTAAGTGGGAGCAGATGGAATGAAAACTAGTGGACTGAAAATAAGATCAATAGAAATTAATAAGGAAAATAGATTAAAAATGATATGAGTTTGAAAGACCTGTAAGAGAATGCAAAAATATATAATATTTATGTCTTCAATTCATAAAAAAGAGGAAAAAGTGGGGCTCAAAATAGATTTGAAAGAATAATCAAGTTTGTCATAAAACATAAAGATACAAATCTAAAGACCTCAGAATAATCTAAATCGAATAAACCCAAAGTAATCCACAACAAACATAACAAATTCAAACTTCTGAAAAGTCAAGATACAGGATGTAATCATGAAGGCTGCGAGTAAGAAAAGGCATGTTATCTGTAGTGGAGGATCAGATTACTCTTTCAAAACTGTGGAAGCCAGAAAGAAGCAGCACACTATTTTTCAAATGCTGAAAGATAAATACTGTCAACCTAAGTTCTGTAGGGAAAACATATGTGAGGGATAAGGACTAAACGAAAGCATTCTCAGACAAAGGAAAGATGAGGCAATTTGTAACCAGGAGACTGACCTGGAAAGAGGGAAGAGAATTTTTCAAAAGAAAAATAAATCAGAATGAAAGGAAATGCAAAACATCAGGAGTGAAGTAGCCAAGGAACAAGTTAACACATGAGTAAGTACTATAGTTTATTTACTATAGTGAAATACTCAAGAAAGACATATCAAAAGGGAGATGTGAAAAGGGAGCAAATGGTGGTAAAATATCTGTCTTCCAATTTCAATGGTAAAATAATGATGGTGGTAGGTTGTGCTAAACTGTGCATGTATATTTTAAATTCTAAGGGGGAAAATAGTACAAAGAGATATGCCAAAAAATATTCTACATAGATAAACCAAAATGGAATCCTAAATTACATTTAAAAATCATGCTGGAAGACAGGAAAATGGACAGAGAATATAGCAAATACAAACTTTAAAATAAAAAATGAAACAAGGCATAAATAAAATGACAAATTTAAATCACAATTATATCAAGTATAAATGATCCATAAACACAAATTATGAGTAACTTGAATCTACTTATTAAAAGTAATAATTTTATATGCATATGGAAATAATTTTACATGTGAAATTCTAGAGCAACATTCCACATAAACATAACAAAATGAATGAACATAATCAAAACATACTGTTTTATAGCCTTATTTGTATTGGTAAAATACAGATTGTAAACTGTCTATCAATTGAAATTTAACAAAAACATAGATTTACGCATATTTCACACAATGGAATATAAAGTACATCAAAGTATATCAGTATAGAAAATGTCTATGGTTAGGAAGAAGGAAGTTTTATAGAATAGTATTATATAATCCTACTGCTATAAATTATTTATAGTAAATTCATATATGTTTATAAGAATAAAATTGAGGAGAATATACATGAATCATCGACAGTGATTGTCTGAATAGGATAGAATTACAGGGAACTCTGCTTTCTTTGAATATTGTAATAGATTTTGAATTTGTTGTACTCAAAGTATATGTAATAATAATGAAGTAAAAATACAGCACTTCAGTTTTAAAAGGTAGCAATTGAATAATAAAAATAATTTGTTATAGTGTATGCCTTGAAAATATTTTTTCTTAATTGAATGAGCAAACATGTCATGAGAATTTACTTAAAAAGCAGAATTGCATGCTGTACCCTGAGAGGCGACTCAGGAGGTCTGGGGGAGGCTCAGAGAAGCAGGAGTTTATGAAGCTTTGAAGGTGCCGCTGGTGTTAGAATGGTTGGTGCCCCACAGTTAAGAACTTCAAACTCTTCAATTATATTGTGCTTTAAAAGCTTAAGGGTCAAGGAGAAATACAAACTAACACATTTTTCACATAAATGTACCATGGCAAGTGAGGCAAAACATTGGTGACAATGTCTGTGATTTTTTTTTGTTTGTCAGAGACAAATAAGAACAGACACCTAAAGAACGTCTGCTGATGACAATCCATATTTCAAGTAGAGCAATGGCTAAATTGCTTCTTTTGGAAAAACCAAAGAATACTGCAATTTAAAACCACCCAACAAGAGGCTATGTGTATCAGTATTGTTACTTGTCATATGAAAATAAGAAAGAAAATTGATCTTTTTTAGGACCTTCTCCTAATGCTACTCAATACATTTTTTAAGAATCTGGCTATTATCAAAGAACCTTTTAGGATTTACTTAGAATCCAAACTGGAAGCAATGGGAGTATTTTTAAGACAAAAATGATATTCAGGTGTGAAAATCAGAATTTTAAATGTTATATAGAGAAGCTCTGAGAGATTGGTTTGCCTCAAAAAAGTGATAAAGGGAAATGCTTCAGGGGGCTGCAAGAAAGGGGAATAAAGAAATTTTGTGATAAGGCAGAGAAGGAAAAATCAATCTCCAAGAAGAAAAAAGATAAGAAAGCATCAAGAAATTGAAGAAGACAAAGTGGAGACTCAAGGTGTACTCAATTTAAAAGGAGAAAGAAAAGACATAGGAGGTATAGGATGTATGTCCAGTGGGTTGCACTGAATCAAGTATTAAGGAGCAAAGCATATTTTAATGAACATGTTTTCAAACATTTGCAAAGTGAAGCAAGGATCAAAATGTACAATACTGAACTAGAATCAGAAGAAAAAGTCAATTATTTAAATTGTGTGTCTGTTGTTTTTTTTCTTTTTTTTTTTTGGTACCGGGGATCAAACTTGGGACCTTGGGCTTGCGAGGCAGGCACCAGAACCGCTGAGCTAAATCCCCAGCCCAAAACTGTGTGTCTGATAAGAAACAAAAAAGGAAACAAGGAACATAGTTTGTCTCACCAGAAAAAGTTTCCTCTAATTCTTTACTAATGCTAATGTGCACATAGGTTTCCATTGAGCCCTATCAGCTGGGAATTACTTCGAAAGAGGTAGAAATTTCTGCCCATAGCCCAGTAAGAACAGATTTCTTCTTCCCCAGAAACCAAGTAGTCACCCATCATACGCCTACCAAAATAATTCATATGGATCTCAGTACCAGTTTACTAGCATCTCCAGGAGCCATTCATTGATTGAATCCAGTGAGGAGACGGAGGAAGCCACTGGGCTTTAGAATCAGTCTGACAGAATTTGTCCTGCCAGGGGCTAAGTTATCTAAAGAGATAGGCCAAATGATTGGATCAGACTGGGATTTGCAGAGTGGACTAAGTGCAGTTTTTGCAGCCTTGGATTCTGGCTTGACAAATACATTTCAATGTAAAAGACATGTGAGTTTTAATGCACATGAGCTTGAACTTACCGCGCAGTAAAGTTTATCTACCACTTTGCATATCTATTGAACAAAGGCATATGGCTTTTCACAGCCTTCCATAAGGAGTATATCTGCTCCCAGGGCTTCCCCAGGAGAATAGGTTCCTGTGACATTCCTTTAAAATAATTGCTTAAACTCTTGCTACTGAATGTCTCCCACACTGCATGGATTTCACTGTTAATCCACCTCATCAACTAGAAGCAAACAAAAAATATTAATGTTAATTAGTTACTTCTCAATTGTAGGTATTGCAATTTAGGAGGAAACAGTAAAAATAAAACTATTTCTAATTTTACATGCAATATATTCTGTTATGGCTTGTGTTTAGATGTCCTCCCAAATCCTCATCCGGATGAGGTGGGGCGTTCCTTTTCAGAGATGACTGAATGTGGAATGTGTGGTGCTGTGATTAAGGGCCTGTGATTGTGAGTGATTGATTTGGCACCGCCCTAATCTCTGTAGTCTGGATGGGATAAAAGGGGCAGAAAGATGCTGTTAAGCTCTCTTGTTGCTTCTGCTGCCTTCCGCTGCCATGAACTGTTTTCCCTCTGCTGCCCTGCCTTGGAGCCAGCCGATAATGGACTGAACCTCTACAAACCATAAGCTAAATATGCCTTTCCCTCTTTAACTTTGAGTGTCGAGTATTTTGTCTCAGCAAGAAGAGAAAAGTAACTAAGACATATTCCATATTTTGATTTCTGATCTACAGAATAAAATCTTCAATCTTGCTTTTGTTTTCTGGACATATAGACACAATGCAAACTAAAATGCCGGATAATATTGACCTCCACTTGAAATTTAACTTTATTTAGCTGCGTGTGTGTGCGTGTGCATGTGCGTGTGTGTGTGAGAGACAGACTAAGTGCTTCTGAGAGCGCTGACTTTTTACAAATAAATGAGCTAAGACATTAGATTTTGAGTGTTCTCACCGCACACAAAAAAGTGAGATGATGGGTATGTTACTGTTCTTGATTGTGGTTAATACATCACATTGTATATGTATATTGAGTCATCAAATTATATATATATATAATTTTTAATTTTCAGGTATACTTCAAAAATGTTGAAAATACTCAGTTATAACAAAATTTAAAGGTGAACAAGGGAAAACTGAGCCTGGCTGTCTGGGAGTTACTCACACAGATCTGGCAGCATCCTGCAGTGAGATTTGAGTTCATACTCCTCAAATGCTTCACTGCACAGTAAATGTTCATTTGCTGAGACTATGTCAAAAGTGCCTTCCTCTTTCACAGCTGCTTAAGTCTGAAATAGAAATACATACATAGCTACTACTCCATGAGAAAAATAAAAGAAACATAGCTTAATGAGATGTAATTAAATAGACCAAATCTGATTTCATTTGTCACAAAGAAATGAGAACAAATTAAAAATAAGTATATTAATCCCTAAAATAATCCTTACTTAGAACTATGGGTGACTTTAATGTAATACAGATAAATTAGAGCATTTTAATATACAAATAAAATATATATGCAAATAAATTAACATGTATATACACAATTTAAGAAATGAGTTGAAATTTAAATTAAATATCCAAGTTTAACCTGAAGCTTGGTTCTCATCTGGTAGATGGAAAACTTTAGCTTAGATGAAAAATATTAGCTCTGATAACTTTAATAAATCTCATTCAAATTTATGTCCTATTTTAAAATTAATTTATCATTATTTAATTGACACAAAGGATAAAATAATAGGGAAATATGACTTGGAACATTGTGAAAAGTGAGCTATAATGTATATCAAAGCTTATAAATTTATATTAAATTAATCTGGAGATGCTATAGATTATAGAATTAGATTTTTATGAAGGATAATATGATCATTTACCCTTCAATCACCTGTGCAGCTACAACCTCAAAGAGTCAATAAAATAATTTATGTTTAAGAAAAATTTATGTAAAACTATTTTGAAGGCCTGGGTTGACTCTTTGGATTATATCTTATAAACATGGCTTACTCTGGCTTTATTGTGGTGGAATGTCCCTAAAATGCCCATAATTTTCTGCAGGTACCACTGTGCAGTAAAATTGATTAATTATAGATTAAGTATTATTTACCTGAAATTTGAAGCCTTAGAGTTCATAGTTATCTGTTGATAGATGAACAATAGAAACTAATACTATCAAAGACAACAAATAGCAAGGCAAAGGTCCCCCAATGGCATTATAGCATCGCTGTTCCCTATACCTGTACTTGGGTAGCATAAATCTTCAAATATCTTATAATGCTCAATAAATTCAATGTATGAGGATCTGGGCCCCTAATCTGTAGTGCTCAAAAATGAGCGGATCTGGTCTGTAGCTCTGTGATCACAGCTCACTAACGCTGTTGACTGCAACAGCTCATGTTGACCCTGATACTTTAAAGCCAGGATTTTAAGATCTTTAATAATTGTGCTTCTCTCTGACATGAATCATGTCTTCTGATTTAGTCTTTTGCTGGAGAGTTCTGTTATATGTTCCAAATTGGACTGAATTTGTTAAAATGCAAGTTGAAATTATTTATTGATTCATGAAATCAGCTTAGTTGGTCAGGACTGGAGAGAGAGTGAGAGTGAGTGAGCGAGAGAGAGAATAATAGAACACATCTTAAACAAGATCATTATTTTTTGTAGGATTTTTTTGTTTCAACTTTTCTATGTACATATTTAATGAATGTCCATGTGAAAGGTTATTTTCATTATAGATCTAGCGATGACAGCTTAAAAAACACTATTCTACAATTTCCTACTTAGCCAGACTTTCGGTTCCAGCTGATCTGTCCATATTCCAGATAAAAAAAATGCCTGTATAGAAGGTGCATAGACTTATAGAAGCAGGTAGCAGCACTATGAAAACAGTAGATAGAGTTATTGTCAACAACAATAACTGAATGTATTTTTAGCTCAAGTATATCTCTCATAACTAAGGTATAAAAAAGAAAAAGATCATTCATAAAATTTTGCTACTTATTCAAATTTAAGACTCATAGCTCATAGAATTCCTATTCTTTAATTGCATAAAATGTAAACCATGAACCTATATTAAGCAAACTAATTATTATTAATACTATTTAATATCAAGTACGTTAGGCTGACCAAATATTCTTCATGTCAATATTATTTAATATTAAATTTAATTTAAAAGCATAGTTCATGAATATTTGATTTAGTCATTAGAGTATATTCATTCTGAAGGACTGAGATATACCTTTTATTCATTTTAGTAAATCTAACTGAATTTAGGTATGTACAACTGACTTCACTATTATGACATAAATTGTATTTCTTTGCATTAATTGCTAGGCTGATGAAGGCTAAAACTTTCAAGAATAAAATCACTTTGTGTAGAGACAGTTTTAATAGATTCTACAAATGTATAGAAAAATCTGTTCCATTACAACCATTTGATTAATACTAAGTAATATAGCCTACTGATTTTCTATGCATTAAATGAAAATAATAGAAGAGTCAACAAGTGAAAAAAGCATTAGTGGAGTAAACCCCTGGAAACAAGAAATATATTCAGCTTAAAGTATGCAAGCAGTGTTTGAAATAAAGGTTTCTCAAGCAGTATCCCAGTCAAGATAATCTAAGTGTTTAAGCAGAGAGTCCAGAAATGAATGTAGCCTTTGGAAAAAATGCTGCAAGAATCCATGGTATAGAGGCAGGTGTGGTTGCACCTGCCTGTGATCCTAGCACTCAGGAGGCTGAGGCAGAAGGATCACAGTGAGTTCGCAGCCAACCTGGACAACATAGTGAGACCCTGTCTCAAAAAAAAAAAAAAAAATCCATGGGATAGAGAAATTCAAGCTTAAACTTCTTGGACAGGAAAATTAATGCTAATAAACATTAGAGAAAATAGACCTTCAGGCTATAATTTGACGTTTTAGAGAAAAGTAGAAAAATCAAGACTCTAAAAAGAGTTAATAATCTCTTGAAAATCAGTAAAAGAAATTATTGAACCATACAGGTAAACATTGATTTCTGATTTAAAAGGCAAAAGTAATTTTTCTTGCTAAATACTAGAAAAATTACTCCAAATCATTTTAAAAATAAAAATTGGTTTTAATTTAAGATATTATATTCCTTTGGTTAACGAGTATTTTCTTTAATCAAAAAATATTTCTTGCCTGATTTATCATAGCATTATGTGGCTGTTTCCAGGAATGAATTTTCAATGATAGTAGATAATTTAATCTTTCCTTTAGGGTCTTCAAAAAACTGCTACATAAAAAATAAATTGACCTTTTTGCCCCTATGCTTTTATATAAATAAAAAGCACTCAATTCTAATAAAATCAAGTAAGTGTACAGACTTGATCAACAAATAAGGATTTATAGAACAATTGTGTGTTTTTCCTCAGTCCTCGATGACGGAGCACTTGCTGGATGCTGAATTCAATGGTTCTGTATTTCATTAGCAGAACTTTGATCACTGGGTAGAACGTTGATTGCAGAGGAAACAACTCAAACAAACAGGAGCTGCAATGGAATATAAATGAGGTGTGGTGAGAAAACAAATAATTTAGATGAGCCAAGAGAAACACTGAAAAACATTCCGCTTTCACCTGAGCAGAGAAGATTGAAAACTATTTACTTTTCTTTTTTTTTTTTTTTTTTGGTACCAGGGATCGAACTCGGGACTTTGTGCTTGCGAAGCAGGCGACGGCACCATTGAGCTAAATCCCTGCCCCCAACTTGACTTTCAACCGTTGAAATCACAAACAGGATTATATGTAAATGAAACTTGAGACTTTCATCTGATTAAAATTACTCCTGCCTTTAGAGATAATTATTGTGTAGATTCAAGTGTAGTTGTGGGAGATCATACAAAGAGTTCATGTGTTTCCCTAACCTCGTTTCTCCAACCAAAACGCCTTGCAAAACCCTTGTATAATATCATAGCCAAGACACTCACCTTGACAGTCAAAACCCAGAAGCGTCTCGTCACAAGGGTCCTTGCCATGCCTTTTATAGCCACACTTCCCTGTTGCCCCCTACTCCTCCAACATCTGGCAATCACTAATCTATTATCTATTTTTATAATTTTGCCATTCTAGTAAAATTATATAGAGCCATACAACATGAAATCTTTTGGATTGCCTTTTTAAAAAATTAATTTTATCGGTACATTTTTAGGTGTACAATATAATGACATTCATCATTGGTAATTTGCACCTTTACATAATCTCTCTTGGTTCTTATTTTTCCCCTTCCTCTGCCCTCCCTTCAACCCCTCCATCCCTCCCTATTTACAGAGACTTTGTTTCCTTTTTTTCATTTTCTCATATTAATTCCATTCCCTTCTTTCCTTTCCTCTACCCCTCCCACTTCCCCTTCCCCTTGCCCCTTTTCTTCCTATTTGACATTATCTATTATACCTTTTAGTCCTTATTTACACTTTCAGTTTTGGATTGAATTTTTTCTCTCTCTCCAAAGAGAAATTCCCTAAAGACTGATCCAAATGGTTGCACACATTTGTAGTTTGTTTTCATTCATTGCTGAGTAATATTTCACTGTACAGATATTTGTTTGTTTACCATTTTTCCCATTGAAGGACATCTGGGCTGTGTCCAGGTTTAAGCAGCTACAATAAAACTTCTATAGACATTTGTATATAGGTTACAGATTTTGGTATAAACATAAGTTTTTATTTCTCTGAGATAAAGGTACAAAATGCAACTAATTTATTACTTTTTGAACTTTATCATGGGCCAATTAGTGTCCTCTGGAGAAGGAATGATATTCAAGTAAGCCATCTAGTAAGTTAAAAACTCTTTAAAGTGGTTACTATGTAAGTGTTCTCAGAGCTCTAGCTCCCTTGTTCTCAAATCAGTCCAAAATCTGTCCCCTAACCCACACTATCTCTTAATTTCTCTTTAATTTATTAGGACTCTTTGATCATAGATTTACCAGAGCTGAGAACTAAGGCTTGGAAAAACAAGATGTCCATGGGGTAGGGCAGTAGACAAAGACAAAATTTCCCACTGGGAATGAGATTAGGGGAACGAAGAATGAATATACTCTCATCTTAACAAATCTTACTGTATTACAAATTTAAAGCCAAAATAATGTCTAGTTACGGTTGAATCTACTTACAATTAGAGGGTTTTTCTCTGCTTTGTCCTTTTCTTCTCCTTCTTGGCTTTAGTCCCTCTTTTCTGCATTGATGTCACTTTACTCTGGCCAGAATTTCTGCTTACATTTGCTTAACAGAACTGAATTGTACATGACTCTCAAAATGGGACAGAGAAAGGGTGAGTTAGTTCTAATTAAAATCTCTGAGATAAAATGTTGGATTAACTGCATGACATAAAATTAATTATCTTGTTAGAAGAGTATGTTAAATACATTTGTCTGATGGATGGCTTCCACGTGTTGAGGTTTTGAAGACTGAAATGATCCCAAAGAGATTATTTCATAAACATAATTTGAACATTGGTCCCTACTTATTAATTCAGGACACTCAAAAGTAGATAAAAATAGAATGTATCTATTATCATGAACACATAATGATATTTATGTATAATTTACACTTAAAAATCCTTTATACTTACAACAGTAACAGCATTACAAATATCAGTACAAGTATGATTTTGATTTCTTCCAGTGTAATAGTACTATGTTATCATTACTGTAAAAAAAAGGAAAATACAAATTGTTAAAAAAGCATAACATCGCCAACCCATTCTAAACACCTCATTGTTAACATTTATGTACCTCTCAGACCAATATGCAGGACATAAATTTTTTTCTTTGAAAATGAAATTGTTCTGCTTATTCTTTTTATAGGCAGTTTTTCCATTTATCAGCATATTGTTATATATTTTTATGTCCATAAATGTTTGCCTATGCATTGTTTCCATGATGACATAAAATCCTGTTGTGTATTTAATAATATAACATTTCATTTATCTAAGCTTCTATATTTGGAAGTTGGGTGTTTTGATTTTCTAAAATTATTTCACTATTTTTTGTGTGGTACTGAAAATTGAACTCACCACAATCTTCTCACTGAGCTACATTCCCAACTTCTTTATAAAATTATTTTTAAATGATTACTTTTTATTTTGAAACAGGGTTGCACTAACACTAAGTTGCCCAGGCTGGGCTACAACTTGCAATCCTCTTGCTTCAGCCTCCTGAGTGCTGGGATTACGTGTGTGCCTTCAGGCTTGACTAATTTCTTCACTTTATAATGAATGTTCTTATTGACAAATCTTTGCATATATTCTCGATAATTTCACTGGGATAAATTTTAAAATGGTGTCTTATGGTACCAAATATATACATATGTAAGGTTTGTGATATATTTTGACCAGTTTGCACAGAATGATTGAACTTATTTTCTACCATTAATATATTACAGTTTTCATATCTTTAAACCTTGAATACATAATTTGTCCACACTTATGAATTTGAAATCTAAGGTAGGAGCATTGTTTATCAAGTTTTTAAACAACTTGTGAAACTAAAAATGGAGCTCCACACTCCTAGATAAGCAGTGGAGAAAAGTAAACTAAAATTTCTACTCTTACTGAGTTTATATACTATATTTGTTCTATTATAAAGTAAACACATACATTAAGTAAAATATATGCTAAAAACTTCTAAGTGGAAATATAAAACATGAGAGGGAAAGTAAAGAATTAAAGTATGTGATTTTAGAAAAAGTAGTTAAGGGTCTATAATAAGGTAGCATTTAAATAGTTAATGTGAGGAATCAAACTATATGAATGTCCACGGGAAGAATGTTCCAGATCCAGGAAGCAGTCTAGATGCAAGGACCATGCTGGCTTATTTTAAGAATAACATGGAGATCAGCATGGCTGAAACTGGGTTAGTGGAAGCAGAAGTGAAGCGAAATGATTCAGAGAGATGTGAAGATGGTAAATATGTTCTAAATCTAAGGTAAGGGCGCTACTAGTCTTTAGTCTGAGTGAGACAGGTGGCCAAAGGAAGGTTTTGAGCAGGGTTACCACATGATAGGATGAAAATTTGCTAATTATTTTTGTTGCTATGTTGAGAAAAGACAAAAGGAAACCAGGGAACAGTTTAGAAGGCTTTGAAACAACAGGTGAGAGCTAATGGTGGCTTAGATTGGGTTGGTAACTATAGAGAAGGCAATAAGTTGTACTTTTGCAAAGAGAAAGCAGTAGATATACTGAAGATCAGAGGATGGGCAAATGGGGGGGGGCAGTAAAGCAACCTAAAAGTATACATGGAGATGTTGCATAGACTTCAGATTCTGAGATGTAGGGAAAGAAACGACTATAAGTGAGACTTTGAAAATCATTATCATT